>NC_048266.2:7310507-7653840 GCF_005286985.2 Setaria viridis
CTCCGATCATATTTAGTCCTCTTAATTAACATCCGAATATTTGATGTGATATGAATTTTAGGAGATCCTAAAGAACCAAACACCCGTCAGCTATTCAGCTGCCACTTGCAGTCGCGGCAGCGTGCCGAGACCGCATGGTGAAACGCAGGCGCCGGGCAGCGTGCTGCGAGACCCGGTCCAGCCGTCCGCCTCACGCGCTCACGACCTGAAGGCAGGAGCCAAAAACAACAAGCCCACCCACACCCCGACAACCGGCACTCGCGACCGAACTCGAAGTCCACCCCACGTGGATCCGGCAACCCACAAGTAAGGCCTGTGCATGGGTGGTTTTACACGCATTTGGGTGGGTTTTTGATCCACCCATTTAGTGATTAATTTAGACGGATCAGATAGTATTGGATTGGGTGGGTCAGCTGGTTCCAGGTACCAAAGCACCTAGGGTGTGATTGGTTGTCTTCCCTGAGAAGCTTGGCTCGCATCAGAGAACCTGGCCGGCCGGAACTAGGATCTGGGGATGCAATGGGGTCGTGTTTGGTTATCGTTTGAGTTAAACCAGGCTGCGAAGATACGGTGATTGGTTGCATGTACGAATCTAAAATTCAAAAAAGAGACGTTGTTTGGTTGGTCGCATAGAGGCAGTTCGAATCACCACTTGCATTGAGGAGGTGAAGTTACCTAGCTGAACATAGTTTATGAGGAAAGTAGAGTTTGTAACTAAACTAAAATTACTTAGACTTTGAAACTAAAACCACAATTATTACAGCTTGAACTAAGATAATTAAAGCCTCTAACAACATGAACATATATTTACAGTCCCATTGGGCATTGTTGATAATAGGTCGAGGTTGCGCCGGTAGCTCAGTAGGTTGAAATTTGGCACCATGAAAAGCTTCCATCGCTTCGTCTTTGGTCTTGTACTTCTTGTAGCATGCTCCCTTGAATCCATTCACTTGATCATGGCAAGCCTCCCAACTGCAGTAGACTCCAGTGTGACGACCAACAGTGACAACGTACCACGCCATGTGTTCTACAAAATGGACAAAACAAAGTATCATTGGCCTTACAAATAACCTGACAACAAGTGCTAAATTTCAGAGAACAAAAATGACAGATCATTGGCAAAGGGCTAATGCTCAGATTCAGGAACAGGTTAAAGGAAGTAGCTACATGACAGCAATTAGCACAACACAAAGTCGAATTGTACCACCAAATAACCTGACAAGTGCTCAATTTCAGAAAAAAAAATGACACATCATTGGCAAAGGGCTAATGCTCAGATTCAGGAATAGGTTAGAGGAAGTAGCTAAATGACAGCAATTAGCACAGAACAAAGTCCAATTGTACTTACAAATAACCTGACAACAAGTGCTAAATTTCAGAAAACATAAATGACAGATCATTGGCAAAGGGCTACTGATCAGATTCAGGAATAGGTTAGAGGAAGTAGGTAAATGACAGCAATTAGCACAGAACAAAGTCCAATTGTACCACCAAATAACCTGACAAGTGCTAAATTTTAGAAAAAATAATGACAGATCATTGGCAAAGGGCTCATGCTCAGATTCAGGTACAGGTTAAAGGAAGTAGCAAAATGACAGCAATTAGCACTCTACAAAGTCCAATTGTACTTACAAATAGTAGTGACAACAAGTGCGAAATTTCAGAAAAAATATTGACAGATCATTGGCAAAGGGCTCATGCTCAGATTCAGGTAGAGGTTAAAGGAAGTAGCAAAATGACAGCAATTAGCACTCTACAAAGTCCAATTGTACTTACAAATAGTAGTGACAACAAGTGCTAAATTTCAGAAAAAATAATGACAGATCATTGGCAAAGGGCTCATGCTCAGATTCAGGTACAGGTTAAAGGAAGTAGCAAAATGACAGCAATTAGCACTCTACAAAGTCCAATTGTACTTACAAATAGTAGTGACAACAAGTGCTAAATTTCAGAAAAAATAATGACAGATCATTGGCAAAGGGCTCATGCTCAGATTCAGGTACAGGTTAAAGGAAGTAGCAAAATGACAGCAATTAGCACTCTACAAAGTCCAATTGTACTTACAAATAGTAGTGACAACAAGTGCTAAATTTCAGAAAACATAAATGAAAGATCATTGGCAAAGGGCTAATGCACAGATTCAGGAGCACGTTAAAGGAAGTAGCTAAATGACAGAAATTAGCACAGATCAAAGTAGCATTGGCCTTACAAATAACCTGACAACAAGTGCTCAATTTGAGATAACAGAAATGGCAAATCATTGGCAAAGGGCTAATGCTCAGCTACAGGACAAGATTAAATGAAATAGGAAAATGACAGAAATTAGCACAGAACACAGTATAATTGGGCTAACAAATAACCTGACAAGAAGTGCTCCACTTCTGTTAACTAACATGAGAGATCATTTAGCAAAGGGCTATTGCGCAGATTGTGGACCAGATTAAAGGAAATAGGAAAATGACCAGAATGTAGCACAGGTTATGCATTAGATGAAATAATATTGCAAAATGACATGATTTAGGACATAATTGAGATAAATGACTGAATCAGGAATGTACTGATCATGATAAAAGGCCAATGACCTCAAATTCTGAATTATATGCAAGTAGGTACCAAAATGACAGTAATGAGGACAACAGAAGCTATGCAACATCAAAACAGCAGCAACATTGACAAGGCAGCACAAGTACCTGCACAAAGTTGGGCATATGGCATGACATGAAAGCAACAAAGCAAGGGCAGCCACTAGAGCACCATCATAGGCAATTGGCATATGCTCAGAATGAAAATAACAACAACTCAACAGCAACCTCATAGGCAATGGGCATATGCTCAGAATCAACACAGCACCATCATAGGCAACAAGCATATGCTCAGAATCAAAATAACAATAAAGCAACAACAACATCATAGGCAATGGCATATGCTCAGAATCAACACAGCACCATCATAGGCAATGGGCATATGCTCAGTCATCACCAGTCAGACAGTCATCACATCTGAGGAATCATTGTTCAGTCACAAATCATCTACCAGGAGGCTACCAACAGAACAGGGTCAGCCTGACTGCATAAAAGAATGAAGGAGTGGACCAGGAGGCTCATGCACAAAAAGAAGCCACCATCTGATCAGCAGTCACTGCACAAAAGAATAGTCACTGCACAAAAGTAGGTCTCTGCACTAGAGCCTCAGTGCATGTAGAAGTGCTTTGCCAAGTAGGTCTTCAACCACAGCACCCTGTGAGAATTATTCATCTTGACAAAAGCAGTACCATGAGCCTTGTTGCCAAGAAGGTGTTCATAGGCAGCCATCAGTTCTTCATCAGTGAAACCAGGCATGAACATGATAGCATCATAGAGATCAGGGTGCACATCCTCTACCTTGGTCTGAATAATGGCATTGGCAACATTGTTCACAGCATCAGTCATCCCTTGCATCACCAAAATGTCCCCCTCACTAAGCATGGACCTCTTCCTCTTGTTCCCTCCTTCTGAACCAAGAGGACCAGCAGCTTGACCCTTCCCTGCCATATCATCCAGCTTAATGTGGTCATTCTCTGAATCTGCAAAGTCAGAAGGGGACCCCAAAGGTTCACTCGATCCCATAGCATATTTCCCTGTTGCCAACCCATTCCCAAAGATCACCTCTATCTGCTGGTAGTTCTCAATGGGCTTGTTCAACAGTTCAGCATCCTTTGGGTGTGCCTGAAATGCAAACAACATATGGTCAGATAATGCATATATAGTAGTAGTTAAAAAATAAGGATAGATCATTACCTGCACATGGCCCTTGTAGTGGTCATCCTCCAAAGTGATCATGAAGTTGTCATCATCCCACAGTGCACCACTCAGCTCTCTCAGCTTGATCACCCTGACCCACCTCTGTCTCCACTTCCTCAAATGGTTGTAGACCTGAGTCCCTGTGACCTCAAGCCCTGAGAACTCAACCACACTCTTGGCAACTTGGTTCAAGTGCACTTCCTTGAACCCCTTGTCAGTTCTGACACCAGTAGAGATCAGTTGACAGAACCGGCGAAGCACAAATGCAGACATCACATTAGTCCACCTCATAGCAGCCCTGGGTTGCTGCCCAGCACCACCAACACCTGCAGCCAGGCCTCCAGCAGCTGCGGCAGCCTGGGCACCAGCTTCAGGTGCAGCCTGGGCAGCAGGTTGAGCTGCAGCCTGGCCACCAGCAGCTGCGGCAGCCTGGCCAGCAGCATGGATGGCAGCTTGGGCAGCAACCTCAGCAGCCTCAAGTTCCTCCAGCAGGTCAAACTGACCATTCACTTGTGCCATGTCCTAGTAAACATCATTGCATGTTGCCCATTGCCTCAGGAACTAGTAAAACATCATTGCATACAGCCCACAGCCTTATGTATGCGCAATAAGTATAGAACAATGCATATACAAACAATAATAACATATCATCATTGTATGTAGCCCAAAGCCTCATGGATAACTAACAGGAATAACATATTATCATTGCATATAGCCCAAAGCCTCATGGATAACTAACAAGAATAACAGATCATCATTGCATATAGCCCAAAGCCTCATGGATAACTAACAGGAATAACAGATCATCATTGCATATAGCCCAAAGCCTCATGGACAACTACCAGGAATAATAGATCATCATTGCATATAGCCCAAAGCCTCATGGACAACTACCAGGAATAACAGATCATCATTGCATATAGCCCAAAGCCTCATGGATAACTAACAGAATGCATATATCATCATAGCACACTTGTCCAAGACTCAAAGTAAGGAAGAAACAGGAATAACAGGTCATCATAGCATTGTGGTCCAAGCCTCAATTTGAGAAAGAAACAGAAAAAAATATCATCATAGCATTGTTGTCCAAGCCTCAAAGTGAGAAAGAAAGAGGAATAACAGAAACATCATAGCATTGTTGTCCAAGCCTCAAAGTGAGATAGAAAGAGGAATAACAGATCATCATAGCATTGTTGCCCAAGCCTCAATGTGAGAAAGAAACAGGAATAACATAACATCATAGACCAGTTGTCCAATGTTTCAAGGTACAAAGGGAACAGAACATTACAACACAGTAGCAAAGTTATTCAATGTCTACAAATGTGCATTACCCCTACTAGCCCACATTTCATTAGCCCATTCATCTCTAACAGAAGCCCGAGCTGCATTGTCATCAACAGGGACCCCATGTCCATTAACAGAATTAGGCTCCCATGTGGACTCAAGAGGAATAACCTCATCAGGTCCATGCCCCAGAATCCAATTATGCAAGATGCAACAAGCAAGGACCAACTTCACTTGTGTCTTGAATGGATGAAAAGGTTTGTTGTCAATAATGCGAAATCTATTTTTTAAAGCCCCAAAAGCCCTTTCAACCGTAACACGCAGACTAGAATGCCTCAAATTGAACAGCTCCCTTGGATTGGTTGGGTAATTTCTACCACCGAACTCATTAAGATGATATCTAGTACCCCTGTAAGGAGGTAGGAATCCAGGACGGCATGCATATCCAGCATCTACCAGATAGAACTTCCCTAGAAAGATTATAAACAGGTATTAGTCCTACAGTCAACTAGTTTGTAACTAGGTTTAAGGAACTAATTTATTTCATTACCTTCTGGAACCCTTAAACCATCCTCTCTCTCTAGTGCATCTGCTAGAATGGTGGCATCATGTGCAGAACCCTCCCAGCCAGCCAACACATAAGTGAACTTCAAATCAAAGTCCACTGCAGCTAGGACATTTTGAGTTGTATAGTGTTTCCTCCCCCTAAATGCTGATTGCATCTTAGCTGGGACTCTAGCATAGATGTGAGTGCCATCTATAGCCCCAACACAATCCTACATAAACCCAACAACACAATCATCTACAAAAATTTTACTGAATTATGCATTATGTCTGTCATAAGGATACTAATGTGTTACCTTGAAATATGGGTACCATCTTGAGCTGTTTCTAATCTTAAGAGGTGTCTCAGTTGATGGAGCCTTAATGATCTCATGCCTAAGTTCACCAATTGCATACAACACCTCTTTGAAATGTCTACTTACTGTCTCTACAGATCTCCTCCAACTTTGATGGATAACTCTAAACCTTTGGTTATGCCCAACAACATGGAGAAACATAGCAACTTGCTCTTCTACACTGCTATGTATGGTATCTCTAAGCAAGTCCCTGCCCCTAAGCAAATTACATAGCCTAAAGAAAGGGGCTCTTCTCATGCGTAGCATGTTTACACACTCTACATCATTACAGTTATATATTCTATCCAAATTTTTTTGCCTTTCCTCATCCATAGCACTCATGGGGGCATAACTAATCTGCGGACGTGAGGGTTTAGCCAGCCTAAGCCTATTCAGGAAGAATGCATACATGGCAGCCACTAGAGCAGCTGCATGAATAATAAGCATGCGTCTCTTGTCTTCAAGACCCATCTATATGAATAACATGCAAAAATAAGGATCACTGACATGGGCAACAGATCCTCAGAAGTACATATAAACACATCACTGGCATGGGCAACAGAAGCTCACATAAATGTATAAACATCATTGGCATGGACAATAGAAGCTCAGATCTAAATGTATAAACATCACAAGCATGGACAACAAGGCTGAGATCAGTATCTAAACACATCATTGACAAGGACAACAAGGCTTAGGTCAATATATGAAAACATCACTGACAGCAGAGAACATGCCTCAGATGACTATTGTAAAACATCAGTGACATGGACAACAATAATAAGATCAACATAGTAGTCATCATTGACATGAACAACAATGCTCAGACCAATCTAAAAACATATCATTCACATGGAAAACATGCTCCTATCCATATACACGCATCAACATCATGAACAAGTGTGCTCAGAGTATGCTCACATATCAAACAACACTGGTACCAATCATTTGAACCACCTACTAACCATCGACAGCATGGTTTTAGGGTACCATGCGCATGCACAGAGGGGCAAGGGCTACGATATTTTACCGCAACAACAGCAACAGGGAGAACAGCGTGTTAGAGGACGGGGAACTCAGCTCCGCAACCGAACCACGAACAGATCAGCGGCGTCCGGAGGAGGAGGGGTCAAATCGGGAAACCTAGCATCCAAACAAAAATAATAATCACTCAGAACACGACTTCTTATTTTAGATCGGGTGCGGAAACTTCAAAAAAGAACATACGAACCATAAAGAAATCAGATCGGGTCCTTCAACTCAAGAATCGTACCTAGGAACAACCGAAGAACTCAGATCCAGTGGGGGACTGCGTGTGTCACATAAGGAAAGGACAGGTCAGTGGGATCATCGTACCCTAGGGTTACGGTTTTGATGAAATCCGAACAAAGGATGCAAAAAAACTTGCCTGGCCCAACAGATCCGTCAACAACTCGAACCTGCAAACCAAAACAAAGACATGGGGGTGGTAGATCAGGCCTCCAGAGATCCGAAACAACAACGACAGTGGACAAGGCTGGAACCCTAACCTGCGAGCCGCCGGTGGAGGAACAAATCTGCGCGAGAGGGAAGGGGAAGGGGAAGGGTCGGGGTCGACATTTATGCCCGCGGAATGGCGCGAAATCGCCCGGTAACCCTAGCGAAGGCGCCAAAGCTTCCCGCGTGCACGCGCCCAAAGCTTTTTCGCCCGCCGCGCGCTCGCCTTGCACGCACCGCCGCACCCGCGGAGCCTGGCTCTGGGGAGAAGGTCGAATCGGCCGCACCACGGGAGCCAGGCTCCCAGGGTGTTTTTGCATCCGGCGAACCAGGCCCAGCGGAAGGCCCAGGAAACCAATCAGGCCTTACTCGCACGCGGGGAGCTCGGTTCCGGGTATATGCGAGCAACCAATCACACCCCTAGAGAAAAGAGGTGGCTCACCTACGGCCAATTGCTGCTGCACAGCCGCATCGGCACCATGGACATTGCTCCAGAAACCTCTGCATGGCCGTTGTTGTTGCCTCGCTGTGGCCTCGTCGCACTCGCCGGTCGCTTGCAGCTGTCGTTGTTGCCGTCGTTAGGCTTGCCGCTCACGCTTGGTCGTCGATGTTGTTGCCATCTTGCTGCCGCCGCGCTTGCTGCTCGCACATGGCCGCTGCCGTTGCCATCATCGTGCTTGCTGCTGGCGCGCGGCCGCCGCTGCCGTTGCCTTCATCGTGGCTGCTGCTGGCGCACGGCCGCCATTGCCATGATTGCACTTGCTCCTCGCGCGTGGCTGCTGCCATTGTCATCGGCGGCTTGCTGCGCGCGACTGCTGTTGCCATTGTTGCTCTTGCTGCTCACGCGCGGCCGTTGCCGCTTGTTAGAGATAGAAAGCATGTATTGGAATCCTAGGTACAACCGACAGATCTCATCCAATACTTAGGGAATATTATCTGTAACAAACTCTTGTATTAGAGATATTGGAGATAGAGTTGGAGAGATCATCTAGAGTTGTATTGCATCTTGTAAACCACGTCAAGGGTGATTCTTGGCTAATATAAATATAACCACTCGGCCTCCTCCGGGAGGTGAGAACGCTTCCATAATCTACCTGGTTGCTTTACATGATAATCAGAGCTTGACCTCCACAACACATCTAGAAGGCAGGTTCCTCCAATTCAGGCTTCTCCATGCCGAGCCCCATTGGTTTGCCGGTGATAGAGAAACTCTCGAAGACCAACTACCTTCTATGGAAGGTGCAAGTCCTTCCGGCTGTAAGAGGCGCACAGCTTGAAGGCTTTCTCGATGGGATGGTCCAAGCTCCGCCCGTGCAACTAGATGATAAAGCAAAGATGGCAAGGCCATCAAGGTGCCAAATCCAGGGTATGCCGCTTGGGTGGCACGTGATTAGCAACTCATGAGTTATCTGATTTCTTCTCTGTCCAAAGATGTACTTGGGCAGGTAGCCACGGCAAAGACGGCAGCTGATGTCTGGGGCACCCTTGAGAAGATATATGCTTCTCAAACTCGCGCACGAGCAGTCAACACTCGGATTGCGCTAGCTACGGCTCAGAAGGGGGCCATGTCCATTGCTGAATATGTCGGCAAGATGAAAGCGCTTGGAGATGAGATGGCATCTGTAGGAAAAGCTCTTGAAGAGGAAGAACTAGTTGAATACATCCTGACAGGAATAGTTGACATGGAATTTAACCCTGTTGTCTCGGCGGTCTTGGCTCGTGCTAAATCAATCTTGGTCAATGAACTATTTGTTCAGCTTCAAAGTTTTGAGCGCTGACTCAACTTGTTCCATGGTGGATCACAATCCTCAGTCAATTCTGCAAACCGCGGTCGAGGAGGCCGTGGTAACTCACGTGGCAGAGGAAGAAACAATGGCGGACGTGGATTTGGAGGTCGCAATAATGAAGCTAGTGGAGGACGTGGTCGTGGCAGGTCCAACTACAAGCCCTCTAGCTCTTCGTCAGGAACCAGATGTCAGGTGTGCTTCAAGGTGAATCACACAGCAGCTAAATGTTGGCATCGCTTCGATGAAGACTACGTCCCTGATGAAAGATTGGTGGCAGTAGCAACACCTTCATACGGTGTAGATACAAATTGGTATACTGACACCGGAGCTACAGATCATATTACAAGCAATCTTGGGCAGCTAAAAGTCAAGGAGAAGTACATGCGCAATGATTAGATCCTTGTTGCAAACGGAGCAGGTACGAGTATTAGTCATGTTGGTCATTGTGTTGTTCCTTCGTATAACTGTGATCTATTCTTAAATAATATACTCATGTTCCCAAATCAAAGAAAAATCTAATCTCAGTTCATCGCTTTACCCTGATAATCAAGCCTATATCGAATTTCATCCTGATTATTTTCTTGTTAAGGACCAAGAGACGAAGCAAACTTTGCTGCAAGGTAGATGTAGAGGTGGCCTCAACCCGTTTCCTCTCAAATCTCTCCATTCAAGCAAGCATGTTTTTGGCGTTCACAAATCTCCCTCCACTACAGTTTGGCATAGTCGTCCTGGCCATCCTTCTTCAGTTATTGTTCAGCAAGTCATTAGAAAGAATAATTTGCCTTGTTCTTTAGATTCTAGTAGTGAGTCGGTGTGTGATGCATGTCAACAAGGCAAGAGTCATCAACTCCCCTATCCTAGATCTGTTAGCGTGTCTATTGTACCTTTGCAACTCATCTATTTTGATGTATGGGGGCCTACTCTAGATTCTATGGGGAGATATAAATATTATGTTAGTTTCATCGATGATTATAGCAAGTTTACTTGTATTTATTAAACATAAATCTGATGTGTTTGCCAAATTTCATGAGTTTCAAAATCTTGTTGAGAGACGATTTAATCACAAAATTATAGCTGTTCAATCTGATTGGGGAGGAGAGTACGAGAGGTTGAATTCTTTGTTTACCCAAATTGGGATTTCACATCAAGTCTCCTGTCCACACGCACACCAACAAAACGGTGCTGCAGAACAAAAACATCGACACATAGTTGAAGTTGGGCTTCCTCTTCTTGCTCAGGCGTCCATGCCATGAAAGTTCTGGGATGAGGCTTTTCTCACAACAACATATCTTATTAATCGAACCCCTACTCGGGTCATTCAATTCTCAACTTCTTTAGAGCTTCTTCTTGAGCAAAAACCTGATTATGATTCTTTACAAGTCTTTGGTTGTACATGTTGGCCCAATCTTCATCCTTTCAACACACAAAAATTGCAATTTCGATCTAAACAATGTGTTTTCCTTGGCTATAGTGTGTTGCATAAAGGTTTTAAGTGTTTAGATGTGCCTACTGGCCGCGTCTACATCTCAAGGGATGTGATGTTCAATGAACAAGTTTTCCCTTCCTCAAAACTTCACCCAAACTCTGGTGCTCTCCTTCGGTCTCAAATTCTTCTCCTTCCATGAGCTCTTGTGCCAAATAGCAGTATCAGTCACGGGAGACAAACACATAGTGATCAACTCTCTAATACTCTGCCTGATACTACTAACAATTCTGGAGCTAATGGTGAAAATTCTGGAGAATTTGGTGCTTGCTAAAACAGGTTTGCACCATGGCATAGATCACCAGGAAGATCTTCCTGCAACTGCACGCAAAAATGAGGAATGTGCAGGGTGAATCAGCCTCGGGATCACGCCCAGCATCAACCTCGATAGCCGCGGGCGCTGCGGGCGAACCGCCAATGGCCACATCACCGCTGTCGGGAGCGCGGGATTCTCCCGCGTCGCCGTCCCGACAAAACCAGCAGACAACCAGATCTTCTGTGCAAATCCTATAGTCGCGTCGGAAGCACCAGCGGCCACAGGATCGGATGTGGATGAAGTGGGAGCAGCTGCAGGATCTTCTGCAGATAGCTCCTCTCAACAGCAAATGAGTCATCATGTAACTCATCTTCAGAAGGGAATTCGTAAGTCCAAAGTTTACACAGATGGTACAATAAGATATGGCTTGTTGACGTCTACTGGTGAACCAGAAAGTTTGATAGAGGCGTGGGCTAATGAAAATTGGAAAGGTGCAATGGACAGTGAGTTTGATGCTCTCACAAGGAATCAAACATGGCATTTGGTTCCTCCACAGCCTAATACAAATCTAATAGATTGTAAGTGGGTATACAAAATCTAGAGAAGACCAGATGGTACTATAGACAGATACAAAGCCCATCTAGTTGCTAAAGGCTTCATGCAAAGGTATGGTATTGATTACGAAGATACATTCAGTCCAATAGTTAAAGCTGCAACTATTCGAGTTATCTTGTCTATTGCTGTATCGAAAGGATGTTAACTCCATCAACTAAATGTGCAGAACGCGTTTCTTCATGGTGTTCTGGAGGAAGATGTATATATGAAGCAACCTCTTGGGTATGAAGATAAGTTAAAATCGAACTACATTTGCAAGCTTGATAAAGCATTGTATGGTTTAAAACAAGCGCCTAGACCATGGTATTTTTGGTTGAGCTAGAAGCTACTCCAGCTCGATTTTAGATCCTCCAAAGCTGATACGTCACTTTTCTTTTATGTCAAGGGTAATGTGACTATTGTTGACGCAAAAATCGCACGATGACTTCCACGTGCTAACGCAGAAACTCGAGAGAATCTGCTTCGCACTTTTACAGTTTGTAAATTAGTGCGCGTGGTGAACGCGAGCGTGCTAGTTAATCTGACCTGCCGATTGACAAGGAATCGTGACAGCTAGGTAGCCGATACGAATAGATATGATCGGCTAGATTAGGCGATGTATGCGTAATCAATGTAGAGGAAATGCTGAGAGCGTAACCTGAACAGTGCTATGCGAACAACACTTGAAACAGATTCAATCGGTTGTACGATAATCTCTTGACAGAAGAACAGGATAAAAAGTCGATAGAAACTACTTCAAGCTGGATAATGGTGATAAAAGCTAAAACAACAAGATGAACTTGTAGATCTAGCAGATATCGATAACTTGGTGAATAAATCTAGATGAAACCACAACGATGCGCTTGGAAGTTAAAGCCTAGAAATTACTCGGTAGACGCGGAACTCACAATCCAGCCGGAGATCAAGTTGATGCAGCCCTGCTAACTTGGAAGAACTCGTTGAAGAAAAAGATAACTTTGGCGAAGTCACCGACTTGAAAGTAAATTGCGAGTAAAGTTGATTTGTATTGATGTGTGTACATGTCCTTTTTTAAGACCTCGCAGGGCCTCTATTTATATCCTAAAATCCCAAACTCCTAGTCGTGGTCGATTACGACAAAATACAAAATTTATCTCTAAGAAACAAGCTATTTAAATAAAAAATGACTCGTGCAAGAGTCCGACATGAGTTTAACCTTTATTAACTAACTCTATATTTACTATCTAGAAAGATCTTCAGCCGAATCTCCGAAATCCCCGATCGGATAGAATCTCCTTTCTGGTATTGGCTAGGCCCTTCTGTCTCCATCGGTTGGGTCTTCATCGGTTGGGTCTCCATCACCTTCCATCGGCTGAATCCCTCTGTTCTCATCAGCCGATCCCTTGTGACTTCATCGGCTGGACCGCTGTGACTCCATCGGCTGGGCTACCGTGACTCCGTCGGCTGGACTGCTGTGACTCCATTAGCCGATTCCACTAGCCGTTGTTCCTTCGCCCTGTACTAGCACCTTCGCTACCTTTTGACGCCAATTTCGATACGTATCAAAAAATAGTGTCAACAACTATATATTTGCTTATATATGTTGATGACATTATTGTTGCTAGATCGTATCAAGAAGCTATTTCATTGTTGCTTAAGGATTTGAAGGCTGAGTTTGCTCTCAAGGATTTAGGTGAACTACACTATTTCCTTGGTATTGGAGTGAAGAAGAGACAAGATGGGATAGTTCTGTCTCAAAGCAAGTATGCACAAGATGTTATCAAAAGAGTAGGCATGATGTCATGCAAACCAGTTAGCACTCCTCTCTTGGTCACTGAAAAATTATCAATTGAAGAAGGAGATCCTTTAGGACCCGAAGATGCAACCAAGTATCGTAGCATTGTGGGAGCTTTGCAATACCTAACACTAACTCGACCAGATATTTCTTTCTCAGTTAACAAGGTATGTTAGTTCTTACACTCTCCAACAATGGTGCATTGGGCTGCAGTAAAACGTATATTAAGATATCTACAATATAATCTTCAAGTTGGGTTTAACATTGGAAAGTTAGTGTCAATGATGGTTAGTGGTTTCTTGGACGCCGACTGGGCAGGTTCTGTTGATGATCGGCATTCTACCAGTGGCTTTGCTGTTTTCTTGGGGTCGAATTTAGTTTCTTGGAGTTCTAGGAAATAAGAGACTATGTCTAGATCAAGCACAAAGGCTGAGTATAAAGCTATGGCCAATGTGACAGCTGAAATCATTTGGATACAAACTTTGCTCCGAGAATTACAAGTGCCAACCCCACCGCAAGCTCAACTTTGGTGTGATAATGTTGGAGCCACATACCTATTAGCCAATCCAATGTTTCATGCGAAGACAAAGCTTATAAAGGTAGACTATCATTTTGTTTGTGAGCGTGTTTCACAAAAACTTCTCAAGGTATGTTTCATCTCCACCAATGATCAACTAGCAGATGGTTTTACTAAAGCATTGACACAATGAAAGCTTGAAGAATTTAGATACAATCTCAACTTATGTAAGTTATGATTGAGGGGGAGTATTAGTGATAGAAAGCATGTATTGGAATCCTAGGTACAACCGACAGGAGATCTCATCCCACACTTAGGGAATATTATATGTAACAAACTCTTATATTAGAGATATTGGAGATAGAGTTGGAGAGATCATCTAGAGTTGTACTGCATCTTGTAAACCACGCCAAGGGTGCTTGGCCAATATAAATATAACCACACAGACTCCTCTGGGAGGTGAGAACGCTTCCATAATCTACCTGGTTACTTTACACCGCTGCCATCGTCGTGCTTGCTGCTCGCACAGCCGCCGTTGCCGTCGTTGTGCTTGCCGCTTGCACCCGGCCTGCTGTTTCCATGTGCGACACACCTCTCACAACGTCCACAGCCACGCAAAACCTCTGTGTCATCGAGGATAAGTCACGGCACTAACTCCAGCAGCCCAGCGACGGAGGCATGTGGAAGGAGCTGATCCATGGGTCTAATGTGTATTACCCAGATCCACCCGATCCATGTATTAAAAGTTCTAATGGGTTGGATTGGGTTTATGATGGGTGGGTTGGGTGGATTACAAGACCCATGCACAACTGGTGGCACAACGATAACAGCCAGTTACAAGCCCTAAAAATTTTAGATAGAAAAAATGGATCACCCCACGTCATCCTAAAGGGCGACAAGGGCGGCACCATGATCCTGCCGCCGGCCCTCTGCCTCCACCACCAATATTGGTCCCCCTCCCTTCCCACCTCCGGCATCTCACCGGAGGCTGGAGAGAGTGGGGATCCATCTCTCTAATAAGTTTTAGTAGATCAAGTCCAATTTTAGGGTTTAGGTTTCTCCATGCCGCGGTTCATGGTATTGGAGATTTGTTTTCTCCTTATCTTTTCTGGCAATAGCGAGGAGGTAGGGTGGATTTTGAAATGACCCAAATTCCAATTTTAAAGAATTCAAGCCTACGCACCTCCGTGATAGTCCTAGGAAGGCTATCATCTATGTATCCCTATCTCAGATAGTACAAATCCATACCAACACAGAAATATAGAATAGCAACAGAGTAACAATATCATAAATATTGAGTACAACACTTTGGCTCATGCCGATACAAGTCCATCAGGATTGAATTATGAAAGGTAAAACATCGACGCAGCGGAAACATGTAGCGTGGTGAACAACATCTTCAGAGGTGACTTGAGCGAGGAACCATCCCTAGTCTTCCCATCTGTCGTTATCGAAGTCATAGTCGGGCTCCAACCCTGAAAAGCCACCATCTCTCCGAGAAGCGGGTAGGCCATGTCAACTTCCAAAAGTAGCAAGCCAAGGAAATGGGGGAATTATACTATATGCATGGATCAACCTATATATGGCTGTAGAGGTATATGCAGCAGCAACAACAATCAAGGATGCATCAAAGCAATACTATCTCCAAGGTCAATACCTCACATCAAGGAAGTCATCACAAATCACCAGATCCTTCACCCAAGAATCCAGCACCCAAACACACTAGGCGATGTGAGAGCTCCCTTCCCTCACATCTCAATGGCAAACACCAGCCTATCTCAAAAAGGGAAGGTAGAAGTATAAATATAAGTCTAGTCAGAAGTAGCGGTAGTCAACATCACTGTCCATAACTAGTGGACACGGACTATAGCTATAGGTTTATACACTTTGCAGAGGTTGTACAATTGTACCCGCACGGATGGAGCCTGAACGGTAGCGATCCGTCCAAACCCCACCTAACGGACGGAGCTCTAGTAAGTGGATAATACTCTTCTGTTTCCTCGAGTTTGGAACCGTCCTTCAACTGCAGGGCACGCCATCACCAGTTGAGGACCTCAAAGCTGTGAAACCTACCCACGCCGGAATGAAGTCTGGTCAGAGCAGGTCAATGCCTCGAACTCCTTACACTGATCCTCCAATCCGCCTACAGGCTGAACACTATCCACCACTAGTCTCGGACCAAACCCCGCCCATAACAAGGTGAACGGTATGTACAAAAATAGATACTGTGACTGGTGGTAAACTGACTAGGTCCTTAGGGGTCGAGAGCGAGCACTCAACTCTACAAGTATGTGCCGAAGCACCTGCAACATACAAGTATGTCACCTGCTCCTTAGTGTCAAACAAAGTATCCGCCATAGGCAGGTGGGTGGAGAGAGTCCAGAATGCTCTCCCCTGGCAAGGCACTTCTCAGTACCAACCGCGGCTCGCTCCCGCCAAAACACGACAAAGAATCACACTCACCCAAAACACACGCGAGAGTGTACAATGAATCCCATCACCAAAGTCATGGCATATGCCCATCCATAACTCAAAAGTATGTATATGAATATAAGTAAGGTGGACTAGCTAGGGGTCTGTAGCTAGTCCACAAGTAGGTAACAAGGAAAACAGGATAAACAATTATCAAGGCATGGCTAGAAACATAGGCTATGCAATCAATCACCATCCAAGCACTAGCAACTAAGCATGCATAGGATCTATATGATTGGGAGTGACATGACACCTTATCCACAGTCATTGGGATCCTCCTTGGTGTAATCGGGGTCTGGAGAGTCTTCCAGGTCGTAGCTCGGGTCAGAGCAGAACAAAATACGACGCAATATAAATTAACCAGCATTACATCTAGGCAAAAACTTCAAGAAAGCCAAATTTAGAAGATCCAAATAACATCAAACTAGTTACAAATAGAACGGGCTCGATTTACAAATTTAATGCAACTAGTTTTATATTTTTCTGATTTCAAATGAATTAGTTATGAATTTTTAAATATTAAATGATTTATTTAGTTATTTAATTAATTTTGGGAATTCATTAATTAGGGTGACACGGGTCAGCTTCTGGTTGCGCCATGTGGCATCATAGGAGGGTGCCACGTGTTGGTTGACGTCAGCGTGACGTCACTGTTAGCAGTCAACGAGCAACGTTGAATTGGTCAACATTGACCGATCAGCGGTCAACTGGCCCCACTGGTCAGCCGGTGGGCACACTGGTCAGTGGGCCCCATTGTTTGTTAGTGGGCCCCATGATTGGGCCTAGCCCTTTTATTAGGAAGTATATGTGTATTTTAGGATGTATTTATCCTTTTCTTGTACACTTGATGTATTCCTTATACTCCAAGTCATATTGGCCATATATATAGAGGTCACCCCCCATTAGGGTGTGTGGTGTTTTTTCATCTACTTCTCTACATGGTATCACAAGATTAAGATTGTAGGCCTCCTTTCCGCGCAACCCTAGGTGGCGCCCCCCTCGCCGTCGCTACCCACCCTCCACTGCACCTCCCCGACCACCACCACCCCTCCCCGACCGGTTCCCTGACCGGCTCTCCACCCGGTTGTGCGCCATGTCCTCCGCCGACTCCTCTGAGTCCGGAGACACCACCGCTCTGGTTGCTAATCCTGTGCTGCCTCCCATCCCGACCCCTGTGCCGCCACCTGTCACTGGCGGCTCCTCTGGCGGTGCACCCCAAGCTCCTGTTGCCGGCGACGCGCCCGGCAACGGCAGCGGTGGCTTCATCGTGTACCCAACGCTGCCGCCCGCTGTCCACCCCTACGTCACCGTCTCCGTCAAGTCTCACGTCCCCGTGACACTGACGATGAAGTCCAACGCCTACTCCCGATGGACGTCCTTCTTCAAGTCCATGTGTGTCAAGTTCGGCCTCAAGTCGCACATCGATAGCACGGTGGCGCCCTAACCCCAGGATCCCGACTGGGATCAAGTGGATTGTTGCATCCGCTCCTGGTTCTTTGGCTCTGTCGATGACTCCATTCTCGACCTCACCATGACCGACGACGATCGGACCGCCCGGGATCTTTGGCTCGCCATCGAGGGCCTCTTTCGTGCCAACAAGCAATCACGGGTGATCTTCCTCAGCCACGACTTCCACTCCATGACGCAGGATGCCTCCTCCATCGTCGAGTACTGCAGCCGCATAAAGACCCTCGCCGACGCCCTCCGCGACGTCGACCATCCCGTTCAGGACTCCCAGCTTATCCTAAACCTCCTCCGTGGCCTCAATCCGCGCTTCTCCAACACCGGCGACGACATCACCAACTCCTCCGCCGGCTTCCCGTCCTTCGCCCAAGTGCGGGACATGCTCGCCCTGAAAGAACTTCGCCTCGCCAATGAGGAGAATATCTCTAATTCCACCACCCTCCTCGTCGGAACCTCCTCATCTTCTGGCTGTACGGGTGAGTGTCGCTTGGCGTCTAGTTCTGTCTAGACTGGCGGTGGCGGCAGCAACAGTAGTGGTGGTCGCAGTGACAGCGGCGACGGCAAGAAGAAGTGGCGGAAGAAGGGCGACGGCGGTTTCCAGGCGCCCCCTGGCGATAGCAGCTCTCATGGCGGCAAGTCCCCATAGCCCACTGGCCCATGGTTCTATTTCAGTCCTGGGGCCAACCCCTACGGTGCCACGGGTTTCCAGCAGGCTAGCGGTGGTGGGGGCTAGCGCGTCGGCGCCCCTGGTCTCCTCGGCCCTCCTCCGCAGGCTCACGCCGCCTACGCCCCTGTTCCAGCACCCACTCAGGCGTCAACCTAGGACCAGGCGGGTCTGGTTGCTGCTCTGAACCAGATGGCGCCGCAGAATAGCGGTTGGGTGGTTGACTCAGGTGCCTTCGGCCACATGTCATCCTCAGATGGTATTCTTCTTTCCCGACTCCCTCCCTCTCACTCCTCCATTACTGTTGGTAACGGTCACACTCTTGCCGTCACGTGCCGTAGCAACTCCACCCTTACCAACCCCAACTCTTACTTTCATCTTAATAATGTCCTTGTTGTTCCTTCTCTGATTCATAATCTGCTTTCTGTTCATCAGTTTACAAAGGACAATAACTGCACCATAGAGTTTGACGCCTTTGGTTTTTCTGTCAAGGATCTTCTGACCAGATGCGTGATTCTTCACTGCAATAGCGATGGCGATCTTTACACCATGCCTCCAGCAGCCAGCTTTGCAGCACCCTACGTCGGCCTCGCCATCTTCTCCAGTTTGTGGCATCTCCGTCTTGGTCATCCAATGCTTGTATTAAAGATAGTCATACTCTATGCCATTCATGTCAGTTAGGGAAACATGTGCAGTTACCTTTCTTCCATTCTAGCTCTCGCAGTTCTGCTCCTTTTGAGTTAGTTCACTGTGATGTTTGGACTTCTCCCGTAGCTAGCATCTCTGGTTATCGCTACTACCTAGTCATTTTGGACGATTTCTTGCTTTTTTGTTGGACGTTTCCTCTAGTTCACAAGTCTGAAGTCACCTCACATATCTTTGATTTCTGCACCTATGCTCACACGCAGTTTAGTCTTCCTGTTCGAAGCATCCAAGCTGACAATGGGACCGAGTTTGTCAATAAACCTCTTACTTCTTTTTTGACTTCTCGGGGTATCCACTTACGCCTCTCGTGTCCCTACACTTCTCCCCAAAATGGGAAAGCCGAGCGTGTCCTCCGCACCCTTAATAACATGACTCGCACATTGCTCATTCACGCCTCCATGGCCGCCCCGTACTGGGCCGAGGCGCTCGCCACCGCCACCTATCTTCTGAACCGGCGCCCATGTTCTGCCGTTCAGAATGACATTCCCTACCGCTTCTTCACTCCCAGACCCCCGAGTACTCTCACTTGCATGTCTTCGGTTGTCTTTGCTACCCCAACCTTTCAGCCACAACACGCCACAAGCTTGCTCCTCGCTCAGCCGCATGTGTCTTCCTCGGTTATCCCTCCGCTCACAAGGGGTACCGCTGTCTTGACTTATCCACCAATCGGGTCATCATCTCTCGCCATGTTGTCTTTGATGAGTTTGTCTTTCCCTTCTCCTCCCATCCTACTTTTCCATCGCAGCTCGACTTCCTTTTGTCGAGCCCCTCGTCTGTTCCTGCCTCTACCTCGGTCGCCCCATCGTCAGACGTTGAGCAGCCGCGGCCCTCACCAGCTGTTTTGTAGGAACTCACCAACGACGACCTCGCCATCCTATTCCATGGGCCGACCGTGTCCCCTGCTCCATTTGCGGGCGTGTCGCCACTCTCCACCATGCTCCGACCTGCTCCGATCGCGCCCCTGCCTGCCCCGATCGCACCGGCACATGCTCCGATCGGTCGGCCGGACGCACCGACGAGCACCCCGCTCGGTCGAGCGTATGCCTCGACCGCACCAGTGCTCGCCCCGCTCGGTCAGACGAGCGCCCCGACCGCACCGGTGAGCGTCTCGCTCGGTCGGGTGAGCACTCCGACTGCACCAGTGAGCGTCCCGCTAACTGGCGTGCCGCCATGGTTGATGAGTTCCAAGCCCTCATCGACAACGACACCTGGCGACCAGTCCCACGGCCGCCCGGTGCCAATGTTGTGTCGGGCAAATGGGTCTTCCGGCATAAGTTCCATGCTAATGGGTCCCTTGCCCGATACAAGGCGTGCTGGGTGGTTTGTGGCTTCTCCCAGCGTCACGGCATCGACTACGACGAGACCTTCAGTCCGGTCGTCAAACCGACGATGATACAGTCCGTTCTCAGCATCGCCACCTCTCGCGCTTTGCCGATCCACTAGCTGGATGTGAAGAATGCCTTTCTTCATGGACACCTCACGGAGACCATCTACTGCCAGTAGCCTCCTGGCTTCGTCGACCTTGCTGCCCCCGATTACGTCTGTCTCCTGCAGAAGTCTTTGTATGGAATGAAGCAGGCCCCGAGGGCATGGTACCAGCGGTTCGCCTATTTCCTTCGATAGCTCAGCTTCATCGCCTCCACCTGCGACACCTCCCTCTTTGTATATAAAGAGGGGCCGAATATCGCCTACCTGCTGCTCTACGTCGATGACATTGTCCTCACCGCCTCGTCCTCGACTCTTCTTCAGCACATCATGGGGCGTCTTCACTTCGAGTTCGCCATGATGTATTCCTTGTACACTTGATGTATTCCTTGTACTCCAAGTCATATTGACCATATATATAGAGGTCACCCCCCTTACTAGGGTGTGTGGTGTTTTTCCATCTACTTCTCTACACCTTTGACACGTTAGTGACATGTGGCTCCACATGGTCATCGTAGTCTACATGGCACTGCCACGTGGTGCGCATGTGGCTGCACAGGGTTAGCTCGGGATCCGGTGTGCCGAGCGGATCCTGTGCACCACGCTCGTGTAGCTGAGCATGTGGCCTGCGCGCGATTGGCTAGGGCGCGGAGTGGGCGGCGGTGACCGCGCCATGTCATGGTGCGGCGCGGCGGTGAAGTGTAATGCCCGTAAAATTTACCAACCAAAATCATTCGCTAAAAATTGTTTTTCAAAACCTTTCACCATTTGAGCTCCCAAATCTCACTTCCCGGCAAATTCGTCGTCCCGGCACCAAAGCCGACCGCTGTCCATTCCCTTTTCCTTTTTCCTCTCCACGTGTCATGCCGCGTGCCGGACAGAAGACCGCCGTGCGTGCCCGCGACCATTTCCCGCAATCGTCGTTGTCTCCCTCTTTTCTTCTTCTCGTTTTTCCTTTCCTTTTTGCCTTTCCTATTTCTTCCTTTTTTCCTTCCCTTCTTTTTTTCCCCTTCAATTTTTCTCCCTTCCTCTTTCTTGCCCATGCTCCCTGGCACCCTGGCTCACGCTTGGGCCCGCGCTCCCCAGCACCGCACCGCTGCCGCACGCTCCTGTGCCCGGCCCAACCTGTTCCCTAGCGCCGCACGCCCCTGGGCCGCACACGCGCCGTGCCAGCCTCGTGTGCGCACTATACCCAGCGCCACGCGCCACTACCTCGCCATGCTTGCTACCTGGCCCTGCGCCTGCTCGCCTCGCTACCGCGCTCCTGGCCCTCGCACGCCGCGCACACGCCGTCGCCAGCCCCACATACCACCACCTTCTCACCTCGCCGCGCGCACCCAGCTCTACCACTACCCTTCCGTCGGCGCACGCTCGCTCGCTACAGCGCTGCCCCGAGCACGCCTAGCCCCCCTCCTCTCTGGCGCATGCCACCTCCCATGCCTGCGCTCGCTCCACACCACCACGCCAAGCCCTGCCACACGCCGTCGCCCTGCCACACGCCGTCTCTCACCGCGCTCACCCTGCCTGCTCCCAGCGCCACGCGCCGCGTGTTCGTGCCCTCGCCACCCGGTCGCACCCGGCGTCGTGCGAGTGCCACATGCACTACAGCGCCTGGCCTAATGCTCACTGCTCCGCCCTGCTCCGCGAGGTGACCTCGCACTGCCGCCCGGCACAACACCGTGCCACCCCTTGCTACGCCCCACCTCAACCACGCCGCTGCTACCTCGTTGCGCGCGCCGTCAATGCCGTATCGCCTCAGCGTCCCCCACCAGGCGCCTTTACTGCTGCCTCCCGGTGTGCCTCCCTGTGCGCCACCCGTGGTCGCCCCTCCCCTCGCCTCCAGCCTATAAAAGGCTCCCCACTCCAGCCCTCAACTCCACCACGAACACCCCCGGCCATCTCCTTCTTCTCCCGAGCTCCCCAGCGCTGGCGCCCCTAACCACCACTGCCGCTTGCCACCGCCGCTGTAGAGCCGCCGCCACAAGCTGTTCCAGCCCAAGGTGAGAAGGGGAATGGAGCCCCCTCACTCCCCTCTTCCTTCTCCCCTTCTTCCCGACCACCGCCGCACCCCGGCGTGCTGCCGGCGCTGCCGCCACCGCCCGCCCCCCCCCTTTCCTACCCTTCCTCTGTTCTGTTCGAGGGGAAGAAAGGTGTCTCACCTTTAGACCCCTCCCCTTTTCCCTTTTTACATGGAGACACCCCTTCTCCTATTCCTTTTCCACCAAATCCCCTCCCTCTCAAGAATCTCTACGAAAAGGTCCCTGAATCATTTTGAAACAGCCCTTAAACACCTTCGCGCTAACATTTTATGCGGCAAACTTCCTCCATTGAACCCCAAATTCAACCACGTCATTCTCAAATATATTTGCGCTGAGTCATCTACAAATTCCCTAAAAATACTCCTTTTTATTTTTAGTTCACTTCCTCTCTCTCCGAGCTCAACGGGTAAATCTTTAATTCTTTTAGTTTGTTGTGTGTCCACTTGTGTGTGTCATAGATCACGGATTAGCCGAGGAGCTTGAAGGACAGTATCGCGAGCTTGAGCCTGAGGACCTGTACCGCGAGCAGGAGCTCCCGGAAGGATTCGAAGATGGCAAGTCCAATTTCACCCTTTGATGCATATTTATCCTAGTTTTTCAAACACAACCTATTGGCCTGTTTTATAAAATTGCATATTGTTTTACTGCTGAAACACGGTTGGATAGCTACCCCTTGATTGTTGTGATTATTCCTTGATGTCCTATAATTATGTCTAAGTATGACTTGCTCTGTTTGGATGATAATTACTGCTAGAATGCTTAAGACCTTGTTACTCATTTTATTACAATTCAAATATGACTGCAATGTGTTTTATCAAAGAATAAAGGTGTGAATGTTTTTAAATGAGAAAAATGGGTTTTCAGGAAATAAAGGAAAGAAAATGCTTAGATGAGATGGATGAGTGTTTCTTGTGTGAAATGTCAAATTGGGCTTGTATCTCTGTGGTTGAGAAGGTTGGGAGATATCCATCTTATCACGGTTGATGACCGAGTTGATGTGCCATCTTGCCTAACCCAATTTATCTTGCAACGCCTCGACTGTTGTATGCGGCAACGACTTAGCATAAATCCCACTAGCTGGTCTATTAGCCATCAGGAGAGCTGGTGAGCAACGGGAGACCATGGAGAAGGAGTAAGAACTGTGTGACTTAGATCCCGATTGAGACCTCGTTGGCAGGTCATTAACCCCTTGGTTGCTTCCGTGTTGGCTAGTCAGGTTTAGCTAAGGTGGGTAACAGCTTTGATAGGATCCGCACTAACACTAAGGTGATCGTGTTGCGGTACCCTACTTGTAGGTAAAGTGTACACCTCTGCAGAGTTAAAATCTATTCGAATAGCCGTGTCCACGGCATTGGACGAGTTACGACTTGCCACATAACTAGTTTTTGGGAGATGATGGTTTTCATGGTGTGGGATTTTGGAAGTGTCCGGCAATTGTGCCGTGAATTACCGCGGACAGGGACTCCGGTAGCACTAAAACTTGGATCCTTCATGTGGGATCAACCCCACTTATTGATTCGGTTACTAAAGAAATGTTTTGCGAAAACCCCTTTTGAAAATGAACCCTTACATGTGTTAATATCTAGCTTTATTGCAAATAAACCTTAGCCTTATCCTTGATATATCCTGTGTATATTCTTGATTGTATTCCCCTCCGTGGATGGGGTTGGACTTATTGAGTACTTTTGTACTCACCCTTATTTTGTTGCTTCAGAAGAAGACCCGGACGTCGCCGTCGAGGATTTTGAATAGGAGGTCACTTCCGCACCCAACACTGCCTGTGGTGTTGGCCTTTGCAGAATGCTTCCGCTGCCTCGAGTGTTGTCTCTTGATAGTAGCTTGGCTCCCTGCTGTTGTTTATTTACTTATCATTTCAGCGTGGCTGTCGCGCCCACTCCCTCGAGAGTTGTACGGTTTACGAACCATCTGTTGAATAAATGTGTTATTAGACTCCTAGGACTGATATTTGTATCACATTTAATCTCTGCTTATGTGGGGACGCTTCACGAAGGCAGGCGTGGTGTGGGTTAGCGACGCGCGGGCTGGTGTGGCGGGGTGAGCGCGGCATAAGTTGCGGCACGGGGTTGCAGGCGCAGATCGTGGTGGCGCGCGGAGCACCGATAGCCTGGGTCTGCGGCGGCCACGGCATGGACAAGCGGTAGCAGCGGCGATCCCTGCAAAGCGGCTCGACGGCCGGGCAGGCAAAGCAAGGTGGCGGCGCGAAGGCCGGATAGAGGCGCCAAGGGAAGGATGAGGGAGAGAGGGTAGCGTCACTCACGACGGGACGGTAAAGTAGAACATGGTCGGCTTGATGATGACGGCGGCGTGCTCGCAGTCCTTCTCAGCTTCAGCTCCCTCCCTTCGGTGGGGTACGGCGACATGTGGTGGCAACAGCGGCTCCTGCTCCTCGGCGTGGTACGGCGACTCCGGGGCGGTGATGGCTGCTCCGGCGTGGCTTCCTCCTTCTCCTCCTCTCTTCTCCTCCTTACCTCTCTTCCTCTCGGGGTGGTGGTGGTGGCTAGCAAGGAGAGAAGCCCCGAGGCTGCGGATGGAGAGGGAGGTTGTCGGCCAGGGGCTAAGGCAACGGCGCGGGGTGCGGGCTAGCGCAGCCATCCATGTAGCCATCCATCCTCGGTGTTCGCGCCCAAGAATGGTGTGGCGACCATCCAACGGCTCCGAGGCTCGAGTTTGGGGCGCGGCCGGTGGTCTACAGGGGCACGGCGGGGTTTTCCCCCTCCGTGGAAGGCCCTAGAAGGGGTCACAGGCGCGTGGTGCGGGTGCCAATGAGGCAGTAGGCACGGCGCGGATGAGAGAGGGGAGCGCTAGCGTGAGGTAGAGGAAAAAGCTGACGCGTGGGACCCACGTGTCAGTGAGCGGGAAAGAAAGAGAGAGGCAGAGGTGGCCTGGCGGGCTAACTGGGCTGGTTGCTGGGCTAGCCTACTAGGTTGTTGCGAGAGAGAGGGTAAGGTTAGGCGGGCTAGGCTGGTTTGGCTTTGGGCCGGCCTGGTTAGGTTAGTTAGGTTTTATTTTAGGTTTTGTTTTATGTTTACTTAGTTTGAATTTTGAATCACTCAAATATGAAAGCCAAATAAAATCCATGAAAATCCAAACTAAACTAGCATGTATGTTTTGAAATTAATTTGAGATTTAAATATTAAAGAGTTTTCAGATGAGAATAGCATTTGGCTTCTAATTTTTAAATGAGCACACAATTCAAACAAAAATTTTAATTTTTTGAAATTCCACTCAATTTAATATTTTTAATTTTTAGGAATATTACAGATTTGATCCGTCCATGGGACTCTGATGAAGAGGATGGCGACAACTACAGCGTCAGCAACTTCCTTGGTAAGGCGACATGAAGAATTAGGTTTCCGATGGTGACATCGAAGTGGGGATAATGCTGCTATCGTGGAATAATTTTCTCCAACCCCTTCTCCGTTTTGTCGTGGTTAGATCCAACCACGATGAAAGGTTTGTGAGAATAATTCTACCCCTCGAGTTGACATTGATCGGTCTTAGGTTGGGTAGATTGGGATCGGTCTCTCTTCTTCATCGGTGGCAAAAAGAGGAAGAAGAAAGACGCAAGAAGATTTTGCTCGATCCAGCCTACTGGATGTTGGTCGTCGTTCTTTGGGAGCTGTTGGTCGTCGTTCTTTGGGCGCTTGTTCTCAACCTGCTTGCTGAGCGTATGCTTGTGCAGCCTTCTATATAAATCTTTATACATGTTTGGGATTGAGATTTGGAGATGCATGACGAGTAAAATGAAAACAAAGAGCAGTACTTGATTGTTTTTAAATGTAATTTTATTTTCTTCGATAGTGTTGTGTGTGATACGTATTTAATACAATTCTTCCGTCGTCTAAAAAACGATAACGGCCAGTTCGCAACAGCCAACACCCGTTGTATTTTCCGAGAGACCCAACGCCAGTGTCTCCATCCTGAACTGAACAATGAAGCTCAACTGACAATTACAACAGCCAAAGTGCGTTGAGAAAAAAAAAACAATTCTATCGGCACCCTGTACACAAATGAATATCTTGACATCTGATGTGGATGCAAGGAGGAGAAAGAACAGGGCAAACGGCAGCAGGAACAAGAGAGCCCTTGGCATGCCCTCCAGCTCCAGGATGTTCCAGGTTATCTTGGCATAATGATAAGGTAAGTTCCCCATCCAAATGCTAGCAGGAGAAGGAAGCTTGGCGACTTCAGCAGGGATGATCCACCTGAACAGAAGTTGCACATCATGGTAAGAACTGGTGAGATCCAAAACAAACTACAAAGAAATATTAGCGGGCAGTTTTTTCACGGAACAGCACTGACATGGCTCCATTCTATGTTCAATTTTTGCTACTATGGAATATGTTAGTCGTTAGGCTAGGGCAGAACTGAAAAAATTGAAGAAAATTTAATAATAGGCAGGGGCTTCCTAGTTGTAGGATTGATATGGAATGGATGAGAATTACAAGCTTGGTCAGCATGGTCAGGGTTACTTACTGAATAGTAGGTATTTATTCCGAATATTACACTCGAAGTCCCAGTGCATCCTGTCATTTTTTATTGTCCAATATGACCACCCAAAGGTGGCGTTTGCATAAACATCCAACTGAGCTCTGCCAAACTTCTGATACTCATACTGAGATGCATTTTGCACGTCCCATTCATTAACCCATTCACCTGAACAACACAGGCACATAGCACCATGTTCAGTACATGACTATGGAAACAATCAAGTGTACTTGGAATAATATTAACAGAAAATAGGGTCTTTCTGCACACATGTTCAAAGTGAATGATATTTGTAACATCTGGAAAAAAAAAGAAAATGACCGCAGAAAGTGTAATGACTAACAGGTCCCAACAACAACAATTAAGAAATAAAGGAACAGATACCGAACGTATGTGCAGCCTATTGTAAAATGGACACAGCAAAGCAGAAATAATGTAAAAAAGTAACAAGGTTAGTAATCATACCAATGAAGACAAGAGGCCCATTTGCGTCCTTAAGAGCCTGTAATTGTGGTGCTCTCATCTTGTAAATAAATTCAATATTCTGAGTAGAATTCAAGCTGGCAAAGTATGGATCGAACAAGTTGTAGTAGTGTAAATCAACTACGACATTTGAAAGACCAGTACCAGCTTGAAACAGTTCGATTGGGTCTGCATTTCCGATTCTTTGGCAGAGAATAACATATGCAGTTGATGAATGGTTTCGCACAATTTGGTAGCCCCTCGTATAGTAGGACACTAGAACATCTAAAGGAACTGTAGCTGCAGAAGGTTCATTAAGAAGCTCAATGCCCAGAAGGGAAGGATGACCTCCATACCTGCAAAACACAAGAAAGCCACCTATAACATTTCAAGGACAGTCTGGGATATCCAAGAACATCAGAAAAACTACCAGTAAATGCAGTTTTCATGCTCCATGAAAGGAGATCAATTCGCTGAGATATTTTGATGGTAGAGAACCAGCTCAGGAGAAATGCAGATAATTAACATTCGAATGATTTAATACGACATGCTAGGAGAAAGAATACCTAGTTGCCAGGAAGTCAATAACTTCTAATGTTTGTGAGGCATATTCAGGTGAGGGCCAGTCCACGGAACCATCCCTACTCGCACTATGTTCCATTCCATTTTGAGAACCAGGAGCAGCATGAAGATCGATTATACATTTCAAACCATAAGATCTAATCCAACAAAAGAAATCATGTTACTAACCGAATGAACACTTGATACAATAGCATTAGAAAGGATCAGGGATATCAAATACTCAAATAACAGTTCGGAAACATGACATACTGTGCCCATGAAAATGCTAGGTCCAGAGCTGCCAAAGACCCTCCAACAAACGGAGAAGGTGGATATGGATCTTGTGTTATCCACCATCCGACAGGAATTCTCACAGTATTAATTCCATGTCGAGATAGGAAATCAAAGTCGCTTGCTGTAATGAAACTTTTCCTGTGCTCCTTAAAAAGTAAAAGTAAGAGTCAAGGGATGTTGTGCATATCAGAGAAAAATAAATTGGTTCAGCAAATTTCAAAAGAAAGTGAGGCCCCTCAGACATACTTCTAAGACCTTCTTCGCCTTCTCGTAACCATAACCGTTGGCAAGCTGGTAGTCCCCATGTAAGTTATTGGCAACAATCACCAATTCAAATGTTGCTAAATTATTATCCCATCCTGGTTGGAATTGATAAGTGGAAATCAGCAGATGATCGTTTGTTGCCTAAGTTAAAAGGAGATCGCAATGTCTTATTAATGGCACGACTTGCAAGAAGGCTGCTGAGGGATAATCACATATAACACTTCGAAAGTATCGAAATGAAACTCTGGATTGGGCAATACTTGCACATAGCCTCCATTCAGAAGTTTGATATGAACCCTTTCATCATTCCTTTCGATGTAGAAAGTCTCAGTGGACAATGGTTCCCTTGCAGTTGCCAAGATCAAACCATCTACACTGTTTGATGTCAAAAATTCACCTCCAAGACATCGAAGCTGAAATTCATTTTCTGACACCCTCCAAAGCTGTTTATATAAAGATAAAAACCAGTAAGGTAACACTTAAGCTCAACAAATACTAAAGGCACATGTAAATAACAGCATTGTAACAATCCAATGAGTTGCAGTTGCTTCAATACCAGCCATAGAAGTAACGGATAATCAAATGATAATAAACATATGATTCTGACTGCTTAGGGAGAAAAAACTATTAAGACATATGCTCTAGTCTCATATCTGCTCGTAGCAATCTTATATGTGGACTGGCAAAAATATTTAAACGTTGTTTCACAAAATATGCCAAAAAAAAATCCACTGTTGACCCTACAAACATTTTGACCACACAGCAAACAATATATCACCAATCCTTCACCTATAATATTCAGTGTTCAGTTTTGCATTTGTTCAACTGATCAGTTTCTTGTCATGTGATATCCTATTGTGAAACCACAGTGGCCATCGATTTAATTATAACAGGAACTCAACAAAACAGTTCATTATAACTGGGCAAAACAAGTCAGAGGAAAAATATATCATATAGCTGAAAAATTGTACCCAGTGGTAGAAGTAGAACATGGAGTGAAGTTAAGAGCTAAATAGCATTTAGCTAGTACTTAAGTAGTATGAAACAATACCTTTCTTGAGGGTGTACCCTATTGTAAAGTCTAAACAAAACAGTAAGACCAGTATGCTTCATAATTCTCTGAAATCAGATCATAAATTTCATACAATACCCTAGATGTAATAATGTAGAGGCTTATCAGACTAATATTTTTTAAATCAGACTAATACATTCCATGTACTCCTCACCCTAAATGTCTCCCACGTTGAGGCCACATCACGGTCCACTGTCACATTTGAACCACCCCCATTGGCTGCACTAACATACTTATTCAATACAACAGAGCGGAGCTGCACCTGCGTCCCATCCTGCAAACACAACCCATAGAGGATCAGAACCTCACAAGCATCAGTTTACCAAGAACACATAGTGAATAACCAAGATCAATCCACCTACGAGCATATCCCCATTTGGAATCCCGTCAAAAAGTGATGGCTTAATCCACCCTTCAACAACTAGCCATCCTCCCAAGTTAACAGCCCTCACCTTGGACAGCCCATCCGCTGCAGAGAGAAATGAGGATGCTCAACAAGTGGTACAAGTCATGTTCTATAATGAGTTATGCCGTTATGCAAAACTTTTACTGAGGAACAGCATAGAACCAAATACTGGCAGCTTGGGCTACCATTTTTAACAAGGAAGTCACTCAACCTGCAATTTTTCAGTGAAAATCTACTAAATGCATTCTCCACAACTACAAACGCAAATTTAACTCAAAATTAGCTAATCACTATGTACAGTGTGTAGAGCAAATTGCATATTTGTGTACAAATTTCTTTTTAAAAAAATATAAACGGAACAGCTAAAACTAAAAATGATTGCATGTGAATACAGTGTGATTCCTCCAATCATCAACATCTAATTGTCCATGCAGAATTGTAGATACATTCACATGGATGGCATAAAGGATTATTTGTATTTTGCGCTAACAAATTCGGAGTCCAGTATTTGACTCTCTTATCAGGTCCAAAATGTATTTAGCACACCATAGAACCATGCTCCCCAAAAGCCATAAAACTCACAACTCAAAAGTGCACGATCAAGATTCAAGACATCTCACCTAAGCAGAGGCATGGGAAGAAAAGCACCCATGAAAGCAGCACGAAGCCACAGCCAATCAAACCACCCATGGCGGTGCCCTACCACAACCCGCGGGACCAGAGATGCCACGAGCCCACGAGGGGGAAGACTGAAGAGGCTATTAAGGCGGCAGCACCGGGTGCCTTCCTTGCCGCGGAGTTTATCCCAAGGCGCCAGCGGCAAGGCCGTACCGGCGCAGGCGGTCGCCATTGGCAATTAAGGAATGACATTAACGCTGGCTGGTTGCCCCGTGGGGAAGTGGAAGGGATCCACGAAAAGGAAAGGTTCCAGGCGATTTTTTTTGTCGAGGGTCGCGTCGCGTCCGACGGAGGGAGGAGAGAGCGGCCGTGGCGGTGGGGCGGGGAGGAGGAAGATGCTCCTCCGAGACGACGGCTTTGACGACGCCGACGAGTTGGGCCTGGGCGGGCTGAGCTCAGTTGCAATTTGCAAAGTGAGGAGGAAGGCCCCCACCTCACTCAAGATTCAAGAACTAACTGCCGGGTTAGTGGGCTGGGTAACAATGTAAGCCCACCCTATACTAAATGTCGGCCCGGGGTCCAGAGCCCATCGCCGCCTGCCTTCTCCACGCCACAGATCCGGGCTGGGTCGGGTATTAAAAGTTTTTCTGTTCCATTTGGGTGGGACCGTGGGGAGTCCAGCCAGGTCCGGCCCGCCCGCCAGCCCATGTGACGAGACGGGACCAGCTAAACAAAACCAAAGCCGGCTAGGGTTCCGTCCCCTCCTCAGCCTCGCTTCGCACGCAGGCTCGCAGCCTCCCCGCGACACGCCGCCGCCACCCCACCGCCTCTACCGCCGCCCCACCGCCTCTACCGCCGCAGCCCAACGTCTCCGCCGCGCCCCTCCGGCGGCGCTTATCCGGTTCGTTCCGCTCTGCCTTGCCGCGCGCATCAGCGAACCCCTGCGCGCGAGGAGGGCTCGTATCGACTTCTCAGGTTATTATGATCCGATCCGATCCGATCCCGTTCCACTTATCTTTCGTTCGAATTGCTTCTTCGGTTCTAGGTGCTTATGACTTACTCGTTCATCGTTAGATCGGGTGCTGCGAGGAGCAGTTATTTGGTTATGTTGCGTGGTTGGCGCGAGTAATCTAGGGTTCCTTGTTACGGAGTCTGATTTCGCTGCCCCTAAACTTTGCTGGAAAAATTCTGTTGTAAAATTTTGATGGAACTTTGATCACAACTGTGGGCAAATTTTGTGATAATTTTTTATTTTTTCTGTGGTTCGAGGTTTGGACGTCATGATGTGGAAAATTTCCTTCCGTAGCATCGAAAAATCACTAATTTTGTGATTAAATCTATTTTTTTCTGTGGTTCGAGGTTTAGGCGTAATGATTGGGAAAATTTCATTCGACATCATCGAGAGATCACGACTTTCAGAAAATACCTTTGGAAGGTCATTAAAAGGTAGTTCTGAAATGGTTTGTAATTTCGATGATATTTATCAAAATGGAATTGAATTTTTCCTAATGACTTTCACTGTAGATATTTAGGGCCACTCCTAGTTTTGAGAGATTCTGTTTAATATGCAATTTGGTTGGTGGATTGCTCATGTATATTGGGTGAAATGGATTTTTCTTATATGCACCTCGAAGCTTACTTGATAGCAAGTATCTGTAGGAAAAGCAGCTCTGCACGTGTTATTTGTTTATTCTTACAGTGTGAAAGAAACACCTTGAAAGTCGCAAGTAACAACTTGCAAGCTGGTCTGAAGTGTAGTTTTATGAAATTATTTGCATGCTATCGTGTAATGAATGAAGATTTTTAACTTGCATGGATAGACTTTTTAACTTGTTCTAGCTTTAGCAATTTTTATCATCCTTTTGGTGCCATATTTTTGTGTTTTTATATAACTTGTGGTCACATGACATTTGAAACATATAGTTCGGTGCATGTTTTCTATTTTTCAGCTCTTTACCACTTCTGTTCTGACCATTGTACTTAGTTCCCGTTAAGTTTGCAAACAGTAACACTACCTTCCTTGTTTTCTTCAGATTGCTGAGCAGAGAAGAGGAACATCCTACATGGATGCCATGCAGACAAGTGACTCTTCGCATCATGGAATTGTAGAAAATAGCCCATATAGAATACCATATAGCAGAAATGCAGAAGGTGGCAAACTTGGTAATTCGTGGTATTTTAGTAGAAAAGAAATAGAAGAATATTCCTTTTCAAGGAGAGATGGCATTGATCTCAAGAAAGAGTCTCATTTTCGCAAGACATACTGCATTTGCCTGCAGGATTTAGGAATGAGGCTTCAAGTGTAAGTTTGTATTCTACCACAAATATTTTACCATTACTTGTATACCTGAAAGATAACAGCCACTTCATATGTAGCATTTAACTTACTCTCTTCATGTTTGTATGGCATGTTATTTCAGTGCAGTCTATTTTCTTTTTCCTACTAAGCATTTTCTGCTGTCTGAAGAACTCTTTACATGCTTATATGACTGCACATGTACTTTACAAATATACGGAAATTCTAGTGCTTAGATCACTGTTATGGACTGACATTTTGAGAAAGATGGCTAGAGTTGTGGATTGGATTAATAGGTTAGATTGGTTGGTTGCAGCTAGAAAATAGGAGGAAAAAGCAACCAGCAACGTGGAAAACATATGGAGTGTTGCTTTCCTTTAGCTTCTCAGTCCCTTATGTTATTGCCTCCTAACAATCATTGTAACCAAATGGTATAGATAAGATAGAATCCTAACAAAAAAGACCATCTGATCCTCAAGCGATTAAAAATACTGCTTGAATTGTGGCCTACCTGCGTACCGAGCACGAGTTACATTATGCCACATAGGTGATGCCCTTTCTGTATAAATACAACATTTGTTGGGAAAATTTAATGTTGTCGCAAACTTTTGTTAGAATATTAGGATGGCAAATGTTTTTCTGAATATGCAAGATCTACCCAGTGTTGTGGAGGCACAGGGTAAAGAATTTATGATGCATAAAATGTCTGTCGGCTACTCAAGTGGCAATTTAATCATTTGTTCTCCCATTGCTGCATTGAGTGGGCTTGTCTGGTTTCCGCTAGTTCTCAGCAAATCATACTGAGTACTAGTTCTTACTTAATCATGTATGTACGCCCTCCGTTTGAAAATGTAAGTTGTTTCAGTTTTGTACCAAGTCAAAACTTTTCTAACTTTTATCAAGTTTATAGAAAAATGCATTAACATCTTCAACATCCACTATGAAATGTCTTGTTAATGCATTTATTTTGTGCTGTAGATGTTAATATAATTTTCTATAAATATGGTCGAAGTTAGAGGGGTTTGACTTAGGACAAAACTAAAACGACCTACGTTTTGGAACGGAGGGAGCAGTATCTGTCCTATTTTATGAATTCTATAGTTTATATACTTTCCCCTTCTGAAGACAAAATACCTTTTTTATGTAGGCCTCAAGTTACAATTGCTACAGCTATAGTGTTCTGTCATCGGTTTTTCCTCCGTCAATCTCATGCAAAAAATGATAGGCGGGTAAGTCTTATTGAAAATGTACATGGTCTTATACTGTTTGCGGACCATTTTATTTCATTGTGTTTTTTTGCATGATTGTAAAACTCAGCGCTAATCATTTTCCTTTTACCTGTCAATCACTTAGCTTACATGGTAGTTTGTGCTATCATAGCATGTGGTAAGTCATCTGTGCATTTTGTTCTGTTACCACCCATTTGTTGAAGACACAAAGATGTTTTTTTTTGTGGCATGTAGTATCTTTGCTAAGATGGTAGACTGGTAGGTTACAACACCTTCACCTTTGCAGATATTCCATGTACTGATCTCTGTGTGCACATGCATATAGCATGTAGGATGCCATTTGGAGGATTACACAGTCGTATCATGTGCCGTATAATATGAATCTCTGGCTTATGATATAAATTTATGGGATTTAATATAATTACATGTCTGTAATGTATACGGTAATGCGTAGTGTGTAGGATATTCACCTATTTGAGATCTGTTCTATTATGCAAAAAAAAAAGTTGTTTCCCTATATTCATATCAAAATTAAGTTGGTTGACAATACCTCCTTTTTATTTGTAAGTATTCATCTCATACCACATTGCTTACTCTTCCTTAACTTGCTAGGGATAATGTTTTCCTGTCAACAGTTAATTTAAACTTATATGCTCATTATATTATGCAGACAATTGCAACAGTTTGTATGTTCTTGGCGGGAAAAGTTGAAGAAACCCCAAGACCTCTTAGGGATGTCATACTCCTTTCCTATGAGATCATCCACAAAAAGGATCCTGCTGCGGTTCAGCGAATTAAGCAGAAGGTGAGATAGTTGAATTGATTTCAGAGCATTCATCTTGATATTTTTGTTTCTAGGTAATTAGTAATCTCATTGTTTGCAACTGACAGTGATATATTTGTTTTTACCTGCAAACAATTCCCCTGAAGCCACTTCTCGTAAATCATGATAATTTTTTATAAGATGGGACTGATCTGCTTGATGCAATTTTATTCCCTACCTACTCTGGCATAACCAAATTGATGTTGTCTGTGCTTTGTTTTGTTCAGGAAGTATATGAACAACAGAAGGAACTTATTTTACTTGGGGAGCGTCTTGTTCTTGTAACACTTGGTTTTGACTTGAATATCCACCATCCGTACAAGCCCTTGGTTGAAGCAATAAAGAGATTCAAGGTTGCTGAAAATGCCCTTGCTCAAGTTGCCTGGAACTTTGTCAATGATGGGTATGCTAAAATTACTCTTCTTGTTACAAAGAGTAATCCTCAAATATGCCTATTTACTACGCCTTAAAAGGGGTGTACAGGCTCCGCACGTCGCTTTGCCTGCAATTTAAGCCCCACCATATTGCGGCTGGTGCAATCTTCCTGGCTGCGAAGTTTCTTAAAGTCAAGCTTCCATCAGATGGCGAGAAGGTCTGGTGGCAAGAGTTCGATGTTACCCCACGGCACTTGGAAGGTTGGTCTCTGGATGCAAAGTCAGTAGGGAATACCTGCACTGCACTATTAGGGTATTCATTTTTGGTAAGGGTTCGTATTTTGTAACATCGTTAGTTGCAGCTGTTGCTGCTGCTGGTTAGCTATCTTGGGACACATAGATTAGCACCCGAATATGGTGTTCAAAATGATTGTGGAGCTAGTTTAGGTGAAGACACCATTTTGCATTCTATGCTGCAAGGGAATCTTTGGCTTTTTTAGCATATTACATTCTGAAATAGACAAGGGTATGACAGTGAATCACCTGAATTTGGATGGCCACTTTATTTTTGCTAGCGATATCTTTTGAGTAGAATGTCTCGCTAGGCCTTGTCACTTGTTCAGATTTATTATGGCTGTTTGCCACCGTCGATGCCTCTTCCAGTATCTCTTCAAATGTTATTGTTGATGCTCATGATATCAAGGAGAGATGCTGACACTATTTATTTATGATATTTCTTATTTCAGAGATTAGCAACCAAATCTTGGAGCTCTATGAGCAAAGTAATGTTGCGCCACCACCATCGCAAGGAAATGATACTGATAGGAGCCCCGCTAGCGTTGCTAATCATCGTGCACCTCTGAAAGCTCCAGGAACCGTGGGTGCATCTACTGCCCAACACCATCAAGCATCCAGACAGTCGAGCCAGCAAAACATGCCAGGCCACCGTGGCTATGACCACCCTCATCCTGAGAAGCAAACCTCAAACCAGACGCCTCAGAATGAAGCAAGGGATGGTGCTGCCAATAGCAATGACGGTCCCAAAATGTCATCCTTGATGATGGACGCGATGAAGAAGATAGACAAGGATAAGGTGAAAGCGGCCCTGGAGAAGCGGAGGAAATCTAAAGGTGATGTTTCTAGAAAGGTTGATGTCATGGATGATGATGACCTGATCGAGAGGGAGCTGGAGCATGGTGTGGAGTTGGCTGCTGAGGGTGAGAAGGTCAAGCAGGAGAGAAGGCAGAGTTGGCCCCATCCTGCACACCGGGAGGATCAGCAGAGGGCTGCTCGCATGATGGGAAGCACTGAAGAGGGCGAGCTGTCCACTGATAGCCAAGAACACCACTCCCCAGCCCTTGACAATCGGAGGAGAAATGACGTCCATGAGCACAGGAACTACGATCGTGGTGAAAGGGACATTAAAAGGTTAAGGCCATGAAAGTTGGGCCCGTGGGGGAAGAAGTTGTCTGTAGGCTTCAGACTATATACAACTATCCTATTTTTTTTTTCTTTCACGGGTGTCGAATAAGCATCGAGCTCACTCGGGGTATGTTGATATTTGAGAGTTGGGCCCCAAGGGGGAGTTTATAGCAAACAGATTGTTGAATGTTTGGAGACATCCGATAAAAGAGCTGATTGTTGTACGTTTCATGGTAATGTAAGGAGCCTCTCCAGAAGGCCAATTTTGCCTAAAGAAATTCGAAATTCATGGCGTCCTTGTACATCTGATTAGACTGGGTTATCGCCTGACTGTGCACCAAGGTTTTGCTGTGTTCTAAGTTCTAACCGACCTTGTTTGGTTCGGCATAGCTTGTTCCCCAGCAGCCTTTTCGGAGGCTAAGCGGAAGCAATGGCCAGACGGCCGTTACACACTCGAATCTGTAACTGGTTGCAATCTGTCGTGAATCTGTAACTGGTTTGCCTATCGCCAGTGCCTGCTCGTGCTCGGTGCTCACTGTTGGCGCTTGAACTGGGAGACGTGACTCGAACGGCGATGGAACCGATCGATCAGCGAGGTCCGGGACCCAGAGATGCCACTGTCCTCTGCCGCTCGTGCCCCATTTCACCAGCCCAGAACTGCTGCTGCCGCTGTACCTGCACTGTGCATCGACGGCAGTGGAGACGGGAGCGTGAGCGTTGTTGCGACGAGTCACCTCCTGAGGAAAGACGAAGAGAAAACACGGCGAGGCGTTTCGTCAGCTGTCTCCAGCGACCATGATGTGATGCGAGTTGAGTTTGGACTGTGCGTTTGGGCCGGGAGAACCAGCCAAATGTCCCCCCTCCTCCGCTGCCTGATCTTGGGCTCGGAAAGCTATAAAGTAGCGGGTTGCTGGGCGGGAACGTCTGTGTGTCGGGGGCCGGCCGCCACTGTTTGTTGTGATTTTTGTGTCCCCGTCGTGCCATCAAATCCAACTGTGAAGCTTTGAACAACGGTCTAGAAGCCTATTAACGGTCTAGAGCCTACTAACCGTCTCTCTTTGTTCCCAACTGGGGTCACTTCACTGTCACATGCTAGCCTAGAAGCCTATAATAAGGCTATATATAGCATCAGTACGTTCGTATGTAGCCACGCTCGTGGCGGAAAGGGTTGCAGCAGTGCCGCCAAAACAGAAGTGATTTTGACCGGTTTCTTCGGGTTTCCGTATGGTGCCAAACTGCCAATGGCAAACCCTGTGCCGGCCGGCGGGATCCGAGCCGTGGCGCAATTCTGCCCGGTCCGCATCTTTCCAAGGTTTTTAGTTAGCTGATCAACGAATTGGTTTACACACACTGACAAAGTTGGCCTAATTTTGTTAGTTTTCGTTCACTAGCGACAGCGCGGCATGTGTTTTGCAAGATTCCTAAGTTTTGTTGGGTCGTGACATCGATATCTGAGCTGGTAAAGGCATATTGAGTGGAGTGGTACGTATTTCAATTCAACCGGTCAAGTTTAACGGTCTTAAGTTGGGTAGTTACCATATTGACGTCTCAATCTAACTAGATAAGTCGAGCTATTTTTTTCCTTTCTCTTCTTTTCGTGCCTGTAGCCTCGCAGGGTTGTAGTCTTATATTTTTTCTGTTATATTAATAGAAACTTGCACTATCTTATATGGTTCGTTCAAAAGATATGAGCTTGTAAATAAACCTCCTAGAAGCACACTAGTGTGTCGAGTTCTGTAGTGTTTTTAATTTTTGGACCAAACGGCTTTGCATTCTAAATGCTGCACGGGTGACTTGGTGGGGAGTACTTGAGGTCATTTCTTGGATTCATTGTCTGTCCTGCACTACGAGTGGGTGTTGACCGTTATTGGTGATGCTTGTTATGCTTTAAACGTGGTGGTCAAATCTTAATATTTGCTAATCCATGCCATGTTTCTAGAACCCGTACTTTATGATAAAACAGTGAAAACTATTTAATGTGGGAACTACTACTTGAGGTCTTATTCGGTTAATGAGTTAATCCTTTCCGTAAAAGAATTGAGGGGGATTTTAACTTGCAGGGATTTAATCCCTCCCAACCCCATCTAATACTTTTCAATCCCCTTCATATTGAAAAAGCTTTGAGCGTGTTTTAGAACAACAATGATGCTCACCTTTTCACGAGAGAACTATTATATTTGAATACATACGTGTGATTATGTCGAGTAAAGACCATCTACAACAAAAAGGGCTGAGGAAGTATGCATGCATATTTTCCACTGACTGAGTTAGCCTTTGTTCTTAAGCCCAGATACTAACCTATAGGTAGCTACCAAATGGAATCTAGCTACAGTAAGAAAGAACTTTTTGAAACTGCTCGACCAACTATTTTCACTATTTTTTTATATCCGAGCGAAACAGGACGGTAAAAAGTAAATCTGTTATTATTAATGGGGGTGCAGCGTTTCGTTGGGCTATTTGAAATACAAAGGAACAAAGTGATTTTTGATAAATGATAAATGCCAATCTAAAACTTTTTACAGGTACTTGCTCAGTTTTTGTGCCAAGTTGCAGCCAAGTGAGGGTCCTAATCATGACATTTTTGGCTCTTTGGAGCAGCGGCTGACAGGAAACAACATTTCGATTTCCCGTGGCTCCACCTCCACACTACTGCAAGTTTGCAACAGTAATATGATTGTGCAGATGCAGCTTTCAGCTGCGCCCGGGAACCAAGCCTTGTTTTGGAAACCCCTTGTTTTCTGCGCGCCCATGGCCGATCATAGCCCGCCTTCTTTATAGCCGGCCGGCTCGCCTCGACGACGCCATGCCGAGAAGCCGAGCCACACACAAATAGCTAAGCAGAGCAGACTGCATTGCTCTGTGAAGGGTAGAGGCTAGAGACAGGCATGGCGGCGCTGCTCGAAGCTGTGGTGTTCCCGCCAGATCACCCCCGCGTCCCGTGCTGCAGGTCGTGCGGCTCGAGCTGCGTCCTCGGTGGCTATGGCGTCGCCTCGGCCGGAGAGTTCGAGGGAATCATCGAGAAGGGCGTGGTGGTGGTGCAGGAAAACGGAGAGCTCCTGGTGCCGCCGACGGCGCATGGCAGCGCCTGCTGTGCCTGGGCCGGCGGCGCGGCGACCAGCAGCTGGGCCGGCCCCGTGCCGTCGACGACGCTGGCGACGTCGTCCGCGCGGTGGCCAGCGCATCATCATCAGCCCGCGGTCACCAGGAAGCCGCGGCGGCGGAGAGGGACGGCGGCGAGGAGGAGCGCGTCGGAGGCCGAGAGCCTGAGGCGGAACCACATCGCTGTGGAGCGCAGCCGGCGGCGGCAGGTGAACGAGTACCTCGCCGCGCTGCGCGCCCTCATGCCGACCTCCTACGCACGACGGGTACGTGGAGCCGCGCCGCGCCGCGCCTCAGGCTCTTCATCGCCCGAGACACGCGCGCCCGCTTCTCGTGACTTTCCACTTGGCACACGTCAAATCATTATCGTCACTGTGGAAGACACTGTTCGTCCATACGAGGATGTGCTAGCTAGCTGCTGTCACGATCACAAAAAGGAAGGGGAAAAAAAGGGGCAATAGCTGATCAGCATTTCTTGCGTTCGTGGCAGGGTGACCAGGCGTCCATAGTCGGAGGCGCCATCGACTTCGTCAAGGAGCTGGAGCACCACCTGCAATCGCTGCAGGCTCAGAGACACCCCGCCGCCGCCGCCGCCGGCCACGGCTCCGAGCGTTTCCCCGGATTCTTCACGCTCCCCCAGTACTCCACCGCCGAGGCGGCCAACGACGTCGACGACGGCGCCAGCAGCAGCGGCGGCGAGAGGCGCCCCGCGACGCGGACGGGCGTGGCGGACGTCGAGGTGGCCGTGTCGGATGGCGGCCACACGACGGTGAAGGTGCTGGCCCCGCGGCGGCGGCGGCGGATGCTGCTCGGGCTGCTTCTTGGGATGCAGCGCCGCGGCCTCACCGCGCTCCACCTCAACGCCACCACCACGGCCGACCAGATGGCCTTGTACACTTTCAGTCTAAAGGTGCGAGTGTTAACTATTAACATGGTCTCATTAGCATTATGACGACATGGGCTTCTTGATAATAATAATTGCCATCGATCATTGTGCTGTACAGATGGGGGACGAGTGGCAGCTCTCGTCGGCCGGCGACGTCGCGGCCGCCGTGCACGACATCGTCGCCGGCATGGACACCGCAGAAGAACGTGCTGTTTAGCTTTAGCCTGAAAATGACGGGATTCTTGGTGTTGTTAGTCTTCGATCGTTCTTTCGGTTCACGAATCATATCACGGCTGTGCACGCACCTATTCCCACTTCCCGTACACAACAAACCCTGTGTGGGGACTGGTGACCCCGATGTTTGATTTTGTGATATCTTAGGGTTTCAGCTAACCTACTCATGTTGAACAAATCTTTTCACGCCATGTTTTGAACGCGTTTAATCTCATCGTAAGATACTATGCTGATCTGGAGATGCTGCGTGGAAATCGTAAAATCTAGTCCAGTCTATCGCCCTGTTTATCCGATGTAACGAACGGTGCTTTTCTGCCTTAATTCCAAATAAGCTGTCCTAGAATACATGTTTAGCGCCTTGCTAAAATTAGTCGGAAACGTACTAACGAGTAACGACCACTACTTCTAATTTATTAGCCCATCTGTCACATTTGTCTTGACTCAAAAGGACTTCACAGTGGGGCTCACAAAGCCTGAGCCCGGTAGCCCACTGTATTTGGGCCCACAAAGCAACGGGATTCTGAATTTTGGCCCAGTATTTGGAAGGACTTCCTCGGCAAGAAAATTCCTGACGATCACTGAATCCGAACAAGACTAGGCTGCAGCTAGCACATGCTACTTTGACAAAGGAAAGCAGCCTAGCAACAAACACAACTGCTCTAGTACGAGTACCAAACCTAGAGCAAACCCTACTACTCGTCTCATTCATGTTTGGTGAGTGACCAACCGGATCAAAGATCGACATCTATCGCTAGGTACGTACCTTAGCTTCTTCAACGTTTGATCCTCTAATCCTCTCGGATAAGAACCCCACCCGCAAGCACCGAAATTAATGTTTCATCTCATCGCCTTCAGATCACGGCCCAATCGATCGAGATCTCTCGCACGTAGCAGCTTACCTGCAAACTTTCATGTCACATCGTGTGCTTTACTGCAAGCCTGCTGCAAGGTCTCAAGTACACGAAGTTCGTGTTGGATCAGCCGGTGAGATCGATGCGCCTCAAAGACTTTGCAACCTCTCATCACATTCTCCGGGAGCTGTCATTGTCCACATAGTAGGTGCCTCTGCATGCCGTTAACCCAAGCAAATGTGAAGAGCTAGTGTAGATCACAGATCATCTTTGATCCCAGCCTACAAGGATTGGACTGTACTCCTAGTAGTAATTGTCTAATTCTAATTTCTATAAAGAAACATCTGGCCTCAAATGACCTTGGAGGTTGGAGCTAAGACACTGTTAGCCTCCATTGCAAGCCTTTCATGGCCAACCACAGCACATAGATGGCCAGTCTGGTGTGGTGACAGTGCCAAGCCACCAGCAGTTACATGCTTACATTAATGTCCTCATCTTTCTCCCCCGTCGTTGCAAGAACAACGCCTGACGCGTGTTCGCCATGAGAAAGATGTCGCAACTGAAAAAAGGCGGCAGAAAGCTTTGCCAACGACCATGGAGGATTCCTTTTCCGTAAAGGTCCTCGACAGGTAAACTGGTCACGGGTAGAGTCGTTTCTAAGCCATTTCGTAAGATCGTCAGGGCTTCCTACTTCTTCAATTCCTACTCCCAACTAACGCCAACGAAAGCCAGTCCACCAACTCCCAGCTGCTGCGACGTACCGTCAGTCTGTCGCTCGCACAGTGGCATGGGTATAAAGGGCCCGTGCTTTGCAGTCGGCTCTGCATCTCGATCGCTTCGGATCTGCTGCATTGATCTCCTAGCTTGTTCGTTTTCCGCTTTGCTCGCTCGGTCGATCGATCACAGGTCTCAGCTACGGCAATGGCTTCCGGTGGCGCGTCACTGGCCTTGGCGGCGCTGCTCCTTGTGAGCTGCGCATCGGCGGCGGCGGCGACCAAGTACACCGTCGGCGACACCACCGGCTGGACGACCAGCGGCGATTACGCCACCTGGGCCAGCGACAAGAAGTTCAAAATCGGCGACAGTCTCGGTTAGCGACATATAAAACTGCTTGCTTTTCGGGCATCATCTTTATAATTTATGTTCTCGCTATCTAATCTCTGTGCAGTTTATGATCGTTATCCCAGTAAAACCATGTTGTTATGCTTAAAAATGCTTCAGTAATACAAAAACTTTTGTTTAGTGCAATGCCGCATTCCTACGAAATAAATGTGCGGCCAAGACACATTGTAACTTTCGTTTCTTTTCAGTGTTCAACTACGCCGGCGGCGCGCACACGGTGGACGAGGTGAGCGCGGCGGACTACGCCGCCTGCTCCTCCAGCAAGGCGCTCAGCAGCGACAGCGCCGGCACCACCACCGTGACCCTCAAGACCGCCGGCAAGCACTACTTCATCTGCGGGGTCGCGGGCCACTGCAGCAGCGGCATGAAGCTCGTCGTGGACGTCGCCGCGGCCAAGGCGGCCACCCCTTCGCCGGCGCCGGCGCCGGCCGTGGCTCCGGCACCGGACGCCGCGGACACCACCCCGGACGCCACCCCCGCCACGACTCCCAAGGGCTCCGGCGGCGCCACGCCCAAGACCCCGGTCACGGTCCTCTCGCCGCCGGGCAAGAAGTCCACATCCGGCGCAACCGGGCTCAGCGCCACGGCATGGGCTAGCTTGGGCCTGGCCGGGCTCGTGGCCGTGCACCTCGGCGCGTTCTAGGGCCGCCGGCCAGGGTGGAGGCAGTGCTGTTTTATTCTCGTTTTGTTCGTGATAGGATGCACGTCATGGATTCATGTATTGGTTGAGGATCTGACTATCTTAGAGGTTTCTTTTGATCCCAGGCAACTCAGTGCTTTTGCTGCGCTGCGCTGGTGGCAATTAGTTGGATACTTGGATATTATGCTATTGTTATCATATTCTTTAATTTTCATGCTCTTTCAGTCTTTCTATCGTATTTCCATTTATATTATTTTCCAAAAAAAATAGTACTCCCTCCGTCCCAAATTATAGACTGTTTTACTTTTTTAATTCACTGATATTACTATGTACCTAAATATTCAAAGATGACATCAACTCTTGGATGATGGCGGCAGCCAAGTTTATCTCCACCTTAGTTGGCCGAACTTAATCTCGGCCGCAACTCGAGTCTGTTTATAACTATAGTTAGAGTGTAAACAGCTCCGGGAACTCCTTTTTAATACAATTAGTAAGTGGCCCGCGTAAATAGTGTGGCTCCATTTGTTATTTTATATTTTTAAAATTATTTATTAAATATATCTTAAATTTATAATGGAGCAATACATAATTTCTAGATTCTCTTACAAATTTGTAATAGTTATATATGGTTTTTTCCATGTTTATGCTTGTACGTCCTCCCTACTACTAAATTATTATTAATATCTCTCAACATTGGAATAAAACGCAAACTACAGAATATGGAGTTTATATATTACTTTTTTCGGTCGTCATATTTTTACATGAATTTTCAGTCATTTTTTAGGTCCTTCTCTTACCAATATATATCAATATATACTACACATTGATTAGTTTACTTTTCTTACTAATAATTTTTGTATTTATTTATATGTATTTGATATAGTTTAGTTACTTAATTTTGAAGCCATATGATAACTAAATTGTTAAATTATTTAATTTTCATTGTTTTGTTAGAGTTTCCCTAGATATTCAGTTATACTTGCTTTTGTAGCTTTTAAATTCATTTAGTATTCATAAAATTTTATAAAAATCTTTAATTAATTTTTTTAGAAAATTATAGGAAATTTTTGGATTTTGTGACCGGCACTCCACTAGGGGTTACCTAGGTGGTAGATTTGCAGGTGAGGGAGATCGTAAGACCATGAACTCAAATGGTAATATAGGTACGTAAAGGTTACCCAGGTGGTAGATTTGCAGGTGAGGGAGATCGTAAGACCATGAACTCAAATGGTAATATAGGTACGTAAGGTTTATACAGGTTCGGGCCTCCGGAGAGTAATATCCTAAGTCCTATGTTCTGGTGGATTGTATTGCTGATCGCAGGTACGAAGAGTTAACATGTGTGTTGGGTTGAGGTGCGTTACCCTCGGGGGATTCGGGGATAGATCCCCAGTACTCGCAAGAAAGGAAGAAGACAGACTCCTACTACGATTCCACCGTAATCCTACTATGACTCATAACATGTAATCCTACTAGGACTCCTCCTTGTAACCGACTAGTTATCCTGTTTCCTGGAGTATATAGAGGAGGGCAAAGGTACCTAGGTCGGCAGAACCATCATCAATAGCCAACAATCAGGCTATGCAACACCCAAGCGCAGTGTGCAATATACAACTCCCCAAACATGACGTAGAGTATTACGCTACTCTGGCGGCCTGAACCTGTATAAATCCGTGTCTTGTGTCCTCGCTTTTACCTTCGAGTTCCAGGTCCGACGATTCCCCACCAACCAATCTACTACCCCGGGTACTCCCATGGTAGGTTGACGGGTATAAAATACTGACATTTGGCGTGCCAGGTTGGGGTGATCGTCGAGATCATCAGGCGAGCTTGAAAGACCTCATCTTCAAAATCAATTTACTCAACGAGAAGAAAGTTGCCGAGTTCCAATTCGAAGCAGAGTCGAGAAGCTTGGGAAAACAATTGGATCACGAGCGATTCCATCCGCAGAAAGCCGCAAGTCCCTACCCAAGTTGAATCCGACAAGGCAACACCAAGGATCGCATCGATCAAGATTACAGCTCGCGCGGCAACACCTACAATTAGCAAGCCGACGCGCCAGCGACAACCTTGACTACTATCGGGGGCTACTCCTCTGTTTTCACACAATTCATGGTGGATTTAGTACTCGGCGACACGCATCTCCTGCCGCGTCAAGCAGGGATCAAGTAGGAATTGGGTTCGGTAATCAAGTTCGAAACCAAAGCAAGGCATCTCCGAGTCCGAAGCGAAGTTGCCCTACTACACCCTGCAGACCAATCAGCAGACTGCCAGGCTATCGTAGTGTGGTTGCTGTTCCCAAGGCAAAAAGAAGATCGCAAAGCTGGTTCCTTCCGATCAAAGCTAGAACTCAAGTCTGAAAGCAGAGCATCGTCAGGACCGAGAAAACATGCTGCCGTGGTGCGTGAAGAAGATAAAAATTCAGCCTGAAGTTGCTATGCACACACAAAAGAGTACAAGAAGACTTCAAGTGCTTCGTGGCAACATCGACATCCGGCCGCATACTACCTCGTCAACGACTACTTCAACTTCGCGAGGGCGCTCGGCGACCCACCAACGACTACCTCGACTACTAATCTCGACTAGAAACTAGTTGGGACAGGCCTTGCACCATCAATAACTAGTTGGAATCGACTCCGACTAGCTGGCTTGACCAACAACCATCATGCCAGCAACAATCTCGACTACTTCGATGGGCGACTCACCGATGACTACTTTGACTACGCCGTGACGCTCGCCAGTGACTACTCATCTCGACTAGAAAATTAGTCGGGAGGGGCCTCACACCGTCGACAACTAGTCGGAATCGACTCTGATTAGTCGTCTTCATCAACAATCGTCACGGCTTCATCGACAACCGCCATGACCTAATTGACAATTGTCCACGAATCAAGCTAACTCACTTTCCTAATTATTTTCCGGCTGGTCTTCTGCATGCGGGGCAACACACCGACTACTTAATTGTGTACGCCTCTCAACGGGAATTACCCTACAGAGCTGCACTTTGCCAACTACTTGCCGGAGGGTAGCAAACTCATGCGCACAATACGCGCTCTACTCGTTGGAGGGCAGAAACTCTTGAGCACAATCGCGCTCTCTTTTTTGTCACAACGACGACTACTCATTTTTGTCTTCTCTTAAGGTCACTAATCTCCTTGAGCAGAACACGCCTTAATTCGTGAAAGCCTTAGAAGCATCTGCCATGTATACATGAGACAAAGATCTCAGCTGTGCAAATGGCAGTGCCCGTAAACGTACAAGAGATAAAGATCTGGCCACGCAGTGGCTGCGGCTAACAGAGACTGAGAGCCTAAACGTAACAGGCTAACTACTCGGGAGAAATATGGCTAAAATAAGAGCATGACACAAAATGTTTATATTGATCACTGAATAAATTTTAGTAGTTTTAATATTCCACAAATATGCTACATAATGTATGCATCTCTTCTTTCAGGTCAAGCTTCGACGACGACGCTCCAGGATGCTAAGCGTACCTCCAAAGGCACCGCTAGCTTCCATGCTCGGGGGCTAAGTGCCAATTACTACTCGGAATATCTCCAATGGCTCAGCTAGCTTCCAAGCTCGGGGGCTAAGCACCAATAAATACTCGACGTGGCTTCTCCGGCTCACCTAGCGCATAAGCTCGGGGCCTGGACGCCACAAAACTACTCGGATGATGACTTGCGTGAAAATTCAAGATCATTGAGTTGATTATTCAATCAATCCAAGGATCGGGAGCTGATAAGCTATACCCAACAATTGATTTTTTTCAAGTTGAAAGAAGAAGATTTCAAGATTTTGATTGACCCTCAGCCTGGTTCTACGATTCAACCTAAGGCTCGGAGGCTACTCCATATGGAGTGCGACTTTCGCCACCCTCCATATATGAAGATTAAAGAATCAAGATGATCAAGGCTTTGCGCACACCATAGCCTCATGACAGATTTGAGAAACATTGAAGATTCAGCCAGATGAAGTACTCAAAGAGCACCAAAACTACTCGGCGAGGATCTTAAAACTACTCAAAGACTGCTGCATTCGACTATGAAGCGCTCGAGGGCTTGTCGGGGATAGATCCCCAGTAATCGCAAGAAAGGAAGAAGACAGACTCCTACTAGGATTCCACCGTAATGCTACTAGGACTCAGAACATGTAATCCTACTAGTACTCCTCCTTGTAACCGACTAGTTATCCCACTCCCTGGAGTATATAGAGGAGGGCAAGGGTACCTAGATCGGCAGAACCATTATCAATAGGCAATAATCAGGCTACGCAACATCCAAGCGCAGGGCGCAATATACAACTCCCTAAATAGGGCATAGGGTATTACGCTACTCTGGCGGCCTGAACCTGTATAAATTCGTGTCTTGTGTCATCGCTTTTACCTTCGTGTTCCAGGTATAACGATTCCCCACCAACCAATCTACTACCCCAGGTACTCCCGTGGTAGGTTGCCAGGTACAAAACACCGACAGGGGGCGCCCCTGGCCGCCTTATATAGGTTGAAAACCTAGGGTTATAATCGGATAGGATCTAATCCTAGTCGGTTGTTACATAGAAAGCAATCTGAGTCGGTTTACAACAAGTATCCTATGATATCCGGGTAGAATCCGTTCGCCCAGCCTCCGGACTTGTACTCCACGTATCTTTATGCCTTGGCCCGCACGGCATGGTCGGGCGAGCCCACCTGTCAGGGCAGACCAGTATTCTGGTCGGTGGGGACCCGTGGGTACCCTTATCCCTCAAACCCTCAAGCAATGTGGAGTTGAATAGGAGCCTGATGAATACGTAATGAAGCTTGTAATGCACTCGGCTGAAGTTGTGGTGTCGTCATAGTGATGGAGAGGCTGCACGGTGCTCAAAAAAGGAAGAAAAATTGAAGCTTCCATAGGCGTATGACCAAACACACATGGCTATGCGACTGCTGAGTTCTGGGATGTCTGGCATCCTGTAGATTGAAGGGAAGCACATAGAGGGCTTCGCCAGACGCACTCCATATGGAATAGCCCCCGAGCATTGAAGCGATTAAAGTAATCGGTCTAATGGTCAAGAATAAGATGTATTGTTTCCGTCGTAAAAGGGACCAAATATAGCGCCCAACCCCCAAGCGCGAGGACTAGCAGAGCCACAGAGGCATGTCAACCTAAAATAGGTGCCCAGCCTCTGAGCGTGAGGACTTGTGGAGCCAAGGAGGCACGCCGACTTGAAATAGGCGCCCAGCCCCCAAGAGCGAGGACTAGCGGAGCTAAGGAGGCACGCTGACCTGAATAGGCGCCCAGCCCCCGAGCGCGAGGACTGGTGGAGCCAAGGAGGCACACCGACCTGAAGTAGGCGCCCACCCTCGAGTGGGAGGACTGGCGGAGCCACGGAGGCATGTTGTGAGACTTAACGAAAAATCCACGGATTCCGTTCATCGCTTGCGTCGTACCAGGGGACCTGCGAATTCTGTCGCTAGGTTTACACTGTCAATGCCTTCTAAAGACGAAGAGGTGCGGTTTCCTTTCCATGTCCACTCCACTCACCCCCAAGCGCTGCCACTACTGCCAACGCTTTAGCCTCTGCGATAGAGAGCCCTAGGTCACGCCGCCGCGTCCGCAAGCCACGCCGCCGCGTCCGCAAGCCACACTGCCGCGTCCGCAAGGCACATACATCGCTCCTCCGCCCGAAGGCTGTAGTCACCACTACCACGACACCATTACCCGCCATATGAGAACCAAGAGGCCTGCCTACATCTGATCTGCGCCGCGAGGATTAGAAACTGAAGAAATGGCGGCAGAGGAGGCATGGGACCCATCCACCTACTGGATGAAATCCGTGATGACTAAGGAACGGATCTAGGCCCTTGTCGACCGTGGCCTACTCGGACCCAAGTCCCTCGTGGAGTGGAAGGCGACCGCGAGCTAGGAGTTCCCCACCGAGAACAAGATCGAAGCCGTTGTCTTTGCATCGATCTTCGAGTGGGGATTCGGGATCCTAACTGGAGATTTCTTCAGCGAACTACTGGACTGATCGAGTTAGTGCATCTCAACCCTAACTCCATCTTGGACATCGCAGTTTACATCCATTTGTGTGAAGCATTTCTCGAAATCCCCCCATTTCAATCTATGGAGATATCTGTACCAATTGAAAGCAGTTACGAGGAAGGGGAAACCGAGGGTGATCGGCTGCTATGGAGTTTTGCTACAGCCAAAGAGGGTCATCGAGTACTTTGATCTGATGCTCAAGGATTCGAACAAGGGGTGTGATGGGTCCATAGACCCGGGGTCCCCGATGGGCCTGCTTTCCCGCAATGCCTGGCCCAACAAGAGGCGCAGCGATACTGCATGCCTGGGCCACCCCTGCAACGCAACGCAGGCTGAGACCAAGATCCGGCCATCGTCCGGCTCCTCCGACCAGGAGGCCTAATCGGTGCCCCGACCAGAAGGGTCCAGTCCGGGTTGGGACCACAGTTCGACCCCGACCAAGTTCCCCCGATCAGGGATGTGTCGTACTGACCACACCACTCCCCGCAAAAGGTACGGCTGGGGCCGACTAGGATAATTTACCGGGGACGCCCACTCGGTGTGGGCCCAGGGAGCAGGTGGAATGGATAAGAGGAAGCACCCAGGTCAACCACCGTACGAGGAACCATACCGCACCACGCCCTGCGCACGCCCCGCACAGTGCCGCTGCAATCTACCCGCCACAACGGAGTGGCCTGATGAGATGAATAGGGATCAAGGATGGAGGTCATACTGTACTCGACGACGTGGGTCTCGACACAACTGGACGACACCCGCACTCTCTCTCTCTGGCTTGTAAGGCCGTCCCCTTGGACTATAAAAGGGGGCGCACTCTTTCTCTCTAGGGGGAGGACTCTGACTCTCTCAAACACATAGCGCACATTCGAGCCTCCCGTCACTCTCTTCCACTCGGACGAGAGCACGACCGGGTCTTGGACACCCCGTTCTCATCCCTCACTCATTTGTACCCCCACTGCAAATTTTGAGCACCTGGGCTTAGGAATATAGTCGACCGGCCGACCCCGACTGGACGTAGGGCCTGTTACCCGAATCAGTATACATCCTGTGTCATTGTGTGCTAGGCCATATCCGATCTAACGCATGGCAAAACTACGAAGTCGGCCAGATTTTGCACCGATAGTTGGCGCCGTCTGTGGAGATGATGTCGTGCGTTCGTGTTTTTGCAGGTCATCAGATGGCCCACCTTCCCGCTACTTTCGGCATGACGAGATCGAGCGACACGATTTGCTTTGGCTCGCTGGAGTTTGTCGCGCCCATGCTCGGTGGGATGTGGGTTCCACTTGTCTTCGCACCATCCCAGACCTTGCGCTTCGGAAGTCTGGACTTTGTCGCCAATCAGCTTGGTGTACTCTGCCTCTGCGAAGAGGCGGCCACCCCGACGTCCCTGGGAGGAGGAGCTCCCTTCATCGACAGCAAGCCGCTCGACGATCTCAACGTTGAGGTGCTTGCGCTCCACATCGAGTCCGTGTTGGGCTCGAACCCCATGGTGAGTGACGTGGACATTATCATGTACTCACTGATCAACACTTTCCGCCAACTCTCCGGAGGGACCCTGCTGTCGCCGCTGTGCTCACCACATGGCTGGTTCCCCTATGGTCTCGTGTCCCCCACGGACGCGTACGCACAGGGGCTCTAGAGGGTCATGACATCACCCCCTCAACCATGCAAGTTCATGGGAATGGCGGATTACGCTCCCACCTACTTCCACGACCTCTGCGACGAGGAGATGGAGAGCGATGGCTCCGGCATCGGCGACATCATGTCGTCCAACCATCCTCTGTCCTGGGAGTGTGCCATGGAGGATGCCCCGGGACAACCACCGGAGGTGGTGGAGTCTTAGCAGACTCACACCCCATTGGACCACCACGCAGAGGCCCTGGTTTAGGTGCAAGCGCACAGCCACGAGCTACGGAAATGGTGGCAGGCTCAGCACCCACCCACACCGGTGCGCAACCCAGTGAGTAGCGCTCGAGGCCGCGCCCGCTAGGTCCAACGCAACATCCTAGCTGGGGGAGACACCCCCCCCCCACACACACAATTCACTTGGGCTGGCCAGAACATCGCCGCCGCAGCGATGCTTCTGCGCAGCCTCCCCGAGCATGCCGACCCGAAGGAGCAGGCAATCCACTAGAACCTCCGAGCACTGGTAGAGATCACCGCCGTCAGCAGGAGGAGAGCTTCGCGTCGCGACAGCGGCACGCAGCCTCTCGCCCGATCGGGGCGCTGGGGCCGTTCCAGGTGAATCGCTTTATCCGCCTAGTACAACAACCACCTCGAGCAGGGCAGGGCGCCACGGTCGCATCGCAGCCCGACCCGACACTTGCTCCATGGCGTTCGCGCATTCGCGAGCGACTTGGGCCAAACCGTGATGCTCGCAGCGTCAACAACACTTGATGCCAGGCTTGGCACGACGCCGCCGACCACCAAACGATGGCGAGCGCTGGCGGCGCGGGCGCAGCCGGCCTATCGAGGAGTACGAGAAGACACACCCCAGACGTGGTGGGCAACCGAGCGACCGGTATGGTGACCGAAGCCCTAGCCCCGACGGCCCGAGACCGTGGGTCTTTGGTCACCACATCTAGAAAGTGCCATTCCCACAGCGCTTCCGACCACCCACCAACATTGCCAAGTGCACTGGGGAGACGAACCCCGGTGTATGGCTCAAAGACTTCCGACTTGCGTGTCGAGCCAATGGTGTGGATGATGATTACTTCATCATCCAGTAGCTCCCCATCTATGTAGGGGAGTTCATTTGGGTATGGCTCGAATTTCTACCGCCCAACAGCATCCACGACTAGGCGGGCCTCAAGAAGGTCTTTGTCAGGAACTTCCAGGGGTCGTACGTCCATCCCAGGAATTCTTGGGACCTCAAGAGCTGCAAGAAGGAGGCCAACGAGTCCCTGCGGGATTAACTCCGCAGGTTCTCAAGGTAGTGCAACTCCTTTCTGTGACGACCGACCCCAAATCTCATGAGTTAATCTTAATCCGAGTCCCTAATCCCCATCTCAGCTTTCCCGAGTTTAAGTACTCAACCTCGAGCCCCGGTTCCGACCCTTGAGATCCGACCCCTCTCTGTTTTCTCCCAGTCCCGACCCCGCTGACCCCAACTCACCCGCCGGATCCTTCTAAGTCTTCCCACAACACCTCCCTTCAATCTAAGCAGTGGACCAACCGAGACTGACCGATGGACCCACAAAAATCTTTTCCACAGATCTCCCGCGGCAGATGCACTTGAGTAGCATGCTCGCTTCAGAGTTTCCCCGCCGCGTGGCTCAACTCTTCCGACCCCTGCCGCTCCGCCCCGTCGCCGGCCGCGACCGGATGGATATCCGCGCCCCCTTCCCCAATCGCAGCGGAAGCCCTCTGCAACCCTTTCTGCAGCACCTCGCCGCCCGCGCCCATCATCACCCCGCCGGACCCCTGGCTGCGGAGCCCGATGCCTCCCGCCTTATCCGTCGCCCCTCCACAGTCGCGCCGCCCGGACTGCACTACGCGACGATTCCTCCGTCACCAATCCAGACCCCGGCCGCGACAGTCCCTTTCCCACCTTGTCAGAGCAGCACCCCGACAGTCTGTTGCTTCGCGCTCGCCCACGCGACCGCAGCCCGCCTGTCTTCTCACCTGTGCGCCCTCGCTTCTAGCGCTGTTTCCCCGGTCACTTCCATTAGATCCACCGCACGACAACGCCCGCCTCCGCCAAATCTCAACCACCGGCAAAACCGCGCCTGCGCCGCCCCGTCTCTGGTGCCCAATGACCGCCGGTGTTATCCCCAAAGTCCTGCTCCGCCGCACCGCTGCTCAATCTCCGCCCCGGCAGAGCACTCGATCGCTTCTTTCCGGTCTTCGCGCTGCTCCAGCCTTCTCTCTCTTCCGCGCAGCTATAAAAGGGAATGCCAGAGCTCCGCAGTAGTTCCCTTTGCCATCGCTGCCCTTCCGCCTTGCTCTCTATTTCATGCTCAAAGCGCTACAGCTTAAGTCCCTGAGGAACTCTCCTCTCCACTCCACGCCCGCCCTTCCAATCCACCCAGCCGCTTGCTTCTCCGTGCTGCGCAAGAGCTTGCTTGTGGTCCACAAGAAGCACCGCCGCCGTCGGAGCACCACCGGACCTCGCCGCTCTCCAAGCCTTAGTCCCTCCGCCCAAGTCTGCTCCTTCCCGACCCCAAGCCTCACCTGTGAACCAAAGGTAAGCTGCCGACCCCTTTTTCCGCCTCGTCCGACCCCTTCCGTTCGTCCGACCCCTTATCCGTCTCGTCCGACCCCTTCCGTTCGTCCGACCCCTTGTCCGCCTCATCTGACCCTATCCGTCCGACCGACCCCTTTTCTCCGTCTCGCCTGACCCTGTCTATTTTGCCGACCCTTTCTCCGCCTCGCCCGAGGGCTCGGCTGTATCCTTTTTCCTAGACCCGAGGGTATATGTGTAAAGATTTAGGGACTTCTCTGCGTTAAGTCTGAGGACCCCCAGCACATCTATTCCTCTAGTCTAAGGGTCAGATCATAAGTTTCTTTCCATCCGACCCTTTTACCTTGTTCTTCTCCAACTCAAGTGAACTTCCTCACCTTATCCGTAGCTTTGCTACAACCTTCTGGGCTAAAAACTTGCAAGTGTTGCTGTTGAAATAACCATCTAAAGTGCTAACTCTTGCATTTGCATGTCGTGTAGCGTTGCATCTCGCCGACGGTATCTACGAGTTGTACCCGGCGCCAGAAGACGAAACTGCAGCAGAGCTCCCGCTTCCAGAAGCTGAAGCCGCCCCCGCAGAAGACCCCTTCCCTTCCTCCTCGCTTGAAGGCAAGCCCCGGATGCATGAAACCCCTATGTTTCCCAAACTTGCGCATGCCTTCTTCTCCATGTTTGTGCATTTACGTATAGGAGTTGCTTGTAACCCTAGATGCATAACTTAGATCCCTTGATCTGAACACTAGCTGTTGGACCGAGTAGATGCTTTGCTTAAATAGGAAGCGGTAAAAGCCGAGTGATTTCCTGTCACTCGTGAGTTGTAGGAGTTGGTTGTTTCCTTTCTGTTACAACTATAAGGACGATGGACGGGGCAGGGTTCTAGTTAACTCTTTGGTGGTCGGCTGATCGCCCCGTCTGTCTATGGAACTTGTTAAGGCCCGACAGTGGTGGTGTTCGTGATCAAGTGTTTGAAAGTACTAACCTCATACTTATTATGGGATGAGGAAGCCGAGTACCGGATTGAACCTAGACGTGAGCGGTCGCCCCATTGTCCTTGGAACGGAGTTTCCCCTGCGGCCACACGTGGTGGCAAGTGTGGTCACAGAACGGCAGAGGCCGGATCTGTGAAACATTGCACCAAAGGAAATGGGCCCGACACGGGTTAGGGGATTGATGGGGAATGCCGACACAGGAAGCGACCCTCGATGGTGCGCGGATGTCGTGAGGTTAGGTTCACCATGCATGGTTAAAGAACTCGAATCAATTCGTCTACCTCTCACAGTCTGAGACTGCTTGATCGCTATGCTACCCTGAGTAAGAAAGAAATATGATGATGACGTGGTCTGGATGATATATATATATATATATATATATATATATATATATATACCTTTTGGTTGGTTCTATGTTTGCTTAGAGTAAGTTGCTAACTTAGACCGGATAATGAACTTAGAACCTGAGCTAAAACTTGAAAATAGGTACCTACGTAGTGCTTTTGGCAAACAAACCCCTCAGCCAAAGAGCCTTGCATGTCCAGAAAAGGTGGAGTAGCTTTACTCCTGTCGGTTAAGTCTTGTTGAGCTTAGTAGCTCAGCCTTGTTGTGGCCTTTCTTTTTCAGGTGAAGTTGTTGCTTCCGAGCCTTCTTCTGTTGGTACTTGGCCGCCCCAGCTCCCTCCGGGTTGGACGGTCGAGTGGGATCCCTCCTCGGACGGTGAGGAGAGGGATCACTGACGTCTTGGCTGGCCTCACCAGTGATGTCCGACCCTGGCGAAGTAGCTTCCGCTCATTTTTGCCTTCTGTTGTTTTCCTTTGAACCTTGTAAAACTCTGATGTTTGTTTTATGGCCGAACTAAATAGTTAAGTGGGTTAAATTAGTGGACTTGTTGTATTCTCTGGAACCACTCACCTTCGTGTGAGTTTGCTAACTTGGTCCTGTTCAAGTGGTTAAATCGGAGGAAATCCGACGGCATTTCGTGTTAACTTGGCTTAGGCATGAGTGTCGCGTGTTAGGCGACTTAACCATGTTTAAGCAAGCTAATCCGAAGTGGATCCGCCACACTTTCCTAGTGTCGTTGACACAGATATGATCAGCGCGTTCCTCTCCGAAACAACGTGCAAGACCCTGGTCTACAAGCTCAGCTGCCTGAAGCCCCATACCACCCGCGACATGCTCGACATCGCCACAAACCACGCCTCCAGCAAGGAGGTGGTCGGGGTGATCTTCAGCGGTGGTTGGGACAAGGGCAAGGCCAAGTGTGAGGTTCAGGATGAGGGTCCCTCCGTGCGACAGGACAAGAAGAACAAGAAGGACCGTACACTGTGGTCGAGATGATCCGACCAGGCACCTACCGACTGAAGGACGACGATGGCAACATCCTCACCAACACATGGAACATTGAGTAGTTACGTCATTTCTTTCCCCAACTCGGTTTTTAACGGTCATTTCCATTCAACACTCAGCTCTTATAGCGCCCTAGCCTGAGCACTCTCAGCCTGGGTCGCTCAAGGGCACCACGGGGTTGCGGTACCATCCCCTCCTTACTTTCATGCAATCACGCACCACGCCCGAACGAAAGGGCGTCCCGTTCCTCTGACTGCCCTAAGTAACTTACGCTTCAGCCTCCTGATCGATCAGACCCTGCTACAACTACGGTTACGACCAGCTGAGCCTCGCGGGCCACGCTCGGGTTTTTAAGATTGCAGCCTACGGTCAACAGGTAGGTTTGAAAGAAAAGAGCGAAAAGCAGAAACTACTTAAGGGAAAAATGACAACGGGCGGGACCAGCTCCCCTTCACATTTAATACGATCACGAAGATCTTAAATTGTTCTTTTGGGGGCTCTCGGTCCCCTGCAAAATTCATTATAATACAAAGAACCAACTACTTCTATGGAATTCTACTATTGCCCCGAGGTTGTGTCGGCTGGCGGTACGGTTGCCGTGGACGAAGGCGCCTCAGTTGTGGTCGGGACGACATTCTGCTCCAACTCGATCCCCACTGCTTCATCAGGATTGGCGATGCCTTCTTGACCCGCGCCTACAGCCCCCGCTGAGCAGCGAGCCTCCATCACCCACTACGCAGTGGTATGCTCGGCGACCGCATGTGTGTGCGGCACCAAGTTCTCCTCCAGCGCCTGGATCCCATCCGCGCTCCACCCGTCGGCATACCCTCTACCTTCCCAGGCAGGGTTGGGGGCCCACCATCAGAATCTCCATCGAGGGGAGGCCAACGGGACACCCGAGCCGGTCGGACGGCTCGGGCATCTGCCGAGAGACGGACAAAGAGTAGTGGCATGCCACATGAAGGCTATACCGACCCCGTCATGAACGACGAATTCGGATTCCACTCGAGCACGCCTGTTGGGAGCTCCCCGACCCCGTCACTCGAGTCGTCGAGGTAAGCGGTGTCAACTTAACCGCTCCGGTTGCGGAAACCGTGGATGGGGTGATGCCTAAAAACCCGACCGAGGAAATTTTATCAACCCTCCATTTCCTTTCCCATTGCAAGAGCATTCATTCATTCATTCATCCATTCCTTGCATGCATTCATTCATACATTCATCTCATATATTCAATCATTGCATTACAATTGCTTTGTGTCGCGTCACAAAGCAATAGCGGTTCATTCGAAATGAGCTGCGACCGACTCGGGTTTGAAGGCCGGTCCGTGAAGGGCTTGAGGCCGCCTTGCATCAAACGGAGGCAGGGGAGAAAATGCAGATGAGCCCCAGCGGCCTTCGCCCGACCGACTCATAAGCGGACAGGGTCGTCTCGACTTTCTCGTTCGATCCTGACCTCGAGCCATGCTCACAGGATCTCCATCGAGGGGAGGCCAGTGGGCCACCCGAGTCGTTCTCCGGAACAGCTCAGACATCTATCGGGAGTCGGGTTAAGGAGCAGTGGAATACCACATGAGGGCTATGCCGACCCCGTTACGAACGATGGACCCGGATTCCACTCGGACATGCCCGTTAGCGAGCTCATCGAGCGTGTCACTTGAGCCATCGTGGCAAGTGACGTTAGCTCAACCCCTCCGGTTGCGGAGACCACGGACGGGGTGACGCATGAAAAACGCGACCGATTGACCAAGCTTAACGGAGCTTAGGGGCTCAGGCTATTAGATCCTGACTCGTGAATATGACCGACGACACAAGTCGCGGTTGGAAGATGCACAGACGGACGCCCCAACCCGCAATAGGGATCACCACATACTAACCGATGGGGACACACGAGTCCATGACCCTGGAAAGATTCAGCCTCTGACCGACTCCCCAGTCGGCCACAGGCTCAGGGGCTAGACAAATCGGGTCCGCTCGAATGAACTCGGCAGAAAACGGACTGCCGGCAAGGTTCCCCCCCCCCCCAGGGGCTGGGCACCTATATCTACTCGGCGCACCTCCGCAACCTTCGCTAGTCCTCTCCTCAAGGGCTAGGTGGCTATACCTACTCGGCGCACCTCTGTGGCCTCCGCCAATCCTCTCCTCATGGGCTGGGAGCCTGATCCCCCTCGGCAACCCTACACAGCACTGCAAACAACAGGGGAAAATGCCAAGATCTCAATGACAATCGGCCTCCAAGGCGCGATGGGCACAGGAAACATATAACGATGAAAGCCTTCATTGAGCTAAAAGCACAGCAGCAACCCGCCGGGCAAAATCCAACAACCCCTTCACAGCTTCAAAAAAGCCCCAAAGGGGCTCGGGGGCTGCTGACAGGTCCATAGACCCAGGGTCCCTGATGGGCCCGCTTTCCTATAATGCCAGGCCCAACAAGAGGCGTAGCGATACTACACGCCTGGGCCGGCCCAGCAATGCAACGCAGGTCGAGACCAAGATCCAGCCATCGACCGGCTCCTCCAACCAGGAGGCCTAGTTGGCGCCTCGACCAGAAGGGTCCAGTTGGGGGTGGGACCACAGTCCGACCCCGACCGAGTTCCCTCGACCAGGGATGCGTCGTACCGACCACACCACTCCCCTTGACCGGCATGGCCGGGACTGACTAGGACAATCGACCGGGGACGCCCACTCGGTGTGGGTCCAGGGAGCGGGTGGAACGGATAAGAAGAAGCGCCTAGGTCAACTACCGTACGAGGAACCGAACTGCACCACGCCCTGCGCATGCCCCGCACAGTGTTGCCACAACCTACCTGCCACAATGGAGTGGCCTGATGAGATGAACAGGGACCAAGGATAGCGGCCATACCGTACTCGATGACGTAGGTCTCGACACGACTGGACGACACCCACACTCTCTCTATCTCTCTGGTTTGTATGACCGTCCCCTTGGACTACAAAAGGGGGCACGCTCTTTCTCTTTGGAGGGAGGACTCTGACTCTCTCAAACAGATAGTGCACGTTCGAGCCCCCCGTCACTCTTTTCGACTCGGACCAGAGCACGATTGGGTCTCGGACGCCCCCTTCTCATCCCTCACTTGTTTGTACCCCCACTGCAAACTTTGAGCACCTGGGCCTGTTGCCCGAACCAGTATACATCCTGTGTCATTGTGTGTTAGGCCACATCTGATCTAACACACGGCAAAACTACGATATTTACTAGTCGGCTAGATTTCACACCGACAGGGTGGCACAAGGACTGGTTCCTTGTTGCCAATCAAAAACCCGAGCTGCCACCTCACGTCAGGTATGCACCTGTGACAAGGCTGGAATGGTTGAACCAACCGACCTCTGAGGAGATGGTCCAGGTCAACCAGCTGCAGAAGGAGATCACCGACCTGAAAAGACGTGGGCTCATAGCAGAAGCTGTTAGCATCAATTTTCGTAGAAGGTTGACACAGTCGATCAAGGACAGGGTCCATCCAGCGTATGAATACTCGGGTCCGCTGGATCTGACCCGAGAAGTACAGCAAAAGGTTTCTCGGGAAGAGGTTGCTGGCCAGGTTTGCGAGTTCTTTGGTGGTGTCATCAAGAATAAGAGCTGCCCCAAGGCGTACTCCCTAGTGATGTCGGCCAATCCGGTAAGTTCTTGTTTCAGTTGTTGACAGTCCTAGTTTAGGGGTGTTTGGTTCTAGGGACTAAAGTTCACATCGAATGTTTAGATACTAATTAGGAGTATTAAATATAGGTTAATTACAAAACCAATTGCATAAGTGTGTGGCAGAATCATCCAAATTAACCCAGCTAAAGTGTGCTAAACATCGCCTCAAATGCGAACAGACATTTTAATCGGATCAAAATGGTAGTCTGTCGGGTTTCACCCTATACAACCATGTATTTGCAATCGAAACACGCATACAATACTTGTACGAAGATGAGCCCAGAGAATACAACAATCTAGATGAAAATATTACAGAGGTCCCAGTTTAATTATTACAAACCGAGTTCAAATCATAAAGAAGTTCAGAGTTCAAAAGCAGCGGAAAAAAACGGTAGGCAAACAACGATACATGATATCATGGTGAAGCCATCCATGACATCACTCACCATGGTCCTCGCCCACCGAGGACGAGTCCCACTCAACCGTCCATCCTGGAGGGAGCTGCTATGGCCAAGTCACACTAGCAACCACATCATCAATGTCATTACCTGAAAATATAGGCACAAGCAAGGCTGAGTATACTAATACTCTACAAGACATACCCGTTAGGTGGTATCTAATCCACCGACTCCTAGACATGCAAGGCTTTTTGGCTGAGGGGTTTGTTTTTCCTCAAAGCTTCTAAAGTGGGTCATTGCTTTCAAGTTTTAGCATCAAATTCTAATTAATTAACCAATCTAGGTAAGCACCTATTCTAAGCAAGCATGGTAGAACAAGCAATTTAATCAAGCCTTAATATTAAGCATCATCATTGTTCATCTTCTTACTCAGTGCAGCATAGCGATCAAGCAGTCTCAATATCTGCGAGAAATAGACGATTCGAATCGAATTTCTTAACCTTGCAAGGTGGACCTAAACACATGACATGTGCGTACCGCGACGGGTTCACACATTATCAACGGTTCCCATCGATCCCCAGCGCAGGTCCAGAGCCCACTTCCCTTGGATACAAGGCCCCGTCGGTCCCGGAACGACGTCGTGCTATGGCCGTACTTATACCCACATGATGCACCAAGGGAAACCATTTCTAGAGAGAGTGGGGTAAAGGTTCACGTCCCGGTTCAATTAGGTACTAGGCTTCCTGATTACCATCTTCTCAGTATGTGTTTAGTACGTTCAAAGACATGACCACGAACACCGACACGGTTCGACCTTAGCAATTTCCTCTACACAGACGGGGCATCAACCATTTCAGGAACATCGCACAAAGCCCCGCCCATCATCCTTATGATTCCAACATAAGTAAACAGGAAACTCTTATAGTTGGCGAGTGATAGGAAATCACACGACTTTTACCATGTCCTTATTTAGCCTAGCATTAGAATCAATTTTAATACGGAGATATAAAATAAACAAAATAAACTACCATTAAGCACATTAAATCCAAAAGGCTTGTAAAACAACCAGAAAAGTATCAACATCATTTTTTCTAGATTTTATGCGGAAAACAATGGCTAATAGAAGTGATTTCAACATTTTATCAATTTTCCACTATTTATCATGCAAATAACAAAATTAAGACAACAAACAAGCATTATATTTAAAACAGCATGAAAAACAAAGATTCCACAAACACAAGTTGCATGTCTGAAACATAAATGATAAATGGAAGCTAACATAATTAGTTTCACCATTTTGGACCACCATATGATTTATAAAGCATTTATTGACTTTTAGACAAAATAAATAATACAGAATAGTAACATGCACTCAAACATTTTTGAAATAAACTAGATATGATTAGGAACTCAACAAAAGAATATTCACATATTTATCATTTTTCTACAATTTTCTAGGTATTTTCCAATTTCGCAGCAATTTAAATCTAGGAAATAAATCAAAACCGAGGTCAACTTGCCAAACAAACCTCAAATCTAAAGATTCTCGCATATAGGACCCTAAAATTTCCCATAACCCCCCTCTCTTTCTTCTTCTTCTCCCACACAGCACACACATCCACACATAGATAGGCACGGGCGGCGCGGCCGGCTCTACCCAACTAACGAGCTTGCAGGCGTGGGAGAGAGGAGGAAGGAACCACTAACAAGTGGGCCCAGCAAATTTTAAACTGTTCAACTTTCCCGACTCAAACGACCTAGCTACAGGCACCTAAAAATCTCCCAAAAATACTCATTTGAAAGATAAAGTCACAAAGAACACAATGCCACAGGAATCATTTGAAGAACTTCTCAAGTTTTCACACAATTGTCAAAAGAAAATAGCCAAAACTAAAATTTAAAGGAATTTTAACACAAGGAAAAATCATTGAAAAATTAAGTAAAAATATTATAAAGTTATCAAATTGCATCTAGTATTTAAATAAAATAATAGGAGGCACATTTGCATAGCAAAAATTGGAGTTGCTTCACAAGTTTGAATTTTAACAATAAACAACAATTATATGAACTTAAACAATGCATGGCCAAGATGCTTAATTATTCACAAATGACGCTCATGATACTCAATTATGCACAAATGAAGCTCATGATTCTCAATTATGCACAAATGATGCTCGTGATGCGCGGCGTGCAAAGGTGCCATCTTCAACGCGAATTTTCTCACAAATTTGAACTACGCGTTTGAATTTCCAAAAATAAAAGTTGGAGTTCAAAGTATATGCTATAACTTTTATAAAAGCCGACATATGAAAAACTTGATGGATTTGGAGATAAACTTGGGAGAAGTTTGGTGGAACGTCGGCCAAAACTGGATTTGAAAATAATTTGATTTTCAGCCAAATTTCTACTCAATTTTTGAACACATTCCACTCAAAATCAAGAAAAGTGCAAATTATGAAAGTTGCTCTATTTGAAAAGATCTATCCTTTTTATATTGGCCAAAATTTGAGTTCTTATATAAAATTTGTTTTTATTTGCTTCCCAAGTGCAACACTACAAAGGTGTTTAATCTCAATTTCTCTTGATTTAATCTCAATTTCTCTTGATTTGGCTCCTAATTACTTGGGATGTCACAAAATGAAGGCTAATTTGCGAGATGAATCTATTAAATCTATTCAGTCCATGATTTGACCATGTGGTGTTACAGTAAATATGTGCTAATCATGGATTAATTAGGCTTAATAGATTCGTCTCACGAATTAGCCACAGCTTATACAATTATTTTTATAATTAGTTCACGCTTAGTCCTTCTAGTTGGTATCCAAACATTCGATATGACCCAAACTAAAAATTAGTCCATGGATCCAAACACCCCCTTAGTTTGTGTTGCGCTTACCCGACCTGATCCTGTTGATTGAGCAGAGCCGCGAGTCTTAATTCCTCTATCCAACACCACTCCTTGGAAGCACTGAGCAACAACGGCCCAAGCTCCGTCCATCCGCCGAGGCTGACCAACCGCCTGCTGCCCTTGACTAGGAGTCGGACTCCTCCTTTGATGGCTCCTGTTGGATGGCGGATGCGCCAGACCATGCAGAAGGTGATAGAGTCCAAGGCGTCGGAGGCGGAGAAGAAGAAGCAGAACAAGAAGGTGGCCGCAAGGACCGAGGCCCCGACTACAGCATTTGCCTCCGCGATTAAGGCCTCGTCTAGGCTGGTGAGCGACGACTCCGACTCTTCTAGCCCTGCCGTGAAAAAGAAGAAGGCTGGGCTCCTTAAGACAATAGCCGCCGACATGGAAAAGGTCATGGAGCGATGGAAGACGGAAATCCGCAGAGGAAAGCAGAAGGAGCCGACCCTACCACCGACAGTGCCTCTCCGCCCAAAGTTTCGAGTGAAGAAGAGCATGATGTGAGTGTCTTCAAAATGTCGTTTGTTGTTGAAAGCTTGTTTGTATGCTGCATTGCTTTATCTTTGTGTCCTGCCATCTGAGCAGGAAGGCTGTGATGGAGGACGAGCCAAACCCGCAGGATGCTGGCATTGAGACCCATGCAGAGGGTCGGACATCTGATGCACCCTAGGGGTTGCATTAGCATTTGCTACTTAGGCCAGCGGTGAAAGTGGCCTAGTGATGGAGCTTGAGAGGCCCAAGCAGCAGTCACACCTACTCCAAGACGTTGCTGAAGATGCTGTAGTTGCCGTGCCCGGTGACACGGATGCCAACGTTGAGGTCCAGATGGAGGAAGACCCTAGGGAGGCACCAACGAAGAAGACGATCCTTCCACACTGGACTTCTTCGGGATGGTTCTGGCGTAGGAGGCTGCTGAGGATAGGAGAGACCTTGCCGAGCTGAAGCACGCTTTCGGCAAGGTCGCGGAGTTGTTATATGTAAGTTAGCCAACCTGATTTGATGTTGATCATTGTTTCGGGTTTCCTTCTCTGATTAGTTGGGATTATTCTTGCCCGGAACCTGGCCGAGCACGCGCACAATAGGGGGATGCCATCTATTGCGCCGAGGAGTATCGACTCAAGGCTGAGCTAAGGAAGGCCAAGGAGGAATGCCGCAAAGCAGATATGACAAAAAGATCAGGAGATTGCGGACCAAAAATAGATAACCAAGGATGTCCAGAGCGACCTCGACACCATGTTGAATGGTAACGGCTTCGATCCTTGTTATGAGTCCAGATCCTCTAGATGCAACTAGTGCCTATTCTTGAATCTTATTGCTTTGCAGATGCCCAGAAGAAAGAAGAGAGCCTTAAGAGAGACCTCAAAGAGTGCAAAGCAGCCAGCTCCCAACTCCAGCAAGATCATGTTATTGCCGTGCACCGTGAGTATGACGTGTCACAAAATCTTGCCTATGAAGCCGACTTGTTACTATTAGTTGTTTGATTCCGAGGAAGATCTCGAGACGAAGACCGTGTAGCAATGCTTCATACTCGGCTTCGTTGTTTGAGACTTCCCAAAAGATTTGAAGTACGTATTTGAGTTGGTCTCCTTTTGGAGAAATTAAGAGTACTCCTGCGCCAGCTCCTTCGAGCTTGAGGGAACCATCGAAGTACATAACCCAGTGCTCTGGCCTCTCGACTGGTGTTGGTACTTGGTTTTCTGTCCATTCAGCCATGAAGTCGACCAAAGCCTGAGATTTGATAGCTATTCTTGGTTTAAAGAGCTCCAAGCTCTACTGCCCATTTGGAAATTCTACCCGTGGCATCTCTGTTGTGAAGGATTTTGCCGAGCGGGAAGTCGGTGATGATTGAAATGCTGTGTTCTTGAAAATAATATCGCAGGTTCCGTGAGGTGAGCAGAATTGCGTAGAACAACTTTTGGATTGGCGGGTACCGAGTTTTGGAGTCTGATAGTACTTCGCTGATGAAGTAAACGGGTCTCTGAACTTTGTAAACGTGGCCTGGTTCAGACCGTTCAACTACTACTGCAGTGCTGATGACGTGAGTAGTAGCCGCTATGTATAGGAGCAAGTCCTCATTTGGGCATGGAGCGGTGAGGATTGGTGGTTTTGACAGAAAGTCTTTGAGTTGTGTCAATGCTTTGTCTGCCTCTTCTGTCCATTTAAACTTGTCCTGTCTTTTGAGAAGCTTGAAGAAGGGTAGTCCTCGTTCTCCAAGTCTCAAGATGAATCGATTAAGGGCTGCCATGCAGCCTGTGATTTTCTGCACATCCTTGATGCTAGCTGGTGCTTACATATTTATGATGGCAGATATTTTCTCTAGGTTGGCCTCAATGCCGTGATGGCTAATGATGAACCCGAGTAGTTTGCCGGAAGGTACGCCAAGAACGCATTTGGTAGGGTTAAGTTTCCAGCGGAAAGCTCATAGGTTTAAGAAGGTTTCCTCCAAATAGATGATTAGGTCCTCCTGTTTTCTTGTTTTGACGACTACGTCGTCCACGTAAGCTTCTATGTTGCAGTGCAATTATTTCTCGAAGCACATCTATATAGCGCGCTGGTATGTTGCACCCGTGTTTTTTAATCCAAATGACATTGTTTCGTAGCAAAAAGCCCCAAATGGAGTGATGAAGGCTGTTTTGGCTTGATCTTCTTCTTTGAGGCTTATCTGGTGGTAACCTGAGTAACAGTCAAGAAAGCATAGTAAATCGCACCTGGCAGTAGAGTCGACTACCTGGTCGATCCTGGGTAGTCCAAAAGGGTCCTTTGGACAATGTTTGTTGAGATCCGTGTAATCGACGCACATTCTCCATTCATTGTTTTTCTTGCGAATGAGTACAGGGTTGGCTAGCCAATCAGGGTGAAAAACTTCTTTGATGAACCCTGCTGCGAGTAGTTTGGCTAGCTCTTTTTTTATTGCTTCTCATTTGTCTTGGGCGAACCTTCGAAGGTGCTGTCATTTTGGGGTAGCTCTAGGATCAACATTTAGAGAATGCTCAATCAGTTCCTTGGGCACACCAGGCATGTCGGCTGGCTTCCAGGCAAAGATATTGTGGTTAGCCCGAAGAAAACTTATGAGCGCGGTTTCCTATTTAGGATCTAGTCTTGTCCCAATTAGAGCTGTCTTAGAAGGGTCACCATTCTGGAGATCAACCATTTTGAAGTTTGTCTCATTTGTTGGCTTTACTTTTGCTGGCCCCGACTTGTTTTCTGGGATTTCAAGTTCTATTGGATAAAGTTTCTTTGAAACTAAAAAAACTTGTTGCATAGGGCTAGGTCCTTAAGAAGTTGCTGCAATTTCCACGGCTTCGGTGTCGCATTCATAAGATCACCTTAGGTCTCCTCGTAGTGTTAATTCTCCCTTGGGTCCTGGCATCTTGAGTACCAAGTAAACATAATGTGGTACAGCCATGAATTTAGCCAAAGTTGGTCTCCCGAGTATGGCATGGTAAGAGGTCTCGAAGTCGACGACTTCAAATCTGATGTACTCGGTTTGGTAATGTTCCTTGGTGCCGAAAGTTACTGGTAGGATGACTTGTCCTAGCGGTATGACTGCGTTTCCTGCTACAATCCCGTAAAAGGGGGAGTCTATTGGAGTGAGCATGTCTGTGATGTCAAGACACATCTTTCTTAGTGTTTTGGCAAAAATGACGTTGAGTCTGCTTCCGCCATCAATAAGTACTTTTGTTAGTCTTGATCCTGCAACAACAAGGTCGAGTACTAGGGGAAATCGGCCTGGTTCTGAGAAGTTTGTCCATTGGTCCCTTCTGCTGAAGGTTATGGGTACCGGAGACTATTTTAGCGTTGTTGGATCTGTTGATTTGATGGCCATAATCTCTCTGAGTACCAATTTGCTAGATCGCTTGGATGCGGAACCTGGGATTCTGCCAAAAATTGCGTTGACTATTTTGGAGGCGGTCTGGAAGTCTCCTTCTCCTTCTTCATCCTTATGGATTTTGTTTTTGCCCTTATCCTTTTTCTGGTTGTACTCTTCGGGAGGTGGTGGTGCAGGTAAATCTTGCATTACTCGGCGCATGTTATAGCAGTCTATTGCTGAGTGTTTGCTATTTGGGTGCCATGGGCATTATTTTTTGAGTAGTTCGGTGAAGCTTGGTCCATCATCGTGTTTGTGGGATCCCTTCTTTCCTGAGTTGGTCATGGAAGCAACGGTGTTGTTAGGTTTGCGTTTGCAATTTTGGTTACTCGAATAGTTCTTTCGAGTATCATTGTTTCGGCCAAATCGCTTGCATTCTTTATCTTCTTCATCTGCCCATTGTTGCACGATGATTTTGAGGTCTTTGACGGTGACTGGTCATCGTCTGCCAAAATCCTGGTATGTTCGACGATCATAGAGGCCATTTTAAAAGCTCTCGATAACGTCTATTTCTGAAATGTCGACTATAGTGGCCTTCTTTTCAAAGAATCGCCATAGGTAGTCGCGCAGTGTTTCGCCTTCCTTTTGTTTTACTTGACTTAGGTTGATCTTGTTGCCTGGTCTAGTCATGGAGCCCATGTAGTTGTTGGTGAAGGCTTTTGTCAGATCTTCCCAAGAGTCAATTGTTTTAGGTTTGAGTGATTCAAGCCATGTTAGGCGCGTGGGTTCCATGCATATGGGAAAATGGATGACTTTTGTGTCATTATTGCCTCCGGCTGCTTGGACTACCAACGAGTAGCATCGGAGCCATTGAATTGGGTCTTGCTTGCCATCATACTTGGTGATTCCTGTTGGCTTGAATTTTTCGGGTAGTCTTGTTCTCATTACCCGTGTTGTGAAGGCGTGAAAATGGTTGTAGTTGTCGATTTCACGTTCGCGGTGACTATTGATTATTTCCCATAGATCGCTGAAATTTGATACTTCATGATTTTTCCTGATATGGCGAGGACTTTTTGCGGCATTAGTGCAGCTGGCCTCTCCAACATCCTTTGTCGTACTGGGGCTTCGCATTTGCTCAGTCCTTGGCTATGTTGCCTTGGTTGGTTGACCACCTCGTTGTTGTTTCGTTGTGCTTCGTGGAAGCCATTGTTGACTGCGGCACCCCTACTGCCCTCTCGATGGGCTGAGTTGCGAGGAACATATGGGATTGGTGATTCTTTATCGAGTAGCTTGTAAGCTTGTTCTGCGAGTTGTGCAATTAGTCCATTGCCTCGCTGCGCAAGTTGAGCTGTTATTTCGTTATCTCTGTCTTGAGGTATGAGAATTAATATAAGGTTGATTGAGGCAATTGCTGGGAGTGGGGTGTTGTGCTCTTGAGCTTATACTGCGTCAAATGCTCTTTCAAGGTTTGTGATGGGAATGTTTGTGGCTAGCAACTGTCGACGTTTAGCTCGAGTAATGTTTCGTATCCTTCTTTGGTTTCATTGATCGGAAGTTTCGTCCTGCGAAGCGTTAGCCGATGACTCATCCTCTGAAACGTTATAGAGCTGCGCTATCCGTCAAGGGGTTCTCTGTTGGCTAGTGCCCACATTATTATTTTGAGTGATGACAAAGAATTCTCTATCTCGGTAGTAGCTTCTGGAGCTTGATGTTGCAATTTCTGTAGTGCTCTCCTCGCGGCTTGAAGTGAGCAGGATGCCTTCTTCGTACGGGAGGTTGTCTATGTGAGCGACAAGGCACGACTCGTAGTCGCGGGTAAGGAGAGATGGCCTCATTCTTGGCCAGTGAACGAATCTGCCCTGCGGCGTTGAAGTTACTACCAAACCTTAGGCTGGCCCTGATAATGGAATTTCTTGGACGTAGTCCGAGTTGGAGTCACAGTCCTTGTCTTCCCCGTGTTCGAGTTGAGTTCGAGTGAGGAGACATTGGTAGACTTCGGCTGTATTGCGGAGTCCGTATGGGAATCGTTTTTGAGTTGAAGTTGACTTGTGAAGTGACTGGGGCTTCGGCTTGTGTCGACTAATCCGAGCTGGGGTCGAGTCCGAAGCGTAGTCGAACTCGGTGTCGCTGACTTTGAAAATTTGGCTTTTCTTGAAAAAATCCCCCGTTTTTTGCTGAGGAAAGCTTCCGTCGAGAGGTTTCTTCTCCTGGATGTGAAACGATCCAGCGCCGTCGGCGATGCAGAGCCAAGATCCGAAAACAAAAGTTGCGCCTGCCTCGAAGGTGAAAACAGGCTTGATAATGACAGATGCCATCAAACTCGCGCGGAGAAACTCGGCGACTGCCCCTACCTAGCACGCCAGCTGTCGGTGTTTTAGACCAGCAACCCACCTAGGGGGTACCCTAGGTGGTCTTTTGTGCGGTGGGTGTATTCGAGAATCAAGGAGTCAATGGTGACGCAAGGAACACGATTTAGACAGGTTCGGGCCGCTAGATGGCGTAATACCCTACGTCCTGTGTGTTAATTGTATTGAACTTAGATGAGTTGTCTTTGAGGGGGTCGTTGCCCGCCCTTATATGATCGGGGGAGCAGGGTTACAGGCTAGAATCCTAGTCGGATACAGTTATAGAATTCCACTCGGTGTATACAGAGTAGTTTCCATATGTATGTTGACTAGTCTTTGGGAGTCCGAGTGGGCTATGTTCCTTTGCCGCGTAGCCCCCGAGCCTTGATTACGTCCGAGTATGCCCCTTAGTGGGCCGCACAGGGCCTACTCGTGGGCCTGGGATGTATGCCCGACAGTTACCCATGCTACTGGTCCTCGTAACGCTGGCTCACGGTCCGAGTCCGCGCCTATTGCCGCACGCTCGCGGACACCACCCTCGGTGTTGCTAAAGGAAGATACACTTGCGCTCTTTAGCTGCACCATCTGCCATCGCAGTCGGCTCATCGTCCTGCTAAACTTGTTGGCAAGAAGCTGCTGATTTGTATATTCAGGCGCCTTTGCTGACGCTTCGGACCCGTGTCCTCCTCCACGGCTTCGATCATGTCCACCTCGACCTCGGCTACTTTGGCACTAAGGGGCTACCATCTGCTTGACAAGCCTCTTCGGCTCCCATTCCAGCCACAACATCTACGGCGCATCGACGGTTGCGACTGCGGGGGGATGTCATCTCTTTGGCTTATTCTTCAGTCTCATCGTCTGCGCGTTTCCATTGTGACTGCGGGGCAATGTTAGAGTATATTAGGCAACTCCGGATATGGTTAGTTTAGGATTGATTGTAATCCCATGATAACCTTCCTTATCTCTAGGAGATGCTACATGCCCTCCAAGCCATGTACTCCTATATAATCAGCCCAAGGAGCTCAAGCAATACATCCCACGCATTATACACGATCTTACATGTATTGAAATTGGTATTGTAGAGTAATTAGCACAATAATAATATAAGGGTGATATGCATATGTGCTTAAGTGTTACTGAAATGCTCGCGGTAGGGTGTTTGGATGTGCTTGTAGTAGCATACTATTTGGATATATTCATGGTAGAGAGAATGTTTGGATGTGCTTGTAGTAGCATATCATTTAGATATACTCATGGTAGCGTACATGATTTTGAGATGGATACTAGAAATAGCAAAGCCACGCCTTTTGGGGATTGGGCTTTGGAAGAACTTTTGCTTGCCTTGTCAAAAATTCATAATTCAAACTTTGATAAACCTGAATGACCTAGCTAGAGAAATGGAACGCTTCTGGTTCGTGTGCCTGAAAAAAGAAAACATATCCTCCTGCGTTGCAAGATTATAACATCGAGACCGTGGACTTGATCTGAATTTTTCATGCTATGTAGATGGTTATTCACTTAGATGTATTGTAAAATAGCATGTTTTTGGCATATTCAGACATATGAGCACTGTGTATTGTAAGAATCCAAGGGAAACAGATTTACACACCAATTGATGTGCATTAAATAGACGTAGAAGCCAGCTTTTCTTCTGTTGCCATATTTTTTTTTGTTTTGATAAAAGACTTCATTCAAGCTTAAAAGCAATGTACATGGAGAAAGGTCAGATGACCCCAAGTTACAGATTGGATCGCTGCAAGAACAGCACACATTCAGTGAAGATTGGTACACACAGAATCTAAGTGGCCAATCAGAAGAAAGACTTCTAGCTGAAACTGCTAATTGATGAGCTGCCTCATTCTGAACTCTAGAGATTTTAGAGCAACTCCAAGAGTTTCTCTAAATTTTTTTCCTCAAAATTATGTATTGGGAGCTTTTCTAATTTTTTTCCCTAAAATCATGTTATCCCACCGCAGATCTCCAACAATAACCTTCCTAATATTTCAAAACAGGCCACGTCAGCACGATTGGGCCCATCAGGGCTGGCCTCACCTTCCACCTCACGATCTGTTTCTCCTGTCGCCCCTTCTAGCGCCGCCACCACTCATCCACCCTTCCATCCCTGCAAATTTGCTGCTGCGTTCTACAATCATAATTGGAGATAGGTAAAATGGATTCGTTATGAGTCGATAAAGCTTTTCCATTAAACGGGTGCTGAATTTATCATCAGATAATGATGATAATGACGGATTCTTCTTCTCCGTTGTGGGAAAGGAGTACATGGGGGAGCGATTGGGGAAGAGCGGAGTCACGGAAATTTGCGGGGCGTCGGAGGAGTTATTCGCGTCGCTGAATTTTTGCGGGGAGCACAGGGGAGCTATTGGAGGCTCAATTTTAATGTTTTTCTCCCTAATTAAGGTCTTGGGAATAATAAAAGGGAGCTTTTTGGAGTTGCTCTTGATCACTTGCAAAGCATCCAGTAAGGCAAGTTCCTGAAAATGAGAGATCCATGGACGAAGTTTCAATGGAGAATCTAAAGGCGACTTGTGCAGATGTGTGATTGCCTTGTTCTTCTGTTGCCATATTGGTCTTGGTCACACACTGAACCACCAACGTTGCTGGGAAGATGATATCTATTCACGGGGGAATGCAAATGAGGGGAAAAAAAAAGAGGGTCAACGATATTAAAATCTCGACCGGTGAGGGAAAGACTGCCTCCATACGGTTACATAAGAAGGACTTAACCGTAGCCCATCCGACAAAGGTCACGAAAGCTGACCCCCCTCATACATGGAGATGCCACCCCCTGTGGTTTGGGCCTTTACCCGTGCTTTGAGGCCCAACCTACGACCATCCCCTTACACGTGGCTCGCCCACCACTACTAGAAAAAAGACCTTTCTTCCACTCCCTTAGTACCGATCACATTTTGACCCGGTACTAATGTTAGCATTAGTATCGGGTCTAAATTTAGGACCCCCGAAGGTCTTTTAGTACCAGGTCGTAACACCACCCGGTACTAAAGTGGTACTAAAAGGTATAAAACTTTTGGTACCGGGTCATAACACCGCCCGGTACTAAAGGAGCACTTTTAGTACCGGGTGGTGTTATGACCCGGTACTAAAGACTCTCCACGGGTTACTTCAAAAGGAAAATATATCTACCTCCATCACATACGCTACGTAGGTGGGATGGCAAGGAAGGCTCGCACGAGGCTTGATGTCGTTGGTTCGAATCCCATAGACCGCGCACGACGCGACTAAAGGGATCCATTTACCCTTTAGTACCGATTATTTGACCCGTTACTAAAGGTCACCTTTAGTACCAACATAGCAACGAAAGGTCCCCTTTAGTACCAACATAGCAATACCTGTTGTACAACCGGTACTAAAAGGTCCCCTTTAGTACCAACATAGCAATACCGATTGTACAACCGGTACTAAAGGTGGGTTTGGAACCGGTACTGAAAGCGGAATCCCCAGTAGTGCACCACAGGTCGGTTCACCCATGCCGACCAGGGGAACCAGCGAGTGACTTTTTTAATCCAGCCTCATTTAATTCGCTTCCACTGGGAGTCGAACTTAGATCTACTGGGTGCTACTCAAGCACTCTAACCACTGACCTAGAGGCAAGGGATCAAAGACAATACAATACTTATTTTTCCGCTTATATGTGCCTCTCGCCATTGTTCATATTTGAGCTTTTTTAACATAACTGCATGACATGTGGTTAACAGGTATCAATATCGAATCCAATTCCTTCAGAGTACCTTACAAACCTTTGCTTAGATAATTTCTTATATACACTCATGGTAATTGTCCTTTTTAAGGTAAGCTTCACTTTCTTAAGTTTTCTGACTACTAATCTAGCAGCACGATCAGAATTGCTCAAGCAGGCAAGCAGTAGCCCAGTAGGAGCGCACGACGCAACAAAGAAGACTTACCTCAGTGAGGCCTAGATTGAAGGGGGCGGACGGACGGACGGAGATCCTACACATCTTCCCGGAAGGTAGGAAGCCCACTCATCTTCCAAATTTTGAGATTCATGCATAGGTTGTGGACCGTGCGATCCGCTTCTTCCTTCCTCCTCCACGCGTCTTCTCTCCGCTCCTGAGCGTGCCACCGCCATCATGCACGCCAGGGCTGCCGCCATGGGGGCTTAGGTTTTGGGTTCTGGGGGTGGGGCCTCTCCGGTGGTTGCCGGATTAGAAGGAAGCTCGGGATGACTGGCTGGTCCGGTGATGGAGGCAGACGAAACGACGGTGAGGTCGGCGGCGGGGTGACGTGGCGTCTTGGTGGTCAGTCAACCACAGTGGTGGGCGCCGGGCAACACGGCGTGGTGGCGAGGACGCCGGCGGCCGTGGGCGGTGGAAGATGACGGTGGGGGTGTCACGTTGCGGCTCGGTTAGCGTGGTCAGGGCAGCGGAGGCGGATCCGGCGGTGGCAGCCGCGAGCGGTAGGCCGGCGGGGCGGGGGAGTTTCGCCGGAGAGAAAGAAGAACCGGCGAGGTGGGCAGTGCTTTGGGAGGAGAAAGACGGCTATTGGGCCGTGCGATGGATAGTGTTCCATCTTCCATGTTATGGATAAGAGTCCCCGCGGACAGATGGACGGAGTCGTGATTGGACGTCATGCGAGGGGGTAGCCGAAAGCTGCTGGTGGTGGCCGATGGCGTAACTTGCTCACGGACAGTCCGGACTCAGGAACCGACAATGTCCGTGTTAACCTGGCTAGGCGAGCACGAACCAACCAATCAGACGTCGGTGGAGTAGTGCCGGGGGCGGATTGGCGAGGCTGCGGCTAAGGACAGGCGAGCGAGGGGGAGAGGTGGAGTGGGAGGCAGCGCATCGGACGGCATGGGAGATGGCATGCTCGACTCGAGCCCCGGCCCCTGGCGACCAGAGCTGGCAGAGGCGGCGGAGGTGTGCTTCGGTCTCGAGGTCTGTGGAAGGAAAGCGGGGATGTGCCTGCTGGTGCATCCAACGGGAAAAAAAGGCGACATGGACGAATGAGACCAGAGGCTATGGTGCTGATTTCGATCGTTAGAGATTATGTCTAGAAGCATAAGTAGAAGTTAAAACGACTTAATAGAATGAGTAGGGCTCAAAAATTCCGTATCAGAGCTGCGCCGATCTCCAATTGTAGCTTTAAAAAAATTACTGGACTTGCTTGCGTCTACGGTCACGTGCATTGATGCTTCCCTTCAAAATATACTACACTTAACTGAAGAATACTGTGCTGAATTGCAACACTACACCTCTACACATTAGTACCTCACTAATGCAAGCACCGGCTACGCTCATATGGACACCGCAACATTGTTTTGGTAGAGATGGCTGCGGGATGTGCTGCAGCTGCACAGTAAACAGCTGCAGCCAGCCATTAATAATTGCAAAGCAGCCAGCTGCTGCGGCGGCGGAGAGCCGTGCTGCAGCTGCTTGCTCGCTGCAAAGCCGAAGCAGCCAGCCGAACGAGCTTGGCAAAGCTTACGGGCACAGCCGTTCGGCTAGCTGTAGCTTGGCTGCTTGGGCCCGCAGCTGCAGCCGAAAGCGCTGCAAAAAATCAGTGTTTAACTACGCAAAGTTTACCCCCAACTCCCAACTTTAGCACTATGCAAAAAGAAGATTCCTCATCACATCAAACTTGCGATACATGCATAGAGTACTAAATGTAGACGAAATTAAAAACTAATTGCACGGTTTTGTTGTACTTTGCGAGACGAATCTTTTGAGCCTAATTAGTCAATGTTTGGACAATAATTCACAAATACAAACGAAACGCTACAGTGTACTACAGTGCTGTAACAGTAATTTAGCACCTCCAAACTTTACCAACTAAACAAGACGTAGGACTCTACAAGCCCAGCCCGGGGCTCACACGTTTGACGTCTAGACGAGGTGAGCCGCGGCGGAGTACGCCTCCAGCTCCTCGAGCAACCCGCGGAGTCTGCAGCAGCGCGCAGAGGCACAGAGCTTGCTGTGCCCGTGTGCCGCCAGTAAAGCAATCGGGCTCAGGGACGCGACTGGGCTTGAGCCTAACTGGACTCGTGGACTCATGGGCTTCAAAAATCAACCTACGAAGTTCTCTACAAGCCTGAGCTTTCTGTTAGCAGAACGAGTGACAGAAAACAGACCTCAATCGAAGTCAGCGACTGCCTGACCGCCAGAAAGACTTGAGACATGATTGGGTGACCACGCACACGCAGCAGGTTTGCAGCCCTGCTCCCATCTATGCCGTCACCGCCAGCATGCCAACCGAAACCCACATACGTACACTGACATTTCCCACGGCTATTCGCTCCACATCATTGAAAAATCCAGATCCTCGCGTCTTGTCCACATCGTCAAAATGTCTCACCAAACAACCCCACACGACGATTGACAAAGGACAAACTCATTCAGTGAGTTCCTTATTTCAATTTAAACAGATACTGTAGATGTCATGAGGTATAGTCCTGAGTAGCAGAAAATAAATGCTACACGCTACATAGCATATCTGATACAGATTGCAATATTGTATATGAAGTATATACACCATGAACCGCAAATGTTATAAAGCCCACCCAACCATGAGCCTGTAAAGGTAGAACCCATCCAACCATGAACTGCAAAAAGAAAATTGGCACACGTTACGAAGCCCATAAGTATATACACCGTGAACTGCAAGACTTCATCCAACCAAGACCCTGCATATGAAGTCGATCGGACATAAACTCAATAGCAAGTAATTGAATCTCACAGTCACATATAAACCAGTGAATGGTGAAGCATCAACTAGGCAAGGTAGGAACGCAAGAACATCATGCTTCAGTTTCCGGCCCTTCTAGAATTTCAGAAGCAGTTTTTCCAAGTCTTTTAGATGATCCACAAGCTTCGAATATAGGCAACCCACTGCAGGACATAAAATTGCAAACATGGTTTCATTACTGACATCGTTCTTAAGGAATTATGTATCTGCAATACTTGATTTAGTAGTTCATTCATGGCATGCTGAATAGCAATCTAATTATCTAAGCAATTTTAAATGGTGTGCCAAACTGCCAATACACACATGTAGCAAGTTCACCTTAGCATATCACTGATTCATCGTGCAGAATAGCACAGGATGCAGCAGCTGATGATTTGTACTGAATTATGGGGAACCTTCAATTAGTCCAAGCTTCTTAAGGATCTCCTTCTCCTGTGTTTTATCTACAAGATGTCAAGAAAAACAAAGACACAGGAAAGTTGCTTGTTGATTTACAGAATCCAGGTGTGTTCATGATTGAAGTATCTCAAGTGGCAAGGATCCAGTAATCAGCAGGACATACATTGTGCAACATAAAATTAACATTTACGGGGGAGAATAGGAGCGCGTTCGGATTGAGGCCAGCGCGAGCCAAGCCAATATTTGGCCGTTGACCGTGACCGAAGGTGGTGTTTGGATGGCTGCCGTGATTTGGCAGGCCACTGTACAGGCAGCCAACGCGCAGTTCATTTTTCAGGCCATGCACGGCCAAATCGCGGCGGCCAATTTCATCACCAGAATTTGGCCAGCCAATCTGATTTGGCAGGGCAGGCTCTGGCCAATATCCAAACGTGCCCTAGATGCCTCTATGTCTATCCTTGCTTCCACGGGCATGCCAAAGAAATAGACAAATAATTTTTGTAGATTCAGCAAAACAAAACAAAAAACAGCAAAGAGATTCAGTTTGAAGTTTTCGCTGATGAAATGACTTGAATCCAAATAAGTAAGCTACAAAATCACATGTTAGGATACATTCTTCGTCAGGGTTATCTGTAAAATTTGAGTGCAGAGCATTTCCAACAATGTCCACTATTGGAGATGTTGTCGTGGAGGATTCAATGCACAATATGGCAGCAATGGCGTCTAGTTGTTCAACCTCATTTCTGAACATTAGCCTTGCATGTGCTACAGCAGACAAAATAAACTGTAAGAACAGGGTAAGAATATCAATTGTGAAAAGGAGGAAAGAATCCCAGGAGATAACAGAACATGCCTTGTGCAAGCCTTATCAAACTTTCAAGCATGCGTACCGTTGTTCTTGCTGCAACAGAAGCCAATTATTGAGAGGCAGGAAACTCTTAAGGCTAGGGATTAATATTGTTTGGCTAACCTGCATTATGTGTTCCTGATCTTCTCTGAAGCTGATAATAGCTCGAGATAACTCTTTCTGCCTCCTTTGTCAAAACTGGTTTAAACCGCTTTACATAATTGATGTACCTGGAATTTCGAAATACTCAGGTATCATTGTACGGTATTGACAGCGAAAGACAGGAAAATTTCGGTGCTGAACAGCACATTCAGCTAAATGCACTTGGGAACTTTCTGCTGGTCATTATTTACGCTCTGACAAAGAGCATTTTCAGAAGCTGACAAATGAGGTGAGGATATCAAATAAAACATAACAAAATAATTTTGTTTGTATTGCTGTAAACCAGCCTCTAAGCTCAGCCTTATCAACATGGGAGGTAAATAGTACATCAAGGGTCTCCACCTTCTCAACTTGGGGAGCGTCCATTTTACATCAGAAGCATTTGTCTTGTCTTTCTTTTCATCAAAATTCTGCACATTTTAAAAATTCACTTCTTAATAGAAACTTTTCATGTTGACTGACAACCCACTGGGTTATTTTCATGCTTATAGATTAAGAATATTCAAGATGCAGATAGTAGAGTTAAGTCCAACTTAATAACAACAAAACATACCTCCTTCAATATATGAGATGAAACTATTTTATCCCAATCAGAATTTTGTGTATCCAAGAGAACAAGAACTATATCAAATCTACTCAACAGTGGTCCTGAAAGTGTTGTATTCACAGATAAGCCTGAAAGGGAAAAGCAAAGATACAGTGATCAGAATGGATAAGGCCTTCTCGGATGTTATAGTTTTAAAAGAACATGGCTTCAAGAAACTGTAGTTTCAGAGACCAGAGATGTGCAAAACCATGGTTTACTCAGAACCCCCCCAAACCCCTGTTCATGCTTAAAATTCCTGTACAATGCTGTTTGGCCTGCAAAGGGCCCCATTAATGAAATTCAGGTGGGGCATCCCCCCACCCCCACCCCCCGCCTTGACCCTCAAAAAAAAAAAACCATGGTTTAGAAAAAAGAGGTACGGAGTGCAGTTACTAACGGCCTGTTTGGATGTTTCAGTTTTGAAAAACATGGTATCAAGGAAAGGAACTCGAGTTTCAGAGACCAGAGACGTGGAAAACCACGGTTTGGAAAAAAGAAGTCCCAAGTGGGGCTTCTAATTTGTACAGTTTCCTTTTTAGTTCTTTTGGTTTCAATAAAATCCTACACAGCGGGGGCCTCCCTCGCTGTATTTACATCAAAAAAAAAAGTGGGGCTTCTAAAACTCCAAAAAGACTACCTTAGAAATACCATGGTTCTCAAAAGTACAGTTTTTTTTTTTGCATTGAAAGCACTCTTAGCTTTCCAAAACCGTAGTATTTTTTTTCTAAAACTTCAAAAAAGAAATTAGTGCCCAAAAAGGCCCAAAACCCAAAAAAGGCAGTTTTAGCAATACCATGGTTTTCAAAACTATATAATTCACTACACCCGAACACCTCTTAGCTTTCCAAAACAAAAGTGTTTAACAAAACCATAGTATCTTCCCAAAACTCCAAAAAAGAACTTTGTATTGAAACAACAATTACCTAAGAACTAGCAAGGGACGATAAAAGCTTAGAAGCAATCATTTGCTTTTTAATGCCTTGCTAAATTATTATTGTTAAGCAGATTGAAAAGGGTTTGGACCAATTTACAGGTTATGGAAGTCCTCCAAATAAATCTTAAGAAATTAACTAGCCTTGTAATATTATTGTCCAATAGCCCAATAACACTATCGTAATGGAATCCAGAAACGATGTTTAACTTAAGTAACTATGCTATATAATTGCTTGATGTGTAAAAGCACTACTTTCATCAGGGTCATATTGCCCTTTTGGATTCGTGGCACCAAAGACAGTAGTCCTTGAACTGAGTGTTGTGACTAATCCAGCCTGGAAGACAGAAGAAACAATGCTGAGTCAAAGTGTACACTAGTATTGTGAATGATGCAGAAACTGGTAAATTTTCAAAGAAGCAGTGCCTTTGCAATACTTATTGTCTGTTGCTCCATGGCTTCATGTATTGTTGTTCTGTCGTGCTCTCGCATGCTATTGAGAAGAATGTCAAATTAAGGTGGCATAGACCTCCACAATAATTAGATTATAAAACAATCTTTGCATTAATTTTAGCAAGAATCCAAAAGTATTGCATAACACATCATGGCTTATAAAAAGTATGAACAGCACTCTGATAGGACGAGCAAAGAAATGAGTGGCCATCACTATCATGGAAATATATGAATTATCCATTCATGTCCAGCAAAAGAAAAAGCTCTCCATTTATCATGGAAAATAAATCAGGTAAAAACTATATATGCAGATTATCTGAGATCTCATGTATGTCCAGGGACATTAGTGGTCATCACTCATCAGACCCAGCCCTGGAGCAGGGCACAAGGGCACCTCCAAGGGGCATAAGGGAAAGGGGCCCCTAACCTTGGCAGAGTTTACTCCATTAAAGAGGGTGGTTTGTTACATGCATGTGTATACATCTCATACATGTGTGTACAAAAAAATAACTGCAATTATTGGACATCTATACCAGGCATGTGTATGCATCTCGTACACAGCCCTGTTATTGGATATCAGAACTACGAGCTAGTATTATTAATATTTTTTACACTGTCAGATGATGTCTAATATAGTTTAGGAATTGGAATGTGTTGAATTTCAGATAATCAAAGAGCACTACGATGGCACTAGCCAATGGTATTAAGTCAAAAATCAGTTGCTGATTGTTAACCTGTCGAATTCATCAATGCAGCATAAACCACCATCAGCCAGAACAAGAGCACCAGCCTCAAGCATCCACTCTCCTGATATCAGAGCAACACCCCCGAAATAAAATCGTTATTAGCTTCAGATGAAACAAAAAAAACCTAACATACAAAGAATAACGCTATGTGAGACATAATAAGTACCTCCATCCTTGACAGCTGTAACAGTTAAACCAGCACTGGTGCTTCCAAGGCCAGTTGTGATCACAGAGCGGCTGCTCAATTTAGCAGCAAACTTTAAAAACTGAGATTTACCAGTACCTGAAATTCAATGGAACAAAATATAGTTGCAATTTTGACTTTCATTTTCTAAATAAAAGTTTTCCCTCATTTTCAGGAATAGTTAGGGTGGTCTGCCTATATAATTAGCAACTAGCACTCTTGGAATTAAGCGATAGATCAATCTACTATCTTATTTTTCCTTCTCTATACCCTGTCTCGCTGATGAAGTCACCAACCACGGGTCCCCAGCTCCACTGACAAGGTCCAGAAACCTCTCACGACTACCCTCTCTGATCCAATCCACATGCTGAACATGACAGTGCTTAATTGTTTTAACTAGCAGTTACTTTTTTTTTTCTTCTGATGCCTCTTTAGCATTGTTACCAGGACACCCAACTAATTTTTTTCTGAGTCAGTCTATCGACACCCTAGTCGAGTTCCAAATGATATGTGGCAACTACAAACTCTTATGGCTGAAGGGGCTGGAGTCCAAATTGGACTCCGCCACCCATGCTCATACCCATGCTCATGTCCATGCAATATAGTCTCTAGGTGCCTTTGCAGGCAGAGCTCCTGCGCTTTTCTCTCAAAAGCTCATCTTTGCAGCACCCCGTGGAGAAATTGCTACTTGTCTATACATGTCATGAATACTGTACCTGGATCACCAACAAGAAGCATATGGGGTTCTCCACGAACCTTTGTTCCAGAAGCATCAACATGCTGCACTCCACCAATTAATGTAAGAGCAACTGCAATCATGAAACATTGCGATGTTTTGCTAACTTAATTTTACAATAACTAGTCCAAAAATAATAAGTTAGTGAGTATGTTTAGAGAGAAAAATCTAGATTCGAAACAAGAATTCCTTATAAGCTTATAGTGAGATTTATAATATAAATTAATGAAATATTATGGAGCCTGAAATCACTATCAGACACTACGAAGCATTTAATATGATATGGCTCTCTCATTCTTCTTTGGACTGAACTTTAATATAGAGTACAAGTTTTTTGGGGGGTTCTCAGCCGTTTGATATAAACTCAACCAGGTCATTATGAATATTGAAAATTGAGCAACATCATGCAATCCGCTGTGATGTTTTGAGGCTTGGCAATCACTTGAGGTTGGAAATATGGTGCACATAAAGCACCAGACAGGATGAAGAACTAAGAATGAATTATGAGTTTATGACAGGTTTTAGGTATAAACTTTTCAGTGTTATGTTGAATAACCATTGTGTAATGCAATTCATGTTGTCTAATTACAGCTCGGCAGGCTCAGCTTGATCTTGATGCTAAATTACTTTTAGAAGTCATACAGAACTATATATGAATGAAATAAGTAAAGTGAAAAATACTTTCGTGCTCCTATAGGAAATGAAAAAAAATGTTGGCTAGACAATTGGCTCATACTACTTGCTACTGCTTTAAATTTTTGTGCATTTTAAGTCCTGAGAGCATATATCAAGGTTAGCTGCACAATTGTAAAGCTACTTTACTAATTACGGTTAATAGTTAGTACAACTATAAAGCTCAGAGTTGCATACCTGCAAGCTTTACAGTGAATAGCCCAAAAATTTGAGGACAGATGCCTTCCAAGATAAAGTTTCTTCCTGTATATAACAGAAACAGAATAAGATATCGTGTGCCGTCAACATCATCCTCAGCACTGAGCTGCATTGAGAGTTTGCTGCCATATTGCAGGAGTGCAGCTGATCACATGTGTGACGCACATGCCATCTCAGCAACGTGGGGGTGCCAAGGGTGGGAACCATGGCCACCATCACACAGGTCAAGCATGAGCTGTCTTGAAACTTGAAAGGTGAATGAAGAGAAGTTGTTACATGCAGCAGTACTGTTGACCTGAGCATTACCCTTGGGGTACTGTTGCAGCACATGTTTACTGGTTTTTACTTGGCTGCTGCTCAGCAACGTATATTAATGTTCACATTAGGTAAAGAAAATAGGCATATTGATTTAGTGATAGTTCGGAGACAAACCCATCTATGAAATGAGAAGTAGCTGGTTGGCTGTTATCATTAAGCAAAGAATGATTTTTTCTTTTTGCACCCAAACTTTCTAATTGTCCCAATGTCACACGACTAATTGGAAAAATGCAATGCATTATATATGCTTAAAGGGTAGAACATCGGTGGTTTAGGCCAGTCCAGGAAACACCCAGGCACATACTAAGAATGAGAATTTAAGCACCTTTTAGTGGAGTAAGCCTGTATTTTTTCCAGAAATGCTTAAACTCCTCTTCAGTTTCCGCAGGAATGTCTATATCAGATTTCAGCTCATTTGTTCTCCTGTATGCACATAGTCATTCATAAACATAAGAACAATGAATGAGAGTAACTTACATTGTTCAAACTTGAAAATCCAGAAACAACAAACCATTGGACAAATAAGGCCCTGTTTGGCAAAGCTCTGAGAGCTGGTTCTCTGCTGAATTCAACAGGAGCCTTGCCAATAGGGCTGGGCATTCGGTTTTCGGTTCGGTTCGGTTCCTCGGTTTTTGAAGAAATTCAGTTCTTATAAAATAGGAACCGATCGGTTCTCAAAAATTCTCGGAACCTACCATTTCGGTTTTCGGTTATTTCGGTTCGGTTCTGATTCTAACCGAACTAACCGAAATTTTTCAAAAGAGGTCAAGGCAACAATAAATATGTGTTCTAAGGCAAATTTATGCAACACTATATCCATTTTCAATAGTAATAATTTATAGGGGAACAATAGCAATATAGTAACACAAATATATAGTAGTTCAAATATGAAACACCACACATAAACCAAACATAATCTTACAAAATACAAGTAAGTGAAGTATAATTCATGTAATTCGGTTCTTTCGGTTAATTCGGTTAACCGAGAGTAGGAACCGAATTTTCTTCGGTTATTTCAGTTCCTCAATATCAGGAACCGAATAAGGAACCGAATCTTTCGGTTTCGGTTCCGGTTCTTTCGGTTCGGTTTTTCAGTTTCGGTTATTTTTGCCCAGGCCTACTTGCCAAACAGTTTTTCAGAGAGAAGTGATTCTCTGCTGATTCTGTGAAGTGATTCTCTAAAATGAACTTTTTTTGAAGGGCAAACTGTGGGGGAGTTCCCCACATTCTCTAAAATGAACTAAGAGGCTGGGAGCTGAAAAAAGTAGCTTCTCCTGATTCTGTGAAGTGATTCTCCATCCTGATTTTAAGAGTTTATGCTACAGAATCAAAGAGAATCACTTTCAGCCACAAAATCACTTGTCTCAAAGAATCAGCTCCCATAGAGAATTAGAATCAGATGGAGCTCTATCAAACATGCCCTAAAAATAGCTTCCAGCTTCTACAGTCTAAACATAGTCTACCTCTAATGACATCTGATCTGACTACTTCCGTGCATGATAAAGAAAACTACAGTGCAGTCACCGAAGCCTAGTGAATGAGTCAGGTTATAGACAGTAGACAAAGGCTTCTGCTTAGTTGGCTGCATACAGGCTAGACATGGAAAACAAGAATAAAATTTCAACTATTATGAACGTGATAAAACTTTGTTGGTGTCACAGGATTGATCTGGATGCATGAACAGGCTCCCAATTCTTAGCGAGTATACTATATTACTATGCAATAAAATACTTTAAAGAACAAGGAAATTAGTATCGCATAGCTGAAAAGGTGATTACAACTCTAATGATCAAAAGGTTCAAATTAGTTGAACCGAAGCTTGCTGAATGACCAAATTGTAAATTATCAAATTACCTCACATAATTGGCAAGCAGCATAGGATCAAGATTGGATCGCACATCCTTAATATCAGGAGACCATTTGGCAGATAATATACCCGTAATAATGACATCATCTGAAGAAAGAACAAACACGGCTAAATATAATGAAATAGCAAGTTAAACCAACAAGGCAACAATGGATGACCATTAATACGCAACTCATGCAAATGAATAGAATATATTCCGCTTTGACTTTTCATCATGGAAATATCAAGAAATCAATATTAAAATGTTATAAAGTTAACTGGTCAAGCTGCCCTCAGAAATATCAAGGGTTCTGACTTTTCGAGCTCAGAACATAACTGGGAATTTCAGAAGGTTAAAAAAAAGGGAATGCAGGATAACAACACAGGACATGTGGGACAAAAGAATACCATTAGTAGTTCCACATAATCATGTGGATGAAGCACAAAAATGCTGCTTACCTCCAGCTTTAATGTTATCGACAAGGTCATCCATCAAAATTACAGGCATCGAACGGGGTATAGATCCAACACCCAGAAGTTGTACATTTTCTTGAATTTTGATTTCTTGGTAATCACGGCAGACGGTAGTACCTTCTATGAACTGGAAAGAAGCACTTCCACATCCTCTTGAACTCTATATGGACAGTAGAATTATCAGTAACAATTTCCACAGCAGTTCAAGCAAAAGTTCAACCAACTGCAAAACGTAAAAGGCAAGAGTACATCTATCACAGGCAAGTGTTCACCACATGTTGAAAAATATGTGTAGAACAAGGGGAACAACAACACCAAAAGCATCTACTAAGAAAGTCAAATACCTCCGATGGACACAATGCAGGAAGGTTTATACGATTCCCAGCCTCCAGCTCAGGATAAAGCAGGAATCTGTTCAAGGTACAGAAAGCTAGATATCATCTGTCAAGTGTATGAATGTATGATCATAATGTTCAACAATACTTCTTAGGAGAAATGATGAGGTCAATAATCTTTTCCGTTATATGTCAACTCAGAAAATTATATGGAAGTTCGTCTGAACTTTCAGGGCAATCAACAAACTGTTTTGAACTCTGAGTGAATCTCACCGAATAGTGTTAAGCCTGCATAATGCTTTAAAGATGGCATGCTTCTCAAATAGTTACACTGTATGCCCTTGAGGGAGATGCTTAAGTTATGAAGAATACAGAGAGAGACAACTTGCTCAGGGAACTTTTGGCTTACAGGTTTAAGTAACCCAAATAGGCTAGTGTTAGCAACAATGTAACAGAAGATGGTCTAATCTCGCCAGCTCAACTAGAAATATGAAACTCTACTTTAGTTTTAGGAAGTCTTTCCCTCTCTTTTTTAAGAGGCTTCTACCTAACCAGCTTAATCAGTAGACCGCCATCAGAAATAACAGAACTGCACTAATACGAAATTCATGGTGATGCTTCACCAGCCCATATTAGTGTACAAAAGGTCCTGAAATATGCATCACAAACCTGTGCTGACACTTCTTGCACATGTAATACCTCTCTCGCTCAATCATCTTGACGCCACCCGATCTGATCACAGTTCCCTTCAGGGTAATCAATTTCTTCATGTGATTCGCCCTCACCTTTCCAATACTCGGGGACGCCTCTGCAAAACACGTCCATCACCACCAAGTCACGAATCGGATGAAATGGACCGCCAAATCGTGACCAAATCACCACACAGGCATTCGAACGAACACAAGAGTTGCACAAGCACGCACCAGGGAATTCTAGCGGTGATCCAGAGACGTCGATACGTACGTGCACTAACTTCTTCGATGCTGCGTGTTTCAAATCACCCAATTCCTCGATCATATCACCCTGCAAGGCAATACTGAGGTTTCAGAAAAGAGTGGGGAATGGGAATGCAGGAGGCGGCCCTTAGCCCGGCTGGTTCGCTGACCTTCACACATCGAGCGGCCTTGTCGAGTAAGGAGAGGTACTTGTCGGGATAGGAGTAGAGTTTCCCGGCGAACTTGGGGTCGAAGTCCATAAGCTCCGCGAATCTGCGAGAGGAGATGAGGTTAGGGTTTGGAGAAGAGGACAGGAGGAGCTGGTCCGGAGGAGGACGCACTCAATAACGAGCGGGAAATGGAGCTTCGATGGGTCGTCGTCGAGGAGGATGCTGTGAATGTTGTCGGAGTAGGAGTCTTGGAGGAAGCCCGCAAGCGCACCCACCTGGGCTTCATCCTCCTTCTTCTTCTTCTCCGACGACGACATTTGGGCGGCGGCGGGGATTTGGGCGGGAAACGGCGGAGTGGAGGCGGCGATGATGGTCAGGACTCAGGATATTGAGCGGCTCAATTTTTCTCTTTCCCCTGATTTTTTTTTCTCTGCAAGAGAGAGGGCTCTATAGTGGGCTTGCGAAAATATACGAGGTCCTTTGCCGAAACAGACTGTGGCCTGTGGGCCATAAGTTATGTGGGCTCAAGACTTTGATAAATATGCACTGTTGCTTGGGCTTTATTTGTCATTTACCCAGCCAGTTTTATACGGAGTACGTAATTAAAATTTCTTGATGATCATCAAGCGCCAGAGAGGTTGCTCCTTTATTTGGTAAAGTTTAAGGTTTGATGACTTGGTTTGATCTCCAAACTATTTTTTTATTTTCTTCCTATATCTTATTGCTTTTGAAAATTTAATTATTATCAAGAAAGGTATTTATATATGAACCCGATATTGCCACAATTTATAGTGTTTAGTCAAAATACTCTCCCTCTCTCGCCCCCCCCCCGACTTTTGGAATGACTAGCACAATGTCCGTGCGTTACAATGGTTATTACATAGTCCGTATTAGAATAGAAGCTAGAAACTAACACTTGGCAAAACACACTATTAACCTCTAAATCGCCATAATTCAAAATTCACGCCTTGGCTTTGATTCCGCAACCGTGACTCGGATCTACCTGACATCCAAGTCGTGCATTACAACGCATTTTCTAATTGAAATGACAATGCAGAAGATACACAAAAAAAAACAGGATGTAGAACTTACGATGCCATCAAGGTTTGATATGGCATTGTTGACCTCCTCAGCAGAGCCATAGGTGACAAAACCAAATCCTCTTGACCTGCCACTCTCCCTGTCATAGATGACCTTAGCATCAAGCACCCGCCCTTGCTCGCTGAACAGGTTCTCAAGCGCCGAGTTGTCGACACCCCATGCGAGGTTCCCTACGTATATCTTGTTTCCTGAATCCACAAAGTTTCCACCACCTCCACCGCCCCTTGGTGCTCTTGGTGCAGAGTCATCCCTAGGCGATGGTGGCCCAGAGGTCACCCTTAGTGGTCTGCCTTGAAATGTTTGTTTGAGAGGCAAGGCTAATTAGTCAGGAGCTCAATCTGCTACAACGCACTATGCACTCAAGAGAAGTAATTCAGTTCCAAAAGCTATGATGAAGTTGTTCCTAAAGTTTTCAGTTATGCTACGATTCACATTTCAACCTTTTATAGAAATGCATCTGATCTTTGTCTGTTTAGTGTTGCTATATCTTTATATTTTTCCTTCAACTGGATAGTTAATCTTCTCCAGAAGCATACCAAGAGAAAGGTAGCTTAAACCATGGAAGTATACTCACATAACCGTTGAATTGCTCAACAGCAGCTCCGGCTTCTTCAGCTGAAGACATTTTCACGAATCCAAATCCTAGGCCTCGTCCAGTCATTCTATCATATACAACCTGCAAAGCAGTTATGAACTGTTAGAAACTTAGAATAGTGAAGGCGAAATAGTGAAACGCAGAAGGTTCACTCAATGCATATGAGTTCACAATTTGAATATTGTTTCGATTTCTGGTCATAATTTACCACAAGTACATAACCATATCAGTGTTTCAAATAGTGTAACAATATGCAACTTTACTCAATTACTCCTGACTAAATTCGGTCAAGTTGTCCAGTACTCCAGTTCCATTCCAGGTGACCATATGACAGTGAGCAAGACTTTTTTAAAAGAATAATATATTTTCTATTTTAGCAAAATGACAATTTCTGACACTAATTACATAGACGGGGTGGCACAATTAACTCGTATATACCTCGACCATCTCGACGGAGCCGGCCTGCTCGAAGAGCCCGGTGAGCTGCGCGCTGTCGACGTTGAAGGGCAGATTCCCGATGAACAGCTTCAAGTCCTCGGACAACTCCTCGGTTCCCTCCTCCTCCTGCTGCTCCACGCCCTCGGTCTCGTACTCGGACGACACCGCGACGGCCACGGGCTCAAACACCCGCCGCCCCGGTGCCGACACCACGCGCAGCGGCAGCCTGAAGGGGAGGAAGGCGGAGGCCACGGTCACAGCGGGCTTCGGGGAGGATAGGGTGAGGAAGTGGGGCGAGAGGGAGGTGGAGAAGAGCGCGGCGGCCATGACACCCGAGATGGGGATGAGGATAAGGTTCCGGGGATTGGAGAGCTGGAGGTGAAGGTCGATGGCACGGGAGGAGTCGAGAGAGCGAGGAGGACCTTCTGGACATCAAGCACCGCCTCGAGGGGCTGGCACGACGGAGGCTCGCAGCTACCATTGACGCACAGGACCACCCTGCCGTGCTCCGACTCGTCCGCCTATTCCCAAACCTCGTGCTCGCTGATGAGGGAGGGCAGCGGCTGGGCGCCCTGCTCCGGCCGCCGCCCGCGCCCAATCCCCCGTCGCCTCTCTGTTCCTCTCTGTTTTGATAAGCTTTTTCCCCTTAACCCCCTCCCTTCTCTCCTTTTTCCACCCGAACCCCCCTCTCTTTAGAATATGGACTGCGGTTTGATTACCAAAAACTTGAGGGACGTTTTTGCAAAATCACCACGAGAGTGAAGACCTCAAACTTAAGGTCCTCAAGCAATAAAATTATACAACTTGAGAAAACCTGGTGAGAGATTAGTGTTCGAACTTATACGTTACAATATTATTAAATATAAATCATGACTAAAACAAACTCTATCATGTAATTCTCTAATATAATAGGCAGTAAGAATAGATATTAGAAAATATAATTAAAGATTAGATCAGAACAATTCGCATGTACTGACTGGTTATACAAATGAGGAAGACATGGCTGGTGCAGATGTGTTCCCAAGAAGACGACGAAGCACGGGCGAAAATCGATGCAGAAGGAGATGAACCGTAGTGATGAACTTGAGCAGTCGTGCGAAGTGTTCGGGAACCACCTTCGGAAGCGCCTCACCGAGGGCTCACCAGCCTTCAGTAGCAAAAAAAACCTAAAAGGGCGAAAAGGTAGTTTGCGGGCTTCATATCCCTGTCTCGTAGATTTCTGATGCAGGTTACCAAATGTACCTTCAGATGGAGTCAACAAAACATGGTCTGGATGAGAGCAACCGAAGTCCAGACGAAGGAAGGATAGTCGAAGCAAGAGTGGTTAAAAGCGAAGTTGTACTGGTGGCGTAATCTCTGTTGTACCCTAGAATATTTTAGTAATCTATCTATTGTATAATACTGGAGCGTATTGTACATTAAGGCGGTTACCTACCTATAAATAAGGGGTTTGTGTGATTGATGGAACGGTGGATCCAAGGTCATTTAATACCATTTACTATTTTTCAGTATTGCTCAACACCGGTAGAAGCAGGGCAGAGCTTTCGCTCGCATCACCCTAACCCAACTCCAAACACCAACTCATGGAGACCAACCAAGCTACGATAATGGTTGCAAGACGGCAATGATGGGATGGGCATGCCACTTAGACGACGGAAACAGATAGGGCACAAACGACCAAGGTCCCTATATATCTCATTGTCGACAAAGCAGGGCCGACCGAGGGCTTCACTCCACAAGCAGAAGCGACCAATATCTCACTGTCGTCGAAGCAGACCAATGGCATAGGTTGTGGGGAAAATAAAGGAGGAGGTCATACCACCAAGCAGAAGTGGCAGTGGTGGCGACCACCACAAGATGACAACCAAGCACGAGATGGCGACCAAGAACGAACAGATCCGACCACTGTGACTCTGTAGCAGCCCGCACTGAGGTCATGGATGCCGGATGATGAAAACCCCGATAGCACGGGAAACCACCACCCTAAGACCTGAAGTGCACGGATGCTAAGGGCAGATCTAGTGATAGGTGGACCGGGGGTGGCCCTCACCAGCGAGCAAGAGCTCCAACCATGGTTGTTGCGTGGGGGTAAGGGGAAAGAGGTGGATGGGTGAGGGGCTGCGTGCGGCCGCCGACTTCGATGCCGTCGCAGGCTGCTGCCAGCGGCGGCCAGCTAGGGTTGAAGGGTGGCTATGACCGCACATATCATGTCGCCCTCGGGTCGTTCAGGTCGAGCGACGCGGGGCGAGATTTTTTTTCTGAAGTTGGAGTTATTAGAACAAGGAATGTTTAGCTAAATGATTTCGAACTGAAGCTGAAAAACTTGAAGTGGAGCGTTCTCAAGTACCCTCTTAACCACCTACTAGAAGTCCCGAGCTCGCGCAAGGATGCTATCTTAAAGTATACTGATGTTCACAAACAACCACAATTGGTCCTACCTCAGCCCTGTCCAATTTAATTTCACCACGGGAGAAGCAAACCTCGCTCTCCTAATCGTAAATTACAGTCGTAATCCTGTATGCGTATAGGAAGAGGCTGGAATGACGCCAGCAGCTCGCGGGAAGGCGGCAATCGGTATGGCTGCCGGGGAGTCGAGTCAAGAAGGATCTCCACAAGTGGAAAATGATACCGACCATTTTGGAAACTGTTTTTTTGCTCTTGTTCTCTACAAATAGAGATGAAGAGCCATGTAAAGATGTTGTTTGGGATGCGACGCATGATAACCGGAGCACTAAACAAAAGTTATGTTCATCTCTGTTTATTTTTATAAAAGTATTAGAACTTGGCAGCTATCTTTTACTCCCTCCGTTCCAAATTGGAGATGCATAATAATATCTATAGATCTGAAAAGTTAAAATGACCTTCAATTTAGAACGGAGGAAGTAGGATGGAAGAAAAAAAATGACAGATCAAACTCTAAACTATCAGCGATGGCACAAACCCGTTTTGGCTTGCTGTTACCGGTGGTCCGGAGTCACACCCGGTTGGCACTCCCTCTTTGGATCCCCTGAACTGCTCGTCATAATCTTGAGAGGACGACGCGCGATGTCGGACGAGCAGACGAGAAACCGATGTATAAGACCATAACTAGCGATGTCGGAGTACGTACTAGGCTCCCACGGCATCTGCACTGCTTGTAACAAAACTCCGCTGCTGAATGCAGATGTTAATTTCCTTTCAGGCTCGCACGCTGCTATCATCCTCTAGTAAAGAAGCAGAGTTTAAGCTTTAGTGGTCAAATGCTTTCCGTTGCCTCGCATTCCCATACAAGTCTATACTGTATCTCTTTTCTTTCCTCTCCATATTAGACTTCAGTATGTTGTCTCAACTGATATCGAAGTACTTCCTCCATATCATTTTATTTGACATTTCAGACATGTTTGTCAAAATTAAGGAATGCATGCATTGACCGTTTTGCCCCTCCTTCCATTACCACTGCTCGTCTTTCCATCTCCATTCGCTGCACGCCCTTTTTGCCGGTGACGGCAGGTCATAGGCGCGACGATGCAGGCGGCGGCTACAGTGGGTTCCACGGACCACGAGAAGCGCCATCGACGAGCTCGCCGCCGCCACCCCCGCCCCCGCCCCCACCTCCGTGAGCCTAGCAACGGTGGAGCACACTGAGGCCGAGAAGATCCAATAGGCGAACAACTAGGCCAAGTCCAATCACCTGGAGAACACCAAGGCCACCTGCGTTCTTCCTTCCAGTGCGATAAATCGAAACGGCGGGTGCTCAGAGGCAGCCTGGTTAGATGAGATCCAATTATAGATAAGACGTGTTGAATCAAATCGGAGTACAATCAGGAGGTTAGCAACAAGGGCGACGGGCAGAGACAAGCAGTGCGGCGAGGCTGACGGGGGGAATTCCCTGAACGGGGTAGCCGTGGAGCTGGGCGGAGGCATCGGAAGCCAGCGTCGCCTGTTGTTATGCGTGAAAGGGCAAAAATGGAAAACTGGATACGGGATAAACTCCAGCGTCAAATATTTCGACTCCTTCTCTTTTGACTTGCGAGCATCAGATAAAACGATATGGAGGGAGTAGTTGTCTTAGCGTGGGTTTGGCTGGGAGTCAATGTGGAACGTGACAGGGTCTGGATGGTCCTATTTTGGTGTTTGATTGGAGTGATGGACGAGGAATGAGACGGATGGCGTTTCCGTGCCGTTAGCTGTGGATCCCGTTTGTCATTCACTCAAAGTTGCGGAGCCCAGCTGTCAGCTGCTCGGAACAGAGGACGGCCATGGCGGCAACCCGGCGTGCTCTGCGCCACCCGCCCCGGCCAGCTCTGCTGCTCGCCTTGGCCTGCTCCGCCGCTCTCCTGCCCTGGCTTGCTCTGCGCCTCCGCCCAAGCCTGATTCGTCCCCATCTGTCGAGGCCGTGGCGGAAGCAAGGTGGGCTCGCGGATTGGGGCGGCCGCACGGACGCAAGTGCCAGGAAGAAAAGCAAATCGAATTTGTTTTCTCTCAGGAGCACATCAAATTGAACTCCCGCACAGCAAGCAATTGCCAATTTACTATCGTTTTTTTATTCAATCGGAGCAACTCGCCGTGGCTGCCTCACGGAGCAACTCTTCCCCATGGCCGTCTGCCTTGCCTGACCGCCGCCACTGTGGCCCTGTGCCTGCCTGCCTTGCCCTCCGCCGCCGCCGCCGCCGCTCGGCCTCGCGCGCGCCCGCGGGGAGGCCAGGAGGGGCCGTTTGCAAAGGAACGGAAATACGCCGGCGAGGGGCGGGGCGCGACAGCGCGAGGCCGGAGGGGTGTGAACGGGCAGAGCTGCGCGAAGAGGAGATGGAAGACGGAGGCACCGAGCCATCCCTCGTTTACACGGAATAATATCAATGATGTTATCTCGTCCTTACTGTTTCTCCAACTAAACGTGTGAAAAATTGAGACGTACCTATCCCATCCTTTGAACAAACACACCTTTAATATAGCGGTCCTGTAGTAGTAGCAGCAGCAGCTAGTCTACTAAGTATTACAGCTTGGTTGATAGAGTACAGTAGAGCATTTATCAAAAGCATGTGGTATCTTAGGATTTGTTTGGCAGAGCTCCACACAGCTTCAGATCCTTAAAAACAGCAGCTCCACCACAGAGCAGCTCCAGCGTGTGGATCTATACTCTCACCATGGAGCTGAGCAAAAGTGTTTAGTTGAGACAACGGCTCCAGATCCGGAAACAGAGTTTTTGGTTGGATTGTCCACTAATGCCCTTGGTGTTTTCCTTTTTTTTCTTAATTTTTTTCTCTTCACGTGGTGTTTTCCTAGAAACAGAGATTTTCGTTGTACGTGGTGTTTTATCAATACAACTTTGTTCCGAGCAATATAATTTAACCATTGTTGTCACATGACATAAATTAACCTTGTTCGTACATAAATTAATTCTCCATACATAGAAAATAAATTTGAAAATTCACTACTCCATTACATTCTACCTCCAAGGTGGCCAGCTCATCGCGAAAAATATCCATTGTAGTGACACTGCCTTCTGAAGTAGATCCATCCGATGGAACCACAAATCGATTGTACCGTTGCGGTATTGTAGGGATAAAATTAGGATCACGATCAAACCGAGCAAAGTCTGAATCCTCACTATTATGCTCACGAATGAAATTGTGAAGAACCATACGAGCAATAACTACCATTTTTTGCTTCCACATCGGGTAGTTCGGCATTTTGTAGCCACTTCATTTTCAATATGCCAAAAGATCGCTCAATCACATTTCGAATAGAAGAATGAATGCGATTGAATTTTTCCTTTGGGGTTTTTGGTTCCATACCTCTATACCACTCAGGCATATGATACCTCTCACCCTTATATGGAGCTAGGTAATCTGGACGATTGGGATACCCGCGTCGACAACCGTAGTATTTACCTACAAATGATGACAAAAAATAATTTTATTTGTAGTCATATCTAATGGTAAAGTAACTATTCAAATAAATGTTACCTTGTGGTGTATGTGGGAAGAATTTCACGTCCACACTCAATGCATTGTATAACACACTTGTGTCATGCATAGCTCCCGGTTGACCAAATGTGAACTGCATGTCGAAATCACAAACTGCTAAAACATTTTGGGTGGCTATCCCCTTTTCCCAATATACCTCACTTGATCGTCCGGTAGAAGGGAAACACGAATGTGGGTGCCATCAAGTTGCTCCAATGCAATCTTTGAAATGTGGTTATGCTCGCCTATCATCCTTTATTCTCCTATGAACATTATGAAAATTTGAATCTTTTGACCTAATGAAATCCTTTGCCATGGCCATCAAACAGTTCAGAACATCCTTAAATTTCCGACTAATAGTTTCACCGGAGTGCTTGAATTGATTTTGACATTTTCTATTAGACTCATTTCCCGCATAGATAAATAAGAAAATTCCTCTTCGGTAGACACGTGCAACGATGGTTGTAGCCCATACCTCTGTACCAATAAACCATGAAGGTCAAAGAAGATTTTTGTGCTCATACGCTATGGCATTCGCCCGGAGTTTGCAAAGTCTCCAACATAAAACCCATTCCACTGGTGGTAGATGTCCTTGTCGGATTTTTAGTAAGGGACATATCAACATAAATTTGAGTAAGCATAGCACCTCCTAGCACAGTTTTGAAAAAATCCTCATTCTCATCACTAGAATCATCACTAGATAGCTGCAAGAATAAAAATGACATGTCTAAATGACAACGTAAGATGAATAAAAATGGCAACAAATTGACCATCACAAATTTGTCCACACGAGTTGAATAAAAATGACATGTCCAAATACAAAAGTTGACTATCACAAATTTGTCCACACGATATTAAGATGAATAAAAATGACATGTCTAAAAAAGATGACAAATATAACTTGTCTATATGACATAAGATTACTCATGTAGAAGCGTGGATCAAATAAAACTACATAAAATTACTAAATGAATTAGATTGCCCTTAAACTTCACCAAAACTACACCCAAATTGCCACATAAGTCTCTGCAAACTCAGAGGTGCATCGGCTCCCGGCGGTGGTGGTTGGCCTGGAGTAGCGGTGGCAGCTTTCCAGCATGAGCCTGTGGCCCACCAGCTCCTCCTCTACCGATCATTGTCTCGTCTAGCGCTAACGTTTGGAACCTAGCTTGCCCTCCAAGACTTGGGTGTGAGCATGAGCACATGGCACAATGGCGACAATAGAGCGTGTGGCCATCCACCAGCGGCGGAGCAACGGGGGAGCGGCAAATAAATGTTGTAGCAGCACGACAATTGCTGGAGCGGAGCTCCACTCTAGTTTGATGGGTTGGGGTGGGTGGTTGCGTGGGTCGTGGGAAGGAGGAATGGATAAGGAAGAAAGAGGAAGGGAGGAAAAAATGAAAACAAGTGAAGGAAAGGAGAAAACAATAATAAGAAAAAATTAAACTATGCCATGAGTGACAGCAGTAGTTATCTAGACACTGCGTGTAGAGACGAGGAGAGAAGGGGGAGAGGTGAGGTGGGTTGGACCAGATTAGGCCAGGCCGATGGGAAATGGAGATGGATTGAGCTGGGAGCCTGGGATCTAGACGGAGAATGAGCTTAAGTTGAGGGTTTTGAAAGTAGGTTTTGAAAAAAAATTTGAATTCGAGTAATTTCAGGTTTTGAGTTTTTGGGATGCTACAGCTTATATATTGCCACATCCATAGAGTAAAATAAAAGAGGTGTCAAAAATGGGGACGAGGACTAATGCAGGTTTGAGAAGGTGTTTGTGTCCCTATACTATTTAGTACCACATCGAATTTCACAAATCGACAAAGGTGTAAATAGATCATTACCCTATTTGAATCAAGTAAAATTAAATGAGAAACATGCACATAATCTCTACTGAAACACTGTAAATATGCATAAGAAATGCGCACAGCTCGACGCTAGGGAACTCACGGTTAAAACATGGGACAACCATTATTACATTTGTAATACAACAGAACAACGTAACCACATACAAATATCCATCAAGCAAACAGAAACAACATCCAACACATACAATGGCTGCCCAACTACTACCAATATTCCTTTGACGTCTACTATCACCTGACTTAGGGGGTGTTTGGATACCCCCTACTAAACTTTAGCACCTGTCATATCGGATGTTTGGATACTAATTAGAAATATTAAACATAGTCTAATTATAAAACTAATTGCACAGATGGAGTCTAATTCGCGAGACGAATCTATTAAGCCTAATTAGTCCATGATTTGACAATGTGGTGCTGCAATAACTATTTGCTAATGATGGATTAATTAGCCTTAATAGATTCGTCTCGCGAATTAGACTCCATCTGTGCAATTAGTTTTGTAATGAGCTTATGTTTAGTTCTCCTAATTAGCATCCGAATATTCGATGTGACCCTGCTAAAGTTTAGCACTCGTATCCAAACACCCCCTTAATTGATGTGGTCTGGAATTAAAGACAACTACAGTAGTGAGCACCAGTAGGCGACGAGGCATCCACAGGCTTAGGTTTCCATCTCTCCTCCCTCTTTAGGGCACGTACAACGGCAATTATTATGCCATCTGCGAGTTGCCACATCAGCATCCTTTTCCTACCTGGCAAATAGTTAATGAGGTGAGAGAACTGTGTCGTCGCTTCACGAAACGACGGTGTTGGCTCGTATCTCCCAGACCAAAACGACGGCCTCGCAACCACTGCACGCATAGCAAAACCTCTCCGATCCTCTATGCAATTTCATGCTGAAATCGAATGCCCATCAACCATCGTAGAGTCGAGGACGTCGGGATTCGGCAGCCGCGCTGCTCTGGCGACACCGTCGGAATTCTCCCGCGCCGCCGCCGTCGGGCTTCCCCCTGCGCCCCTGCTAGTGCTCCGTCAGGCTGCTGCGGCGCTGCCGTCAGGCTGCCCACACGCCTGTGCCAGGTTGGTGCAGCGTTGCCAGACAAGGGACACTCTCAACGGATCCTCCACGCGCTGGGCATACCATAGTTCTTCCGTGCGTCTTTATCGTGGCGGAAACAGAACAAAAGGGAAAGACCCGGCCGACTCGCCCAGGGCTCGAGGGCGAGCCATACGAGAGTGAGCCGGGCTACGGTTAGCTCAGCTCCAATCAAGAATCCCCAGGGAACCCCAAGAATTCTTGGTATACGTTCATTCCAATCCTCAATTCTCCTTTCGAGATTCGGCGATAGTGAATCAATTGAACGACGAAAAGAAAAGGTCAGAACTCTCGATCTAGCCCCACTTTCTATAGCTATTTATCGACATGTTGTTTCAAATGTCCTTGAAAAGGCCTACACACATACCCTGCCACTCGATGTAGGTTTTGCCAGCGATGTGTAGTGGGTTTGTTCAGTAGAGATGGGTAAAGCGCACAAGTATTGGAAGGAAAGTTTAACCCTTCTTAAAGGATAAAAAGTCTGTATTGAACTATGATTTGAATTCCTTTCTTATTAGTTTCCAAGTGAAAAATGTTCATTGCCTTGATCAGAGCCTTTAAGCCTTTTAGAAGCGAGCATTTCCGCTGCTTCTATTTTTCGAAACCCTCGTTTTGTGTTGCTGAGACATGCGCCTAAGGAGAAATAGCCGAGGAGCCGAGTGACGTGCCAGCGCTACTACTTGATTGAGTGCCAGCACGTAGCTGTGCTTTCAGCAAGAATTTCACCATTGGGAGCCGGTGCCTTTCGACAGCGGGGATTCAACTTCCCCTGGGGGTAGGGAGTATTATAAAAAGAGGTTAATCATAGATTATCAAAAAGCCTAGAAAAAATTCTTCCTGGGTCGATGCCCGAGCGGTTAATGGGGACGGACTGTAAATTCATTGACGATATATCTACGCTGGTTCAAATCCAGCTCGGCCCAAAAATCTAGTGCTTCGTGAATATGAACTAAATCCATTATTTTGTATGGAAGAAAAAAAATGTCTGATCCATAGAAATAAAGGATAAAGAGAAATGGGGAAATTTTTTCTTAATCCATATCTCTCTGATTCTTTATCTTATAAAGAAAAGAGTTTTTCTTATGGAAAGGCAGATTATCATTTATTTTTAGGGATAAAAAATCGCTTTATTGATGGGCTGAACGAACCCCTCACTTGGCTAACTCAACAATCATATGTCTGAGAGTCTGGTCTAACTAAGCGGATTGGAGGCGGCTTCATTGATTAGTAAACCTACGGTGCTGGTAAGGTCGGGACCGTGGTCGTCCGTCTCCGCTTTGCCGGCCGATAAGATCACTGAGATTGACCAGCCAGCTGGGTAGGTTTGGCTATTCCTTTCTATTGAAAAGGAGTCAGCTGTCTGCGCGAGATTATCCAAGCTTAGAGTATGAAAATAGGAGCTCTTCTTAATCCCGGGCCTGCTTTGCTTTCCTCTAGAAGAGACAGGCTTACTGAAACTAGCACTAGCCGCCCAACTATTTTCTTTAACCAGGTAAGCAGCTGGTCAAACCGGAACTGCTAGAGGAACGAATTTTCAATAGCATAACTTGGGCTCCTAGAATATGGGGCCCTTGGGACAATCTATTTGATTGCAGGGATAGGTACGCTGAATATGACTGGGGATTTTCCTATGGGTATTGGAGCGGGTCGGTGTGAGATATCGCATTATTCGAGGAACCCTAGATGCTGTCGCAGTAAAGAATCGTCAACAAGGGCGTTCTAGTGCGTTGTAGATTCTTATCCAAGACTTGTATCATTTGATGATGCCATGTGAATCGCTAGAAACATGTGAAGTGTATGGCTAACCCAATAACGAAAGTTTCGTAAGGGGACTGGAGCAGGCTACCATGAGACAAAAGATCTTCTTTCTAAAGAGATTCGATTCGGAACTCTTATATGTCCAAGGTCAATATGGAAATTCTTTCAGAGGTTTTCCCTTACTTTGTCCGTGTCAACAAACAATTCGAAATACCTCGACTTTTTCAGAACAGGTCCGAGTCAAATAGCAATGTTCTGATCGCAGATTCAAGGTCTATTCCTACCGCTACAGTTTAGTTGTACCTTCCTTTGTCGCCTGACTCAAAGAAAGACATAGATACCCGAAGAAGAGATCCATGGAAGGAGGAAAGGTGCTGCAGCAAAGACAGATACTTATACTTGGACAGCTTTTTTTCGCAATGAAAGGCAGAATTGGAAAAAACAGCCTATTGATCTTCCGTCGCCCGCTATGGATGGTTGCAGTTGCCAAAAGGCTACCTTTTCGCACAACACTTAAATGAGTCACTGACTGGTTTTGACGTACGTAATACTTAACCTTACAATCGGCATTGCCCTTCTTCTTGCAACAGAGGATTCGTTCTCTACGCCGAAAGGGGATTCCGTAAATATCCCATTCCAAAAATCGAAACAATCGGGACTTTTCGGAGATTGGCTGCAGTTACTAATTCATGATCTGGCATGTACAGAATGAAAACTTCATTCTCGATTCTACGAGAATTTTTATGAAAGCTTTTCATTTGCTTCTCTTCAATGGAAGTTTCATTTTCCCAGAATGTATCCTAATTTTTGGCCTAATTCTTCTTCTGATGATCGATTTAACCTCTGATCAAAAAGCGTTTGTGCCAGAAAAGCGTCTTGCGTGACGGCGAAAGAGTGGAAAAAGAAAGAGATTCATCAGCTATGGAATCTGACAGGTATCGGTATTGAACAGAGGGGGCTGTTCACAAAGCATCCCATGGTCCGAGGGGAAAAAGGAGCCGAGTATTAATCCTTTTATCGTCCCTAGCGTCATTTCTCTATGATCTTGCTTGCAACACTTGATTAACAGGAATCTTCTGTTCATAGAAAATCAGAAATTGTAAGGATATTAAAAGCTCTATCCTGAGCCCCATTGATCATGCCAGAAATCAGTGTTATTGCCATTCCCCGCACCTTCCCCCAGCATCTTCACCTCTTGCCAATATCTTTGATTGTCCATCTGTAACTAAATCAAACAAAAGACTGGCTTTCGAGGGAACAGCACCCACATTCAACCCTCCCTTTTTACCATTAGCAAGAACTTGTTTCAGCTGCATATCATAAGGGATTCGAAGAACTGCTTCAAATACAGTATCAGGAAGCACTGCTTGGGGAACCTCAATATCCACGGGCTTATTAGCTGCACTCTTCTGGGTGGGACCAGAACTACTCGTTCTCGCACCCCAGCGCTATGCTCCAGGCGCATCTTGGCACTCAATTGGAATGAGTCCGAAGAACACTTGCCCCCCTCACCGGCTTTGTCAGATCTGTCTTTCGGCTGGACAGCTTCCGCTGCTACTTGGATATTGACTCCGACGCTTGTTCCTAGATATAAAAAGAAGTAGGGCACCTAATATGAGATACGAGTCAAGGATTGAGACCACTAGTGAGAAGGCAAAGAAATCGTTTTTATGTATCGGAAGGGAAAGAAGAACCATCCATTGGCAAGCACCCACTCAACTAGATGCTAAACAAGGAATTGCATTTTCTACGAGATCACCCCAAGGACGCCTTCGGCGTCCAGGGGTCACGGACCGACCATAGACCCTGTTCAATAAGTGGAACACATTAGCCGTCCGCTCTCCAGTTGGGCAGTAAGGGTCGGAGAAGGGCAATCACTCGTTCTTAAAACCAGCATTCTTAAGTTAAGATCAAAGAGTCGGGCAGAAAAAGGGGAGAGCTCCCCGTTCTTGGTTCTCCTGTAGCTGGATTTCCCGGAACCACAAGAATCCTTAGAATGGGATTCCAACTCAGCACCTTTTGTTTTGAGATTTTGAGAAGAGTTGCTCTTTGGAGAGCACAGTACGATGAAAGTTGTAAGCTGTGTTCGGGGGGGAGTTATTGCCTATTGTTGTCCTCTATGGTAGAACCCGTCGGGGAGGCCTGAGAGGCGGTGGTTTACCCTGTGGCGGATGTCAGCGGTTCGAGTCCGCTTATCTCCAGCCCGTGAACTTAGCGGATACTATGATAGCACCAATTTTGCCAATTCGTCAGTTCAATCTATGATTTCGCTGCCGTGCACCAATGCCGTCAGGCTGCCCCCGCGCCGGCGTTGGGCTGCTGCGGCGTTGCCCCGGGCTGCCCAGCACCGCTGCCGTCGCTCTGGTAGGGCTAGGCTGCCCCCACGCTGCTGCGTGCAGGTCTGGACCTGACGCCTTTCATACTGCTAGGGAAAATGCCAATAGTACCGGTTGGAAACCCCTCTTTAGTACCGGTTTCGCAACCGATACTTAGTAGTTCGGTACTAAGGGGGGCCTTTGGTACCGGTTGAGGGTATTAAAAAATTAAAAAGAAAAAAAATCCCCCGCCGACCCCCTCCCCCCGGCCGCCGCCCGCCCGCTCCGCCTCCACCTCCGCCGTGAGGGTAAGGGTGCCGGGTGAGGAGGAGGAAGAGGAGGAGGAGGAAGCTAAGGAAGAGGAGGAGGCCGGGAAGGAAGAGGAGAGAGTGAGAGAGGAGAGAGGAGAGAGGAGAGATAGAGGAGGGGGCAAGTGGAGACGGATAAATTAAAGAAGCGGATCAGGTACTAACGTGCCTCCACCCGGTACTAAAGGGGGTCACAGGGGACTCCTCGAGGACTATCCGTTAGACCTAGTACTAATGCTCATATTAATATCGAGCTAAAATGCAACCGGTATTGAGTCTTGGAACGAATGCTTTTTTTATGTAGTGGCACAAGCTCGGCAAGAAGCTGTGACTTGATTCATTCTACTCGCCATTCTACTCCACCTTGATTTTTTTTGGTGATTGGAGAGGGGAAGAAAGCTAGAGAGAGAGAGGAGGATGGGAAGGACTGGATGGGAACGATGGGTGCAGGAACTCACGGGATAAGGTTGGGCAGTGCTTTGGTTTCTCAATTTTCATGTGAAAAAATACATTGACCACGTAGACCATAAGTCCCACACGTAAGAGACACAAACACAATAAGCTATTTTATATATAAATAATGAGTGAAACTAGCAAATACATGTCATATATTTATTCAAATTGTATTTGACATACATTATCTCAAAGAAGCAACAAAATAATATACAAAGATCAATTTATACTTGATCATCATGGTTATATGGATTCATAAACGAAGTAATAGCTTGCAGACATGCTAATAGACTGATCACTGTACAAACTGTCGGTTTTATCGTCTACATGTGACATGGCATATACTTGCAGACAACCGTTTAAATTGTTGAACGTGCCCTTACTGTTGGGGAGGGCAGATCCCGGCGGCGAATGAATCGCATCCCAAACCATTCTTCTACTCCAGTTCATTGGGCATAGTTTCAACGGAGTATCATCTGCCGGATGCTAAATCTCCAGGTGGCTTCGACAGAGTGCACAGCTGCTCACGTACTGGCTGAAGAACTCATCTGCACGCATATGCAGGTTAACATTAATGATTCAATCAAAAGCCATCCAGTTACGAGGAAAACAAAGTTACATACATACCGATGATTGTGCATGCTTCAACCACAGGAACGACTGCCCATCTGTGCGTGCCTCGTAGTGCACCTCAGCAAAGAAGCGCTTTATATTTTTGCTGCTGCGGCTGCGAGCCCAGAAGTTGATGTGGAACCACGGTTTGCCCCTGAAATGCGCGCTGTCTTCCATCACAGGCTTAACAGCATCGAACTCAGCACCCTGCACAAACTATATCGTCATGCAAAACGCAACAGGAACTGTACTGTGTGCGTTGTCAATGTGAAGTTTTCATGTTTATATTTACAAGAGTGCTACATAAACAAAAGTATATTTAGTTCATGAATGAAATACCTCACATAATGTATTGTTTCATTTATTGTTGTTTTCAAGATTACATGTAAAGATATAAGTATTTTGGAAACTATGTACACACGGTTTCATCCCCGTGAAATCAATTTCTTCTCTCACCTCATAAATAGCGTGCCATGTCTTTACAATTGCCTATATGGCACCTCATTTATTATTCGTGAAACTGCTATTGAGAATGGTCTAAGGGTAGTCCCAATCCTCCAACTAGGATAGTTTCTATAGCATTAATTGTATTGCCACATAGGTCTTTTAGCTTATGTGGCACTGTATTAAATGAGAGAGAGAATGGGGAGATCAAGAAACTGGGTCTCATGCAATGCAAGATCCAGTGTCAACACAAGAACCTATACACTAGATATTGTCAAAATGTGCATTGGGAGAAGATGGAATCTTCATAAATGACGAGGAACAAATATGATTGGTGGAGAGGAGAGATGATAAATTTATTAAGGACCCAAACTAAGAAATTATGGGTTGTAGAATGTAATTTCTAAAGTGATATCTTGCTTATGTGGCAGTATAGACACTAACCATTGACACTATGGGTTGGGACTGCCCTAAGCCGCACGTACCGGCACTACTGGAAAACGTGGCATTAGTCCCGGTTAGTAGGGGTCAAAGATCCCAAAAATTCATCCATGACTAAATTTTCGAGACAAAAGGGGCGAAGACCCCTTTTAGTCCCGGTTAGTGTTACCAACCGGGACTAAAAAATTTCAAGAAAAAAAAACCCCACCCGCGCCTGTGCCGCCCGCCCGCTCATGCCACCCGCCCGCCGCCTCCGCCCACACCGGCCGCCACTCGCCCGCCCGCGCCCGCCGCTCACCCTGCCCTCACCCCACTGCCGCTCACTGCCAGTGAGGGGCGAGCAGAGGAGGAAGGGGAGGGGCTGCAGCTAGAGAGGAGGAGAGGGAGGAGAGGAGGCTTCAGTGGTGGAGGGAGAGGATAAGGAAGGGTAGGAGGCTCTGCACGAGAGGATAAGGATGAGGGAGGATTAAGGATGGGAGGCGCCTGCATGCGCGCGTGGGACGAGCGGCGTTTTGTCCCGATTGGTGTTTCCAACGGGACTAAAGGTCCCCCTAGTTCCGGTTGGAATTACCAATCGGGATTAAAGATTTAGTTATTACCAACCGGGACAAAACTCCCCCTCGTCCCACTAACTGTTACAACCGGAACTAATGGGGGGCTTTAGTCCTAGTTGATTTTTCCAACAGGAACTAAAGCTTCCCTTCGGTGCCTCATTTTTTACCCAAAACTAAAGACACTTTGGTTCCGGGTCTAAAGTCAACCCGGACAAAAGTACCGGGATGGAAGATCAGTTCTCTGGTAGCGCGGGTGTTCAGCATTGTAACGATGGAGAGCATCACGGACGGTGCGCATGCGAGAGGCTTCGCTACTCATGCATCCACTGAGTTAGTAGTTTTCAACATATATACGTAAACAAGTTAGTTTGATTGGTAAGTTAGTTTTCAACATATATACTGTATTGTAACCAAGTAGGGAGAAGGGGGGCGTACCCGGTAGACGGCCCTATAGGCGTTGGCAGAGAAGCTGTCGTGACGTCCTGGCGCTCGGGTATGCGGCCCTGCGGCGGAAATCGTGCCTTCTCCTCAGCGGACAGCTCCGACAGTAGGTCGAGCACCGACGGTGAGGTCTGCGGCGCGTAAGGACCCGTCGACCAAGTCGATGCCATCTCCTCGATCTCGGCGAGGCGGCTGTCCGTCAGATGGAAGCCTAATCTGAAGCAGAGGCCTTGTTGAACCTTATAGAGGAAATCGAGCAACCGAACCCGAACCAGAACAGGAACGAGACGGTCCTTGTAAACCGAGATGATTTACATTCTTTATACTCCCTTCATTTCAAATTACATGTCATTTTAATTTTTTATTCATAAATATTATTATGCATCTAAAAATACACTATATCTAAAAATACACTATATCCAGATACGTAATAATAATATCTATGAACCTAGAAAAACTAAAACGACCTACAATTTGAAATGGACAGAATATGTTTCGTAAAAGAAGAATCATCTCTTTACCTTCCTTAATTGAACGTACCCAGTGATAGGAATTTTACCTTGCCAGGGAGGGCGTCACCTTGGAGGAGCAGGGCGTGGCCTTCCAATGAGCAGGAGGCTGTACGGGCGCCGCCTCCTTGGACCGGTCGCAGCGTCTGCAGGAGGACGGACGGCCGGGATCTGGCACGGACGGCAGGGAGGCGGCGAACCGGCGGGAGATGGATGGGAGCCGGTGAAGGAGGTGGGCGCACGTCCGTAGAGGGGAGGCGCGGAAGGTCTGTGCGTGTGTGCGCGCGGCGGGAGGGGGGGCCGCGCCTGTTTAGTTTTTACCTAGACCTTGAATCTCGAAACGGATCCGAATTCGGCCCACAAACCAAACGGACCGGCCTCTTTCGACTTATCCTTCTCGCCAACCGACGCGCCACGGCAAAGATTGAAGATTGCCATCTTACTTGGGTGGCAGGCCATATACAACTTCTTAGATTTTGGGGGCCATTATCGGGCGATCATTCGCTGCTGCATGGTTGCGACGAACGATCGTCGTTAGTAGCCAGCAGCGCGCGTGCATATGCAGCAGCTGCAACGAATACTATTCTCTGTGCATACGTTCGCTACTACTAGTCGCTTCTGTAACCAGCTGTCTGTCTCTTTCCCTCGGTCAAGTTTATGATCCGTTCCTGGTTCCCTTGTCAGGCTTCAATCTGTGCAATATGTGCCTCAAGCTTATATCTATTCCCTCAGTTCTATTGTACTCGTGATTTCTCTTTCGGGACAACGGGTGTGTGAGTGAATGAATTTGACATACATATGAATGTAGAAACTGCTATTTTAAATGATATTTTTATAAGTTTATAGGTTAATCATTTACCATTTGTGTTTAGGAAAAAAAAGCTATTCGAACAGGATAAATGCCGCATGCTACCAACAGAAACCATGCGAAACCCTTTTATATTAAAATTGAATATCATAAAAATAAAGAGTAAGGAAATAAAAAGAAAAATAAGATTATCGCTATGTTAAACATAAAGACAAGCTGCTTGTCCATTTTCTGTATGAAAGACGAGCATGATTTCAGCAGACACGTAGAGAGAAAGTCCATTCCTCAATGATATTCTGAAAAAAAGGAAGAAAGAAGTGTGACTCAATGGTAAAAATACATGGATTTCAAAAGAATTTGTATATCAAGAACTTCCTATCCAAACTTTTATCTACCTTATTCTTAGTTTCAACACTATATACATCTAAAATTTTAACCTGCAGATCAAGAACTTCCTATTTGATCTTTTAAAACTTTTAAATCATGTGAGTGTAGTTAAAACTTTCAATAAGAATTAACAAAACTTTCTAATTGGTGTATAAAAACATTGACCCTACCTATATATAACTTTGTATATCAAACATCTCTGATATCCATTATGTAGATTAACTAACCTTTTGTCCACATCAAGTCTCTTTGCAAGCCAAACAGATATAGACCTTGGAGCTTGGGACTGCTGCTAAAACTCTGCGTAATCAGGGGAAAAGAAATGAGAAATCCAAATAAATATATATCAGGTACATCAAAAAATACATTAGCACTGAAAAATCAGCAGCTTTATACTGGCATATTTTAAAATTTGTATTCTCAGCTACAAAACTCTATATTGGCATGCCATAAACTTCTACTCAAACAAACCCCAAACTTTGTGCCATTAATTTAGGAACTTTATTAGAATGTCATATAAACTATGTACTCTCATATTCTAAACTTTGTAATTTGAAACTTTGCACTCCAAAAATCTGAAATTTTGTAACGGCAAGTTTCCAACTTTTTCATCTCATATCTAATATTTTGTACTCTAAGATTCAATACTTCATACTCTTAGATCCAAAAAGGGGAACTAAAAAAAATTACATACATGTTTAGTATTCTTTTTTATCTACAAGAGTATCATACTTCTCATTAAATGGATGAGTCAACAGATAGTAAGAATTAATTAATAATAAATAAGGTGAGCATATAGGTAGGAAACCTACTTTTCTGCTTATCAATACCATCTTGCAAAAATTATTTTTTCCTTGTTTACAAGCAATCTATTACAAGCACAGAGATATGCACATGGTATGTGAGCTGACTAGTCATAAAGCTCTACAGCTACACTACCAAATAGTTGACTGAACATGCATATATCCCCACTGTCAGCAGCATGAACAAAGTTACTCCATTTATGGGCAATAGTTTATAGCTCATCTTCATTGTTTACACATTTTAACCAACATGTCTAAAAATTTATACCTAGATTTATAAATCTTTGGAATCTCATATCCTAAACTTTGTATTATGTTTCAAAAACTTCCAATTAACAAATAATAAAGGTTATAATTATATTAGGAAATCTTTTATATCACATATCCAAAACTTTCTACCTTCTAACTTTCAATTCAAATATTCCAAACTTCATAATTAGATATCAGAAACTTACAAACTGCATATACTCAACTTTCTACATCCATAGCTTCCAATTTACATATTTAGAACTTCACACTCAAATTTTAAAAACTTTCGAATCCCGTACATGATTCTTTCTACATCCTGTCTTTCAATCAACGTATTGAAAACTATATATTACAATTTTAAAGGTTAAAATTCACAATTGTTTCTACATCTCGTTATCTGCACATTCAAGCATTTTACTTCTAGATCCAAAACTTTGCACTCGGAATATGGGAATTTTCTACTAGCATATTATAAACTTTGCACTTCAGATCCCAAACTTAGTAATTTTAAACTTTGAACTTCAAATTTAGGGACTTTGTACTAGCACATTTTAAACTTTGTAACAACAAATCTAATGCTTTGTACTCACATAATTAATACTTTGTACTATTAGATCTCATACTTTATGAAAACTTTGTAATTCTCTAACTTTCAAGTGATAGATAGGAAATATTGTGTTGCGAATATAGAAACTTTTAAGATATATACCGAAAACTCTTAGGTTGTATGCTGAAACCTTATTACTAAGATACTAAAAACTTTTAAATTGCATACAAAATATTCCTCCGGTATTATTTTCAATGTTTCCGGTACCTATAAAACAAGAAGTGTAACTAGCAAGTAGTTTCCATTTACCAAAAGTCGTTTTCTCTAAACTAGAGATGATTAAAATCACTGCAATTGCACTTTTAGTATGTGTTGCATAACTTCAATGCACAAAATGACACTCAACCAAGATTTTATCCAATATTTATACACCAATCAACTTTATCTAAACATTTAGAGGTGTCAGGAATGCACAAACATAAAATAGGCTCGAAACTACATCTCAACATTCAAAAATTCAGAACTTTAAGCATAGAAATTCAAATATTTATAGTTTAAACCCATCGGCTAAAAAACTTAACACCTACAAGTTCGAAACTTCCACACTTGAAAAAAAATTAGGAACTCATAGGCTCCATTAACACATAGGCACACACCAGCAAGTCAACACAAAATGTTTGTAGATGCACACATCAAACCATCACTAGATAGTTAGACTTGATATTAGATTCTATTAGCATTAGCCAAACCTAAGTATATACGTATGAGTCATGTGGACGCTGAACAGATTGACACCACATAACCGAAATCTAAAAGCACTGATAATTGAACAAAGTAACACTATGCTGAACATATTAATTTTGCAACCACAACTTGATGTATGAGTACCACTTTTGAACAGCAGCAGAAGCATACCAATCACGATGAGGAAAAACTGACATAGATTGATAATGCACGAAATCTAAAAATTCCCACCGCAGATGCTCGCACGGTGAAGCAAAAAAAAATAGTACAACCAAGACCACCACATACTAAAAATTGAATGATGAGCTAATTTTTGCGGCGAATTGGAATAGACCGTGAGGCAAGCGCTTGTATCTACCTGAGGACGTCGAAGTCCTCGCCGGCCAGGACGGTGATGGAATCCAGATCGACGATGGAAAGATCCACCCATGTGAGCACCTCAATGCCTTCCATGGAGATTGACAGCGACATCTTCTCCTACAACAGAGTATGTGGGGGTGCCATGTTGTGTGGCGGCAGCGCGAGGAGAAGAGGTGTGGGGTTGGGATGCATGAAACTGGGGTTTTTCTTGGAGCCGCCCGTGATGCCAACTACTAGCGGTGGCCATCCCTTCTCCGATTCCCGCGCCACACCCAATCCTAAACCCTAACGCTTCTTCTCTGGCTGTGACCGGCGAGCTGCCGTGCTTCTCCCGTCAGCCTCCATGTTGGATCTGAGAGAGAGGGGGGGAAGGAGAAAAGACGTGGATGGAGGCCTCACGGGAGAAATGAAATGAGTGAACTAGAGTTTATGTGTGGATCTGAATATTCGCTCGTGTGGATGTAGGGGTGCATGTTCCTTGGACGCGTGTCCGTTCATTGCTAGCAGACGCGCGTTCGTCAAATAAGGATTTTGCAGATTTTATTTTCACCCCGAGCAGTTTCAAGAGTGATTTTGTTTAACATGGAGCCATATTAGCTGCAAGGTAGGTAAATAGTACTACGATGATAGTTCAGATATTATATTAACTTTTTCGTTCAACAAAAAAAATTGATTTAAATAATTTTTTAAAGGGAAAAGTTCAAATTACTATCTCCAACCATCCGTGTAACTCCTAAAATATAAAACCATTTATTTAACCTTTAATTTTTAATTACTAGTTTTTAAAAACTAATTTAATTTTTACCTTTGGTACCTAACTAACTAAAACTGATTTTGACCGAATTCGCTTGTTTTTTTGATCGGAATGGCCATATCGTCATCCATTAGGGCATGTACAACGGCAATAATTACGCCATCTATATACCATATATTTTGCAAAAATATCTCTTGCAAGCTTGGAGACGAGCGGGGTCGTCGTCTCACGAGGCGACGACTGCGGCTCGTGCTCCCAGGCTCACGCGACGGCAGATGCAGCGTTGTACGGGCGGCGTCTCTAGGCTACGCGTGCTCGGGATCCAGTTGCGGCCGCACCTGGTGGCTGATCCATGGCACCAAAATCCTTCCCCGCCACCATATATATTCCACTACATCTCCATCTGCGTCTGTTCTCCCCCAGCAAGTCGAGTGCGCGGTGATGGAAGAGTGCTAGGGCGTGGCACCGGCAAGGAAGAGCAAGGACGTAGTCATGGTGGCAGGGTCCCAACCTTCACGGGTGGCAGCAATGGCTTGGTGGCGACGGATTCCTCCACACCTTCATCTGGCGCCATCGATTTATCCCCATTCGACAACAATCGAGGATGCACTGGTAGCCGGCCCGATTTCTCCTCATCTTTAGTGGCTTCATGCAACCACCTTGCTCTCTTGGATCGATTCCAGTGGCAGCACAACTAGGAAGGGAATGGAGAACGCAAGCAAGGGAGGAGAATCCGTGCTAGAATTATGTGTATAGCTTACCTGGTTGTTCATTTGTTCTGATTGCAATTGTGTGTATAGCTTCATTTCTGCACATATATATTACAAAGTAATGTTGTGAGAAGTGAGAAAATTGGAGAAGATGTGAGAAACCTTATTTTTTTCTATCCCTCGTATTGAACTTAGTTTCCTCTTATCTATTTTTCAAAAAACTGCAGTTCTGTTTTTGTGATTGCAATTCAGTTTCAGCTCTAATCTATGGAAAACTGAATGGCAGTTGCACTAATCTGTTGGTGGAATGATTTTGTTAGTGATGTTCTTTTGCAAAAAGTTTATATACCTGTCTTGCATGAACTAGAGATGAACTGAATGACATTCGGTTCTCAGTCCTAAAATATTTTTCTACAAATTGAGTGGCTCTTGAATCATCCATTGCTGTTCTATCATATAGTAATTTCAGCACTTGTAGATATTAGTAATTATTGAAGATTCAATATATGTACAGATCTAGTAAACTGAATATTTGCACATATTACGTGTTGTGGTCTTATTTCTAGTGAACTGAACGCTTGCACATATTAAATAGCAATACAATGGTACACAAAATAATATTCATGAATGATCTTAGCTACATGCAAAGTATTAAACAGTTCGCAGACGAACCCTGTCTGTGGGTTGTATGGTCTATCTCTCTAGCTGTCTGTACATCAGATTCGAGGCTCTTGGATACGGCCTCCCGTCAGTGGGTTGTGCATGCCCTTGTCCACATCTGCGGATGGCTTCTTCGTCCTACTGCAGTGGTTACCTTTTCCTCCTCTCCCTTCCATGGCAGAGCCGCCGCCACCCTTCTCTCCTGCACTCTCCGCTCCTTGCTTCTCCTCCCACAAACAAAATGCGGGCAGCTGCAGCTCATCCGCTTCCCTTCCTTCCAATAGGATAGGAGTATAGTAGAGCAAGTGCACACGCCAGGACCAATCAAGCAGCAACCAGAAACTATCTGTTCCTCCAGCCCCTCACGTCAAGCACCAGAAAATCCAACCCAATCCCCCTGCTGCTCTTTGCCAAATCCCAAGCCATGGCGTGCTACTTCACTCCCCAATACTTGAATCGGCCACCACCAAGCAATCATTAATCCCAGTAGAAGAACAACAGCCGCAGCAAAGCGGCCTCAATCCCTCCCTGCATCTCTCAATAGCCTCCACTTGAGCAGGCAAGCACATCAGCAGCACGCCAGGGCCACGCCACCAACTCTAGCCCCGCGCTGACTCGCGTGTGCTGCAGAGATACTGGAGGCCTCAGCCACAGTGAGTGGCGGGATTATGAAAAGCGAGTGCGTGGCAAGGTGGTGAGCTGTTGCGGCAGCGGATCGCGAGCCGAGCAATGGGTTGCAGTAGGCTTTGTCAGCGGCGAGATGTCGTGGGCGGCTGCGCCGAGCAGGTATGAGGGCCGGCACCTGGCTAAGCTGCTGCAGGGAGCATATCGAGGTGAGTGGAGGGTTGCAGCAGGCTGCACCGGCGGCTTGAGGACAAGGGCTGCAATAGCAAGAGGAAGACATGGATAGCAGATGCATGTGTCGTGAGGGTAATAGTTGATGACAGGGCATCTGATTCATCAAAATAATCAAATCCACTGTCCACACGATCGAAACTAGTTTAAATTGAGCGCAAGGTGAAAATGAGCTGGTTTTGGAAATACTAGTGGAGATACCCGTGCCACACGCAAAGGTTTAAAAAAATAATAAAAATAAACTTGATCAAGCACACAGCTAGTACATCGATCACCTCACTTTGTTGTCACCGTTGAACAAATATTATGGTTTGGTCCATGTATGTTCATATTGATGAAAGCTATTATATCAAAGATATCCCAAACAAACTACCAACATTTTTAGATCACACGGATCTATTAGCAAGAAAGAATTATAAAGAAAAGAATTCTTTTGAATCTCTTCCAACATTTCTAGTTCCTGAAAATATAGAGCCAATCAGTCAAAACTCAGAACTACCAATTTATTTGGTCCCATTCATTTTATTTCTTTCCAAAAATTAAAATGTTCCGAATCATAAGAAAAGTGCTCTAAAATAATAAGAATATTGTACCAAATTTTCACCAATTCTAGAAATTCACCTAATCATAGGAGCAATGTATGGTAAACATATCCTTCTCATTTTATTTCTTTCCATAAAATAACACGTACCAAATCTTAAGAAAACTATATTGCATCTTCCCAATTATATAGTAAGTTCTTTTGTTGAAACACCAAATCAAGAAGAGTGATTCTATAAATACATTCTTTTATTGAACCATCAAACCTCTACCTGCATCACATAGTTTTCAAAAATTGTCTTATATTTCGAGAATTCCCAGGAGTGAAGTATTTGCATGGAAACATCCACATTATCACATTGTATTTTTTAACAGTAGAAAAGCATTCATAGAACAAGAATACACAATGTTCGTGAATGTATGTATATACTTCCGTTCAATCTCTATTTCTCAAATGAAGTATTAGAACCGGAATAGGATAGTACAAATCTAAAGGACAAAGAATTTGTTCTAGAATCCACACTAATTTGGTGCATCCAATTAATAAACTACATTGTCACGATCAACCAATTTATGATATAATGTTTGTAGTTGCTATCGTAATATCCGATGGACTATAAAAACAACACAAGTGGGTCGCAAACATCTGTTGTCTTGTTTTGTGTGGCAAGCTCGGTACTGTAGAGATCGGCGAACGCCGAGCACGCGCCGCCAGAGGAGACGTCGACGTCGTCCTTGGCAAGCTGCTCCTTGCCGGCGAGGGCCAAGGTAACCGACATGCTGATGATAATGAGGATCTGATCCAAAAAAAAGGAGACAAAATTAAAACGCCAAAGATCCAAGCACGTTGAGAAGAAGCAATAACGAACACGCTACGAGACCGGAGGACGTGGAATTCAGAAGTTAGAGCTCACCACGGCAGTCAAGAAGGCACCCTTGAGATTTGCGCAGGCGTCGCAGCACGCCGCGGTCTTGAGCCACGGGAGCCACCTGATCAGTCAACCAGCGTCAAGAACACATCAGCAGCCGACGACCAGGGCAAACGCTTTGGGAAAAAAACAAACGAAAATGAATGTTTCTTTATGAGATGAAATCAGGCGACGTACTCGTGCCACTTCGCGTTGGCGCCGGACAAGTAGCCGAGGACGCTGCCGAGAGCCATCCACAAGGAGAAGATCGACTGGCCAACGTTGGGACCATGCTGCCCAGCTGCAGGAAACAACAGTCGCAACATTAGCATCACTAATTTTTGTCATCCGTGCTCATGCTTCATGTTAGCGTGATCAGGTTCAAATATCAGAACACGATCGAAGGAATTGCTCACCGGAAAGGTCTGCCATCATCGCGCGAGCCGGTCCCTGAAATGACAAAGATTCGCAAAATGGTTCAGGCTCATCTCTGTAAAATTCAGAAGGATTTGCATACGTGCTTGGAAGAGTGAACAGACGTACCTGGACGGTGTTGTTGGCGAAGTCGAGGAACCAGAAGCCGACGATGTAGACGGCGGCGGCGGACCAGCGGGAGCCTTTGGACGTGCTGCAGTGCTCCTTGGTGTCGCCGAGGTGGCGTCCGATGTCCGCCGAGAAGCCGATCATCATGACCTGGCCAGAGCACCAGCGTCATCAGTCAGTTAAAAAAGATCCGAGGAAAACGCTACTGCCGGTAGAAAGCCAACAAGGAATCGCCTTGGAAAAGACTGGCGTGATGTGTGCGCTTACAGAGAGGCAGATGATGATGCATCCGGCAAGGATGAAGTGCCGCCGCCGGCCAATCTTCGCCGTGCATCGGTCGCTGTAGTAGCCGACGATGGGTTGCACCTGCCAGCATAATCAATGAGCCCATTAATCCCGGGAATTGAGAAACAGCAAGGAGATGACTGGACGCACGATAACGGATCCCTTGGTAATTTATTTCTACCCTATCTTATCCTTCCGAAATGTACCTACCGGTAAAAACTCGGCAATTAATGCTACTCCATAAAGATGGAAATAAAATCGTACATGAGCCGTTTCATACGAGCGCGATATTTCGAGAGGATTAAGAAAGATAATTTTTTTGCATTTATCCGAATAAACGATAAGATCAAAATCGTAAAAGAAATGCATTTACCACAAATCCGGCCATAGGCCCGCAGATCCATGTCAGCGAGACGTAGCTGTGGGAGATCCTAAGAGTCTGCAGCGCACAGATAGATGAAAACAATGCCTACTCAAATCAAGTAGACAAAAGAAAACAAAGCACACGGGGGAGCACGAAGAGATCGACGACAAGTAGCAGATGATATCTCATTCTCACCTGCGAGTATGGTGAGAGGAGGGAGAGCTGCAGCGCCCAGCCGTACTGGATGCCGCCGGAGACCATGCACGCCAGGAAGAGCCGGAAGATGCTCATCGACGGCTTCCAGCTCACATTGCTGTCGCCCTTCTCGCCAGCGAGGGTTACTACCGCCTCCACACTTCGCCGAACCTCCCATCTCTGGAAAAGAACTCCCGGGAGGAGGAGGTGGCATCAAATGGATTTATAGCTACAATGATGATAAAAAAAAGAAATGTGCGTTGATCGTGCATAATTGGATGCGCGGCGTCAAAAAGGAAATGGGAAATTTAAAAGTGCGTGATTGAGAGGCTCCAAAAGGAAACACCAACACGCGGTTGCCTAATATACGGAGCAAACAATTGATTGATTGATTAGGAAACTAATCAATAAATTAGTGATTTACTTTCAATCAACGAAGTGATCGAGGGGCTCCAAAAGGAAACACCACCATGCAGTTGCAATACGTGGGACTAGCGGGTAGGGAAAAAAAAAGGCGCGGGCGGGATTTAGAACGGTTGATTACGACGAAATGAATCCCCCCTCCCCCGTCGTAATCTTCCGTAGGGGAACATCTGAACGGTGGACCCTCTGTGAGGAGTACGTAAGTATAACTCTGGGTGATAATTGACATCAATTCTCTCGATTCTTTATAGTATTTATAGTATAGATAAGAGGTTAAGTAAATGGTTTTATCGTTCAAAGGGACGGTCCCAAGGCTCGGCCAGCCAGGGCATCTGCCCGGGCTGCTCGACGCGCATGCACAGGTCAGATGGGTAGAAAAATACACACGACGGCAGCCAGCTCAAACAAACACTCGTACAAGTGGCAACCCAACACATAGAGCGAAGATGTCGATTCATTCTTCAGGGCTTCAGGCACAAGCCCACGCAATTGAACGCTACAAAGAGGCCGGGACACTGATCATGTGAGTGGCCGGTGGCTCGGCGGCACCGACGTGCGAGCAGCCTCGATGCCAGCAAGGTCCCTTGCTGCTGGTGTCATGCACTCACGACTTTTTATCAATCGTTATATTCGCCTAGGCTCTAGAATATTTCGGCCTCGTTTGGATAACAGGGGTCTAAACTTTAGCCTTGTCACATCGGATGTTCGGATGCTAATTAGGAGGACTAAACATGAGCTAATTACAAAACTAATAGCAGAACCCCTAGGCTAAATCGCGAGACGAACTATTAAGCCTAATTAACCCATCATTAGCGAATGGTTATTGTAGCACCACATTATCAAATCATGGACTAATAGATTCGTCTCACGATTTAGCCTAAGGATTGTGCAATTAGTTTTGTAATTAATATATGTTTAATACTCTTAATTAGTGTCTAAACATCTGATGACAGGGGCTAAAGTTCTCACAACCACCCCCTTCAAGATCCACCGCTAGTTCAATGCGTTATGTAGATTTCAGCTATAGATGGGACATGATGGTGTTTGGATCCGAGAGAAGATGATTGAGAGTGGCAGAGGAGCGCAGCTCAATGAGTGCAGAAGCGCTCTGGCCGGAGCTTATAACGCTCTGTTTTATTTTTCCTATTTTCTTTTTATGTAAGTAGTACTCGAAAAATATTAAGTAATATGTTTGTAAAAGAATTATTTGGAAATTTTTTTGACACAAGTAGAGAGATGGCAAGCTCGCCTAGCTCAGGGGAGCTGTGATTTATTTTCTTTCTATTTTTATGTAAATAGTACAAGACAAAAAGAAATATCATCTAGCAAAATGGAGTGTGCTATACCTACCAAAATCCCAAGGTGGATTGGGAATTTCTGATTTATCAGTCAAAAATTAATGTATCCTTAGTAAGTGGCTTTATCAATTGCTTGATGTGTAGGTGTTTGGCAAAGGTTACTAAGAAACAAATACTTAAATGATAGATCCATCACCCCAAGCGAGCGGCAAAAAAATAGGAGATTCTCAATTCTGATATGGCATCATGAAAGTCATATATAATCATTTACAATATGGTAAATTTAGAGTCAATAATGGAACTCAAACTCGCTTCTGGAATGTACATGCCTGGGTAATCAACCATTACAAAAACAATATCCCTCGCTGTTGTAAGAAGGACGAATGCATCTATAGAAGAGATAATAGGCTCAATTCCACTTATTGCTTGGAATCATCTAGCAGCGCATTTGTGTCATGTACATATTTTCAATAAGGGAGACATGTTTACGTGGAGTTTACATTCAAATGGCAGATTTTCAGTCTATTCGATGTATAAACACATGATAAACAAAGTTAACTGCTTCCCAACTAGATGGTTATGGAAATTATAACGCCCATTTAAAATTAAGATCTTCCTATGGTACATTGGGATAGGAATCATCTTAAAACACAACTTGATCAAAAGAAATTGGAAAGGAAATCTTCATTGTTAGTACGTATGTAACCAAAATGAAACCATTTCACTTGTTCTTTGAGCGTCATTTTGCTAAGTCGATATTGTGTATAGTCAAAATTGACATTGGTTTGAATGTCGCTAGGTCCATGTATATATTTGAATAATATATTTTCAATTAAAAAATATTATAATTATCATTAAAAAATTATCTAGCTACCCGCGCTATTTGTGCGAGCCACTTTGATAGTTTTAAACATTCAATTGTATGTATTTGTTTCATCGTTTGACACTTTTACTAAAATCGTCTAGGCGGCCGGGGACATCGTCGACGCCTCCACCAACGCTTTACCCGTTTCTGCAAACCAATGTCAAACATAAGATCAGATGCTACCCATCAGAAGAATATGTACCTGCGCCACCGCGCGCCAGCGGTTACATGCGTGCATGTACGCCCTTTGCAAGGCACAGCACTGCACGAGCACGACCACCGCACCCAGACAGTCCCTGCCTTGTCTCCTCTCTAAAGCACCTGTCCAGCCTATCGTGTACACTGTGCAGAATGCAGCCACCAGCCAGAGCCGTAGAGCCCAGCGGGCAGCGGCCACCGGCCAGGCCACACACCTAACCCTGCATGAAGGCATGAAGCCAATGCCCGTTTAACGCCGTTACACTTGCCCAATAGGCGGCCGCCGGCACGAACGGACGCGGCGGCTTCCAATTTTCCAAACACGCGCGCGCACCCATGCGGCCATGCCAATGCTGCGACGCCAGCGGCCGCGCGGGCAAAAGCGCCGAGGAGGCTCCAGCGTAGCCCGACTGCCCGAGCCCCGCGGACCGGGCTGGCGGCGGACCCGACACGAAAGCGATAAAAGCAGCCCGCGCCAGGCTGCCGGTTCCAATCAGGCCGGCATGAGCAAGGCCTGCCCGGCTCTGTTCAGCTGTCAACGCCGGAAAAGCATCCGCGCGTACATGCTCCGTGCTCGCGTACCAACGGAGTACGTGCACCGTCGATCGGGGCAGCCCGACTGCGACCGGCGGAGTCACGTGTGGAGGGAGGCGCAAGGCATGGAGGCGCGCGCCGCACGTAGCCCCTGCGCGCCTGGGAGCGGTCCCGGACGGAGGGGACACCGTACGCCCGGCGGCCGGCGCCTTGTCTGCCCGGTGGGCGCCGCGGGTTGCGACCTGCGAGGCGTGTGCGACGCTGCGCTGCGGCGTGGCGTGCACGGAGAGCAGTGCTGCGGGCTGCGCGACTGCCCGTGCCGGTGCCGTGCGTGCAGGCATGTTTTGATTTGTAGGTGATGCGGCGCGGTCACCTAAGCCTCGGGAACGCGTGGCGGCGCATCGGTTTGCACGTGCCCAATGCCACGGCGCGCGCGTTGGCCAAAGTCAACTGATTTCCCTTGCCGTTAGATTTCTGTCAAATTACTGATTGATGTGGGCACCCTTCTCGCGTGGGTTTCCCTTGTTGCGAATGGAGGAGCTACTAGTGCATTGGTTTTTTTTAAGATAATACTTTACTGGCTAGTGCATTGGTTAGCACCTGGCACAGGCATAATTCGTCTTAGGGCTTTGGATATCCAAACAGGTGTGCTAAAAGTGGTGTGCTAAAGTTTAGTATCCTACTTTTTTTTATCACACCCAAGGGGTGTTAAAGGGTGCTAATCTGCTAAAAGTGATCCCTCTCTCTACCTCCCACCGTTGCCCTTCTCTCTCTCCTCCCCGCCACAACACCCGCCGCCATCCTCCTCCGCCTGGCCCCGCTGGCGTGGGCAGCCATGGTTGCTGCCACCGCCACCACCCGATGGAGGGCGCTGGGCGTTCGACCTCTCCGCCGGCGTGGAGCCCACCCTTGGCCCGCGCCCCTCGGTAGGCGAAAGGAGGTGGTTGCCGCTCTCCGACGCCGCCTCTCTGCGCGATGGCTACCGCTCAAGCCACCTGGCCTCGCCACACCCAACCCCAACCCCTGGCGGTGCGCGGATCTGGCGGGGGTGCGAGGGAGGAGCGGGAAGGGAGGCGGCGGCGGCGGTGGCGGGAGGGAAGGGTGGCGGCGCAGCAGCTCGGAGGAAATCCCACGGCGGCGAGGACACGGCGAGCGGCTTGAAGTAGCGGCGGCGGTCGGTTCTTGCTTGGCCGGCGCGGACGGGGCCGAGCGCCCCGCCTGCGGCGACGCGACGGTGACACCTCCGCCTGCAGCGGCGGCGGCGTGGTGGCCGCCATCGGATTGTGGTGGGGAAAGCAGTTCCCTGGCTGTGAGGAGGGGTAAGGAAAAGGAGGAAAAAAGAATCGGCGTAAGGGAGGTGAGGGTAACCGCTAGCCATGAAGAGGAACGGAGAGGACTAATAAATAGGGGCAATGTAGTCATTTCTCACCAAATGTGCTAAACTTTAGCACAGTATCCAAACAGCCTCAAGTGCTAAATTTTAGCACTCCATTTGAGGTTAAAGTTTAGCATCCCGTGTCCAAACAGTACCACTGTGAGGTGGATGTGAACATGATCATCCAAGTTTGAGTTATTTTCGACACTTTGACACAAATTAATTTGAATGCCTACTTTTGCTTCAGTAATAAAACATGTGCTTCGTACAGTTCTTTACCGTGCACTTCCTTTTCTTTTCTCCACAGTAATTTACCATGTTGGAAATATTTCCAACTTTATAATGATCCTTCCACAAACAATGATCAGTGATGACTCAGTTCAACAATCTTTTATCTACTCGTACTCGTTATCTTTTATTATTGTGAATATGCTTTATCTAGCACTGACTGGACCCATCAAAGCAAAAGAAAAGGCACGGTCGTCAGGTTCTCCAGGACCTTGGTTGCGCGCGCTTCCCGCCGCCCACCGGTCAGCCGGCCGAACCCATGCAGCCGTGCCGGTACCGAACCCCCCAGGGAGGCTCCAGCTCCAGCCACGCCATCGACGCACGCACTCCACCACCACCAAAGCCAAACCCCCCAACTGCTACGTTCCCCCGACACCCAACTCACTGGCTGGCTGGCTCCGCCCCGCGTCCGCGAAGCTTCTCCCTGCCCCCGCGCCGTATATAGGACCACGCACCCGCACGGCCACCACCACGAGCACGCCGCACGCGCGCCCACCTCCAACCCACTTCTCGCTCTTCTCCTTTGCCGCGCCGCGCTCGTGTCCGTGCGCACGTGCAGCCGTGCTCGATCGGCACAGCCAGCCATGGCGGCGGGCGCCGGCAGGTCGAGGGAGGCGGACCCCGCGCGGTGCAGGAGGCACCCGAAGCACCGGCACGAGGCGGGCGTGTGCCCGTTCTGCCTCCGGGACCGCCTGTCGCGCCTCTCGGCCGCCGCAGCCGGCGCGTCCGCGTCGTCGTCGTCGGGCTCCTCCTCCCCGTGCTCGTCGTGGGAGGAGACCGTCGCGCTGTCGTCGGCGCAGGCGCCGCGGCCCCGCCGCGGGAACCTAGGCCTGCTGCTGCGGCAGGAGGGGAGGGAGGCTGCGGCGCTGGCCGCGGGACGCCGCGTGGAGCAGGAGCAGCATCAGGAGGAGAGGACGGCCAGGAGGGGCAGCAACTTCTGGGCGCGGCTGCAGCAGCAGCTGCACCACGGGGGCTGGCACAGGAAAGACGGGTGCTCGGAGGCCGCCGAGAAGCATGGCGACGCCGCCGCGACAAACAAGCGAGCGCCTTGGGTCTGATGCAGGCGGCGGAGGCCGACGTGAGCGGCGAGGTTGTGTGCTGTTCGCCTGTTCCTGTGTTTACGCCGTTGATTATCTCGTAATTCCTTCGGTTTCTTTTCTTTCTGTCCTGTGAATCTGTGATCTGCTGGCCGACTAGCAAAATGTGGCCTAATGGCTCGCCCATTTTGTAAACATCACCAAATGAAGGCTTTGCACTCGGCTCATTCGTGTTCTTCTGCAGACATGATCAGGAAGCTAATCGTGTTCACTGACTGGTCAGGCTTATGGTCCGTTCACTAGTAACCGTGCGACTGAGTTGTTTGCCTGTCATTGGCATGTAGTGACAGGCATTTTTCTAGTCGTCAGGCAGGCATAACTGCTGCGTAAAGCAGGGCCATCTCCCAGCAATCAGCATGCACTCCTACCTTTCTTTTTGAGAAAAGACGCATGGTGCTTTTCTTTTCTTGCATGGCAGGTGCAACTAATATTCTCGCACGAGGTAGTGTACAACTAAGACACTGCTTTGGCAATAATCTTCATTATGCATGGATTCTTCTTTTTTATTTCAGGGAATTCATTATGCATTCTCCGTTGTGGATGTTGTTTGGAGTTATCTGTTCTGAGTAAGCAATCATATAACATGCCAGATGCAATGCAACAAGATTATGCAATAGACAAGAAACACCTCTGACAGGTGACAGCCCATAAAACTTGCACAAACACAGCACATTTTTGCGTTTCCCCATCTTTGTTAGTTTGTTACCAGACACAGAGACACTTGCCCTGTCTAGCCTCCTACGCTCAGGACAGAGCATCATGTTACCAGACACCAGTTCCTGTTCCTGTTTACACTTCTCCAAAAGAACTAGTGACCTGGGTCCCGCGCCAGCCCGCAGAAGCCTACAAAAATCTATACGTCCTGTACCTTTGGTCAAGTCCTGTCATCATGTATTCCTGTGTCCACTTCTGTCTGTATCTACTGTCATACAGAAAGCTAAAATGGCTGGTTTATTGTGAGAGGAAAACACTGCTTGTTGGCTGATAAGCCGGCTGAATAAACTGAAGTGAACAGGCCCACGGAATCCTTCACAACCTGAGTTTTCTCGTTTCCTACCTTGAGACACGTCAAGCGATCTCGATGATCTCTCAAGAGCTGCGTTCCTTAGTGTTGTCGCCGGTCGCCACCGCCGTCGTCGTCAAGGCAACCCATCGTCATCGAGGTGATCGGCGTCCGCGTTGCTCGAACTCCGTTTCAATTTCCGGAAGATCTCATCGAGCGACTCCGTAGCGGACGCATTCGTCCCGAGGCTCGAGGACGGGCTCAAACGAAGGAACTTCCTGGAGCCCAGGCTTGCTCTGAAGTTCTGAAAGCTCGTCCTGATTGAGGCCCATCTTGAGGCCGTTCCAGCAGGTGAATCTGGTGCTATACTCGCAGAAGCCGGCTCTTCAGAGCTCCCGTCCTCAAGATTAATGGAGATGGAGGCCGATGAGTGCTCCTTGTGCAGTTGTTCCACTGATTTCGGACTGCTGAACTGATCTTCTCTAACTGAAGAATATTTGTGGGCGACTTTACCACTGCGTTTCGTTTGGGTGGTTCTTTCCGACTTCATCTCCGCTGTTGCTTCAGCTTCACCCTGTGCAGAACAAGTCGAAGATGAACAGAGAGCGAGACCTCACCATGGACTGATATTTGAGTTTAGAATTTCAGATTTTTTTTGAATGCAAATAGAATTTCAGATTCCAGCAAAAGAAGACTGCAGACTCCTGGAGGAAACAAAATAACATGTGACAATTCTCACCAATGGTTCATTTCCCGATTCCACGTCTTTGCCTATACTGCTGAAATTTCTTGCTAGTGGAGTTGCATGCTCACTGACCTTGCGTCCCTGTTCCATCGAATTTCTCTCTGCAGAAGAAAGCAAAATACATCAGGTGATATCTGATAGAACAAGCCACAGACCATCGCTACAGCAAAACAGACTTCTCTAAAGAAGAGTAAGAAGGAAAACGAGGAATGAGCAAAAAGGATTGATGGTTCCGAAACTGTAGCAGAGTTTGATATGTATTTTGTAAAGATAAGTTGGCAAAAAAGAAAAATTTAGATACCGAGGCAAAGTTAGAAACACCTGAAAATTTGAGATACATGATCCTATCAAGGAAATGCAGCTCCAGGTTCATTGATAAAATTGAAATCCTCATAAGAACATAACAGAGAAGTGAAAGAAAAAAGGATGTGTGGGGCAACAAGAAAAGATAAATTATGCAGTTCCTACCTTTCTGCAGAATAAACATTCCTGATGGATCCAACCCATCCATATCTTCTTGATCAGTCCAGCACTTGAATCTTTTCAGGCTTCCAAAAAATTCCATCAGATGCTCAAAGAAATTACCGGCAACCAGTAGAGTATAAACAACCATAATGAGTGGGTAGATTTTGTTGAAGGTTCTCCCGAAGAAAGGAACAACATCATCAATATTTCCCATCCTCTACATATTAGTACAAGATATAATCAGCCAAGCAATTAACTGATTCAAAAAAGAAAATAGCATCCTGAGAAATTCTACACTTTGCAATTGCATTAGAGTATCCTCCAAACACCTTCCCTTTAGAGAATCTGACCATCATTGGGGAAGCTACTGAATTCGAGTAAGGCCTGTGTTTTAAATATTTGTTTATAGGATTCACAAAATTACCATTAGGTGATATGTGGATTTGATCATCTTTGTATCAGTGATTATCTGAAGAGCCATAAATCATAAACTGGGACCCTGTATTTGGCATGCAAACTCTAAGCTGGTAATCACGTAGTGTTTTTTAACTTATGTTTCCTAGTGTGCACAAAAAATATTTTCCCCTAAATCTCAGAAAATAAAAAAGGTTTTATCATTTCTTCTCTTACCAACCAACATCAAATATAAAAAATTGGGATGAAGAATGGCTACTCAAATACCACATTTTGATTTTATTTTAGTGCCAAGAATGTAGTAAAAACAATACAGAAAACGAACATATGAAAATTATCACCTTTTCAAAAGTAGTTTTAGCATTACCACCAAGGTGAATGAGATTCAAAAAGTTGTAAGAAATGGGAGGTGCATATCTTGCAACCATTCTGCAGGGAAATATTTGATGTAAAAGCTATATTAGGTTGCAGAGAAGAATTTTTAACACTTCATGCTATTCATTCAAAGTACTAAAAGGTGGAAAACTTACGAGCAGATCATAAGCAAGCTGACGGAACTAGTTTGTCCTGGGGTCAACGAATAGAAGAGCATCATCCCAATCCTAAACAGAGAATAGTATGTGCAAATGCACATGTACATCAAGGGAACAAATGCAGCAACCTATTAAGAGGCAACTTTAATTAGCAAAAAGAATAAGGAAATTGTTTTCTTTTCATGTGAAACAACAGTATTTGATCCTCTAAAAAAAAATTCCGACAAGCCATCAGGAAGCATTGTTCACGAACTAAAGCACAACTAGTCGTACATATCTTTTTTAAAGAAGGAATAGTTATGTAAATGACCGATTCAAAGGAGAAGCAAAAGATTAACATAATCCCATGCAAAATTGTGCGATTTAGAAAGGCATATATGTGTGTGTGAAAGGAAGTGGGGGTTCCTGTGTATTTTACCAAACTAGTAGCCAGTGATAACAAGGCAAAGTTGCATCAATAGAATCATCAAATTTCGTACCTGGACTAGAACTTCGTGCTTTCCTACAGCATTTATAAGATTGGAGAAAAGTGACAGATCAACATTACTTGGCAGCAATGTTGCCTCAGCCAACAGTATGGAAGCCGAGGTGCAGCCAAGGATAACAGAAAGTACTCTCACAAGTTGCTTTCTCAGTAAACAGCGCCAAAAAAACTCTGGAAATGTCAATGCGCATTTGAATCAGTTCCATGAATTGTTAAAATTTCATGGAGGTTACCTCAAAACCCTCTATGCATCGTATATGATAATTGAGAGGGTCTGCATAAAGATATATCTTTACTGTAAAATTTCTTTAAGCACATTTCTGCTACAAAATTCATGTCATGAATAAATGTCAAGTTACTGTTTTTGATCAGTATACGTACAAGCTAATAGAATCTTGCAGGAAATTTTGGTACGTCATTAGGATGTATTGATATACATATAAATCTAGACTTGAAAATACCTGTGGAGTCAAGGAACGACCCCAGTGTTCCTGATCGATTTTCCCTGAAACTTGATAGATATTTCCTGTAAAAGTAAACAATTAGATACACAGATGCTTGAAATAGCCCTCTCTAAACATTTGGCATGATGATAACCAACACTCGGGATTGAGGCAGTTTGGACAAATGTAGTGCATAAACGCTGAAATGTTACGAAGTAAGTATACTTAACAAATTTCATGAACAAGTGCAAGCATAAACAATACTCACCATCCACTGGCATCACGTTGCTCATAGTTTCTAATAGTGTCTTCTAGCTCAAGGGCTTCCATTACACAATTCATATAATCACTGCAAAATACAGTATACAATTAAGCACAATATGGACAAATAGGTATCAAGGAAAAAAATGTTTGAAACTACATACAGGCTACATGAGGTTTTGTTTCAAACTGCAGTAGTAACCCTACTAGAATTTACTAAAAGGAAAACATTAAACATCTATGTTATCCACATAAGTTTCACCTTTGCGTAATTTCACCCTTGAATTATTTCCATTTATGTTATACCCTTGAACTATCAAAGCAGGTGCAAATCCAATCCTGGTAGTGGTTACAAGACAGTTTCTCCAGTTTTCTTTTTTTAAAAAAATAGGTTGAAGGGTAAAATGTAGTTTTTTGTCAAAAAGAAAAATTGGTAAGGAAAAATGTCTTAACATGGCCACTGGCAGCACAATAATCATTGGACAATTTTGCACGCAATCCTATTCTACAGGTGTGAAATTGCCAGCAAAGGGGTCTGTCCGGCGATGGGCAGGGGCCAGCGGGTCAAGCTCGAAGTATGGTTGAAGTACACAGTGGCAACCGGCTTTATATGGCTTATTTTGTGACAAAATCACCTAAAAACCACCATCAGGGTTAGGTTTTCTCCAGTTCAAACAATCCAACAGTTAATATTAAGTATTTCCTGGTTCAGGGTTAAATTAAACAGCACTGGTAATTCAAGGAGCTCAATTCGTGCCTTTCTTTAATTAAAAACTGCATGATATAAAAGTTATGAACAAGTAATAGTTTCCTGTACATCATACCTTTTACGCCTATAATACTCCTCATGAGCTCTCCTAAGTTGACGCCGGAGTGTAGCCATTGTTTTGTTATCAGTATCATAGTCCATATCATTTTCCCCTAATTTCCCACCAGAAGGCTTGAATGCTGCATCATCTTGTAGCTGAGGAGAAAAGGTACGTGAGGTAATGAATGATTATGAACAATTTCAATATTAAAATAAAACTTCATGTGGTACCTGAGAATCCATACCATTCGAGCCAGCATATTATCAATGATATCCATGCAAGGTCTTAATGGATCGCGCTTGGACATTTGGTTCGAGGTGGCTTGAACAACCTTAGATCAGGCAAGGAAAAATTCTTCAGATAAATGCAGTGATCATGGTATGACTATTTCGAAACTAGAAAAGCACGTACAAATATTGCACTGCAATATTCTTGTTGAGCATGATCAAGCTCTTTAGCCATCTTCGCAACTTTGTGAGATAAAAACTGTAGGCGTAGAGTCCAATCAGCATTTCTCCATATATTCCTTGGAATTTCACTCAAGCCAAAACCCAGCAGGAAGGCACCAGTCACTAAGCCAAAGGTATTTGAGCATGCCATGGCAAAGCCCAAGATACCGCGAACCCTGCCAACAGGCAGTATTTCAAGTTAAAACAGTGAAGCAAGAATTCAAACGAACCCTATAAAGATTGACAAAAGGAATGGGTACAAGAAACAAATTGATTGTCGAGAGAGATTGAAGGAAGTGGTTGGAATTGGATAGATTTCAAATTGCCATGTCAAGAGAGTTAATTGTGGCTATTTGTTCCACTGACCACTGCAGTATAAACAGAGCAATGACACTTGAGGCCCAGATGCAGAAACATATTAGATGGGGATTATACAAGCCTAATAGACTTCTGAAGCATACCAATCATGACGCATGACAATGATCAAAATGAGTCCGAAAAGGCCAGTGGATCCCACGGTTGCATAATATGTCATATTCTTTTGGATGCTAGTTTTCAGCCTTTCTTTGAATGTGAAATCTCCAGAATCTTCATAGCCCTGAAGAGTGGGAACAATAGACCTGTTCAGGTAGATAGATAGAATTTCAAATGACAATACTGTAAAATGTACACTGCAACAAACAACCTACCGACCGCTAACCTAATAAAGACATGCAAGGAGGTAAATTATTCATAAAAAAAGTTAGGCAATTAGGATGCCCCATAAGTACTTTTTCTTATATAAGTCACAACTCGGGCGATAAATATAATATTCTAATATGACACAGCAATACCGACCAAGAGGTAAAGGTTTTATCCATGGTATACTACTTGTAGAATGCAGGGCAAATAAGAGACCATGTCAAAGGACCTAATTTATCTAGTTGAGGTAAACAATTAAAGTAAACATTGACATTGACCAACTGTGCAGTTAAAAGGTTCATTGTTTATGATCACTGACATACCATGCTAGGATAAATGTGCTCCAATATGACCAGCTCCAAAAGAATCCGACGTCACTCTTCTGATTCCCTGAAATTGCCTGCAATCCGATTATAGCATAATGGGTCAAGCCAACAGATTCCTGCCCGGTTCGTTTCAAAAAAAAACAGAGTAGCTTGCTGATCAGTACGCTGTACACGAGTATAGCGTAACAAGTAACAACACGAAGAATATTGTATGTACACTGTACAAACTGCGACAACTAACAAAAGTCCAATCAGTTTGTTGATGGCGAGTGTTTGCTTAAATCTAAGCAGCAGGAGTTGACAAGCCATTGAACCAGTCCAATGCGGCTAATTTGACGATTTCACCATCTAACCCCCGTCACCCTCGTGATTGTTTTCACGACTTTTTTACCGTACCTTAGCATTGGCATTACCTACCCAGAATGATCCACCAGCCTAAAATCATTCTGCGACAAACTAGCAACGGGTTCACATACGGTTAGTTCATCGAAACTCCAATCTCGACGCTACATTTTATCAGTGTCCATTATCCAAAACTGCGCCTAAAATCATATTTTGTGCTGCAGGAACAAATTAAACACAGTTTAATTTACTTGTACGCCAAATGATCTCTGATAGCGCCGCACAAGCAGGAAGCACCGAAGCAGCCAAGCAGCTAGTAGCAGAGGTCTCGGCGGCGTGGAACTAGCAGCGTGGCGCGGAGGGGGAGCAAGGAGGCGGCGGGATCGCACCATCCAGATGTCCGTGGGAACGAGGACGACGAAGGAGAGGGAGCAGAGCCAGGCGTATCCGACGACGGCGAGGACGCGGGCCGGCACGGCGGGCCCCGCGAAGTAGCGCAGCGTCGCCGCCACCATCCCCACCGTCAGCGGCAGCGATATCATGTAGAACACCCACATCTCGCCGCCGATCCCGTTCCGGTCTCTTCCGCCTCGCCGCGCCGATGAGAAGAGAACCGGAGAGGCGAGGGAGACGAGTTGGTGCCCGCGCCGGCTTGGCGGGGAAGAAGGCGGCGGGAAGGCGTCTTAAAAAGCTCTGGCGTTTTGGGGATGAGGTGGAGTGGTGGGTGGCGGAGCTGGTGGGACCGGGGCCAGGGCCATACCAGACCGGTTCAGCTGCTCACGTGGCTGGCGCCTGGCGGTGGGCCCCGGTGACCGGAGCTCGTCCCTTGCTGTCGGCTCCACCTTTGACGTCAGCACTCGGCACCGCATGGAGTTGGACGTGGACCGGTTCCGCGCCTCCGACCAGATCGTCGCCGGGGTGAAGCGCCGCCGCCGGATAACGTATGTGTAAGCGTGTCAAGTGAACGCATCGGGCCCAATCAATGCTTGGAATTTTCGCATTAACAAAACCTTAAACCGTGACCTCACCCGGTGTCTCGGTACGGAAGTTCTTTTGGGGGGCGGCCTGCGTGCCTCGACTTCACGTTTTGGGTTTTGGTTGTAGTCTAATGCAAGGTTTTGGTGAATGCAAGACTCTGTCAAAAACGCATGCGCCCTGCTGTATGCGAAGCGCGACGTGCATGTACACACGGGGGCTACTCGGTCACACCTCTAATAATTAAGTGGGAGATTGCTCCGAGTGAATTGTTTCCGCCATGTCGTCAGCTCGAAGGGGACATCGACGACTTCGTTCGGTCAACCGTTCTGCCCGTAGTGGTCTTCATCTTATAAAAGGAAAAATAAAAATTATTTTGTGCTCAGTAAAAGAAACCATTCTATGCTCCCTCGCAAAAAGGAAAAAGAACATCGAAACCGTCCCGACGGCACGCAAGGCCCAACGGTGGACGACGAGGACCAAGGTCCAAGGATTTGTTTTGTTCCGACCGGGCCGAAACATTCTGAGAGGCGACCTACGGGAACATGGCGGCCCATCAGAGCTCGAAACAGAAAGCTCCCAAAATGAATACTAACTGTAATAAAACATGTCTCATTCTTCATTTTTGCTGCGTATCCTCAACTATAGTAGCTGTGTACCACTAGTACTTAATACATCTCCATGATATAATCCACATACTGCAAATTTGTTTGGCATCATTTTAACTTTGCAATTACAAGTAATTTATCGATATGAGTATATGGCTGTATGAGACTTACAGTGGGAACACTCTTGCATTGTTTCTTAAACTGTGATGCGCCCGTGTTTATAGTGGTGTTGCCGTGATGTGATCCTGTGCTGCGACCGTGGACGTGTTCCTATGGTGCGACTGCAAAGAGGGTGTTTGATCCTCGGGCTAAATTTTAGTTCCTATCACATCGAATGTTTAGATATTAATTAGGAGTATTAAACATGGACTATTTACAAAACTCATTACACAGATGGAGGCTAAACGACGAGACGAATCTATTAAACCTAATTAGTCCATGATTTGACAATGTGCTGCTACAGTAACCATTTGCTAATGATGGATTAATTAGGCTTAATAGATTCGTCTCGCCATTTAGCCTCCATCTATGTAATTAGTTTTATAATTAACTCATATTTAATCCTCCTAATTAGTCTTCGAATATTTAATGTGACATGGACAAACTTTTGCTTAGGATCCAAACACCTCTTATCAGTAGTCGCTGTCTATGGATTCGTGGTACTATATGTTTTGGATGGTTGTAGATCCGATCCGTCGAGTTGAACACTCCTAAGGCATTGTTAGGTGGTTTGGTGTACGTTCTCGCTGACAATTGTCAGTTGTCGACCATTATGTTCTCGGTATGACGGTACTTGTGAAGTTGTGATATCGTGTTTATTTCCTGTTTTCGCATTACCGTCTTCAATTTCGGATAAAAAAATGTAATAAAACAACCAAAAAAACTAGACTTTCCCTAATTGACCGTCTCCATTTGTCTTCAATCGGCCCATCACCGCCACGGTTCGGATCTCCGCCCCCCACCAGTTCACCACGATCAAGACACCTCACCGCGGCAAAAGTCAGCACTGGCCCTTGTTTCTGGTCCTCCTGCTTTCGAACAGATCGTAAAGGCGGCCATGGAGGAAGCAAGGAATAGCCACGGTGTACATGAGATCCATGGCGTCCTTTTTGGCGTCGCTCAGAGCGGCCACGTAGGCACTAGGCAGGCAGCTAGGCCTGGTTTAGTTTCTCCGACTTATTTTTAGCACCCATCACATCGAATGTTTAGATACTAATTAGAAGTATCAAACATAGACTATTTACAAAACTTATTAAATAAGTGGAGGCTAAACGGCGAGATGAATCTATTAAGTCTAATTAGTCCATGATTTGATAATGTGTTGCTACAGTAAATATTTGTTAATGATGGATTAATTAGGCCTAATTAGGCTTAATAGATTCGTCTCGCCGTTTAGCCTCCACTTATATAATGTGTTTTGTAAATAGTCTACGTTTAATACTCCTAATTAGTATCTAAACATTCGATGTGACACGTGCTAATAATATGCAAAAGTAACCCAACGGGGGTAAAAGGCGTCTTCCGGATGGACGCAACGCAAAGCACTCGATCTGTTTTCTCTGCTCGAAAGTTGGGCGTGGCTTGTTCTAGATAATCAGAGCTCGTGCTCTCCAAAAGTAATCTTTTTTATATAATGATAACAGCTGGTTGCGGTGTGCGTGCTCGTGTGGCTTGAACGGTAAGACTCATCCGGCATGGCATTGCATTGCATTGCATGCCGTGGCCCGTGGAGTTACCTTCAAGCGAGGTCATGGCTCTGTAGACCTGCAGTTCAATGCCAATTGCCAAGTGCGGTCAAATAACTTGAACCGTTCTATTGAGATTTGGTACGGGAACTCTCCGATTTACTACTTGTTTTTATCTAGTCCCGTGAAATCTACTCAACGAGCGGTTGTTGCTGAATCGCCTAGGGCATCGTTTGGATCCGATTTTGGATTATGAAAATCTGGATTTTGGATGGATTTCCAAAATCTGGATTTTGGGCAAAATCTGGATGGAATTGTTTGGATTCCTAGATTCCAAAATCTGATTTTATAGCTATTTGTTGCATACATGACTTTTTTGCCCTTGCTACCATTTCATAGCCAACCTGTTGCTCAATATCAGAAGAGGGGTAAATTAGTAATTTTCATGTGCAGAAGCTGGTGGAATCAAGCCTTTAGCAGATTCTGGGATTCATAGAATTTGGAAAATTGGCTTCTGGAATCTGCACCAAAATCTGACCCGTTTGGAGCCACTCTGGATTCTAGATTCTAGATTCACATAATCTGCCATGCTCCAAACGAGGCCTAGGGTGGAGAAAAAAACTACCAACAACTCAGGGATGATAGTATGTTTAATTGATCGAGGCCAAAAGACGATTTTCGAGACACGGCAGTGCAGAGAAACTTAACTGAGAAAGAGCGGATGGGCAAATGGGCAAATGGGCAATCACATGAGTGGGTCTACTTTAACCAACCTAGGAGTACTTCTACTGATCGAAAACCTTGGGATTCACTATTGGGTACGAGTGTCATCCCGTCAGACTAGTGGTAGTGGATCCGTGCGCCACGAAACAAACTATCCAACGGCAGAAATCTCATTAGCAAATTATCCATAACCAGAGCTAAAGTGCTAAACCCAGTATCTATTTTTTTTAAAAAAAAATTATACAAGATAACATCATAGTTCTCCAAGCGGGGGTGGCTTCTCTTGTACCTAAACAACGCCATGTTTACTTCGTTAGCGTGGTTCTTCCTTTTCAGTGGCAGATAGTAATGTGCTCGTCGACGCAGTAGCGAAGGGCATGGGGCAGTGTCTGAGCATTTTTATATTTCTGAAACGTATCGCGACTGACCGGTAGAGCTGGCCGCACAAGCTCTTGTGATGGTGGCGATCTTGTCATCCCTTGTATGGACGGAACTAGTGGGCTCGCCTCTTGATGCCTGGTGGTTGGTGCCGCCACGGTGTCACGTGCACCCTGCAGTGCCTCGGAGAGGTCCAGCATGCTTCCATGACAAGCCAGAACATGGCCAAGGTCAACTCGTCCCCTGCTCATGCCGTCATGCGTTCCAACTCGCAAAGCCGTGGATCTGCAACAGAGTTCGAGCCCTGGTCGAGGCCCCGGGGGGAGCCGCGGGCTTGCAGAGCACCGAGAGGGGATCCGTGTTCAGGAACGGTGTGCAGGGCACATGCCGGCCGCGTAAGGCCTTGTTTAGTTGGCAAATTTGGGAGGTGCAAAATTACTATGCCAGTACTGTAGCACACTGTAGCGTTTCGTTTGTATTTGTGAATTATTGTCCAAATATTGACTAATTAGGCTCAAAAGATTCGTCTACAACAAAACTGTGCAATTAGTTTTTGATTTCGTCTACATTTAGTACTCCATGTATGTACCGTAATTTTGATGTGACGGAAAATCTTCTTTATAGTGTTAAAGTTGGGAGTTGAGGGTACTGGCCTAAATTCTCCGAGGAGCGACGCCGGGAGCCCCGGGACCAGCCGCAGCAGAAATGCAGAACCCGTCGTCGTTTTCGATCAGTGGGCTGTGGGGTAGTAGGAGCGTAGTAGGACAGAATTTTCCGAGGCCCCGAACCTCCCAGCTGTCCGGCAGTGGACTGGCGCGAGACGTGTCAACACGCTGGGGGTAGCGGGACCCATTGGCCATCACCACCCTCTCGCCACCTTGGCCTGGCATCAGGCAGTGGCAGTCTGGCAGTGGCATAGCATGGGCATCCACGGCCCCGACCGGCCGACCCTACGCGGCGATCTCGCCTCGTTTCCTTTGCGCCAAGTGAGCCCTGTTTACTTCACCCCCAACTCCCAACTTCGATACTATGCAAAAAGAAGATTTCCCATTACATCAAACTTGCGGTACATGCATGGAATACTAAATGTAGACGAAATTAAAAACTAATTGCACAGTTTTGTTGTACTTTGCGAGACGAATCTTTTAAGCCTAATTAGTCAATATTTAGACAATAATTCACAAATACAAACGAAACGCTACAGTATCGCATTTATGACAAAATGCCAATTTTGCCACTCCCAAATTAGCAAGTAAACAAGGCCAGATGGATGCGTGCCCCCGCACCCGGAGTGGACACCTGTTGGACCGTACCTCGACAGCCTGACAGCACATCGCAGCGCCGATACTCGCGACTCCGGGGCAGGGGGTGATTAGTCCACCACCAGTACGCGACTTTGTTTATCATCACTAATCTCAGCAAAATAAGCTTATCTTCTTTCCCTCGCTGTCAGAAGCAGCACGCCCAAAGCCGAACATACTCACGTGCGTACGCTTTTTCGTGGTATACAGTACACGCAACGGCGCCTACGGTAGTACAGTACGGAGTACATCCGTAAAGCTCGCCGTACATGTGCATACCACACACTGGGTCGTACCCGTGCACCCGTAATCTCGTGACCGTCACCCCAAAAGTCGTCCGCGTGCTCCCACAAGAAATCAGGCGATATCCCCTGTGCCCATGGCACTAGTACACTATACCTGCCCATAGCGCAAGCTGCCAAGTCCGGCCGCCGGGACCTCCACCTGGCGCCGTGGCACTGGCACGGCCCCGCACAGAGCTCCTGTGCGCCGCTGCTCTGCCCTCCCGTGACGAGCAAGAGCTTCTCCTTCGAGTTCCATACCATGATTTGGGGATCGATCGGATCGCGCCGGGCCCCGCCGCCCACCGCTCTGTCTCGTTCCGGGAATAGAGGACGGATGCGAGGCCACCGTCGCGTCCCGCCACGGGCACGCGTCGCCCCCGTCCGGGCATTCGCGTCCGTGCCCGCCGCGCCTCTTCTGTGGCCCGGGCCCCGAGGAGGGGATTTGGGGAGGGGAAGGCGCCGGGCGGCGGCTGCTGCCATCGGCCATTCGGCCGGCCCTGGCTGCGTGCCTGGGCGCCGGCGCCCGCAACGGCTACAATTCGAAGTGTGCAGTGATGGCGTGAGATGGACGCGGCGTTCGGGGGCTTGGGCTCCTCGCTGCGTGGGAGTTGGGGATCAGGTGCGGGCCGTGCTGGTGCTGGCATACTGTCATGGCGGATCCGCTGAGGGAAGCGAGAATATGATGACGGGACGAGTGCCGGGGCTCTCGCGTCTCTACTCTGACACAATGAATCGTTCATGAGTTTGTAATTTCTTTTACTTGGTTGGGTTTTTAATGTGGAAGTGGTAGACTGAGACTTCAAAAATAGTGCAAGGCCAAAGTAATAACATCAATCAATGTGGTAAACAATGCTCCTAGTATTTGCATGGAAAATAATCACATTAAGGACTGTGTAATTATTCCGAACAGCACATACTATGTCGTTCTACACGGTGGCCGATCGTAGACAGGGGTGGAGCCAGGATTTGAAGTAAGGGGTAATGGACAAAGTAAAGTTGAACTTATAGCCATATGAGCTGGTAACCTGGTTTTAGTCACATATAATAATAGCATGTTTCACAAGTCTTAACCAAAATAAAATTACATATCTATCAACTTAAATTTAGCTCTTCAACTAGATTGTACGCTGCAATAATATCATAAGTACTAATTGATGCAGTCAATTCCTTCTCAATATAAATTACCAAACAATCTCGCAGAAATCCATCTCCCATTGTACATCTGAGGCGTGTCTTCGCAAGTTTCATAGCTGAAAAGTATCTTTTGGTGGTTGCAGCTGATACTTGTCCACCATAGGATAAGATGAATATTTACTTGTTTTAAATAGTCCACTTGTTAGATACCTGTTTTAAATAGTCCACTTGTTAGATCAGCAAGTGTTGATAATTCCTTTAGTTCTGGATGGTTGCATACATCAATTTGAAAACGTGGAAGCTGACACTCCAATTGAGCTCTTTCTTGACTTGAGACGAAGACGAACACGAACAGTCGAACGGAGGCTTGATTCCTTGATGCTTCGTATTCCAGGAGTCACAATTCACGAACGGAGGCTTTAAATGGCAAAATGAGCTGCTTCATATTCCATAAGGTCCCGAACGGAGGCTTCTTATTGGACCAGGGGTGCCAGGCCGCCAATGGGTAGACACAGAGGTCGCAGAGCGTTAGGGGGTGCCAAGCCTCCCATGCCACCCTCCACCACTTATTGTAGATGTAAAAAATTGTTGTTGTAAAAGAAAGATATGCTTATTGAAAGTCACCCGCAACAAAAACACGGGTACATTGGCCGCCTCTTTTTTTCCCTCTAAATAACCGTTTTAAAATAGTTGAGTTTGACATTCTAAATTTGCATGGGGATCCAACCGTTTCAGCAACGTACTACCATGAATTTGATGACTATAGTTTTGTGCCGTCATGATGAATTAAAAAAGTGGATAATGGAGGTAGTTGTGCATAGCATTTACGATACCGTCAATACGGTTTATCTCTTAATCGCGCCGAAAAGAGCAGTAGTAATTAGTAAATGTGGCTAATTGCCCTAGACCACCATGAATCCTCGGCTCTTCAACCTGTATACATGCCCGCACCACCCCTACTCCCTGGCCCCAGGACCAGGAGCACAACCCACGCCGCATCCTCGAACAGGCAGGTGGTGAACGCCATTGCCCTCCGCTCCCCGTCAAATAAACCTCCTCCTCCATCCCTCCCCGCCCTCCCCTGTTACCGCGTCGTTGAGGGCTCTGCACGCAAGCACGCCCCGAGGGAACAAGCGGCAAAGCCTCCCTCCCCCCTCGAGGCGGGGACGAATAACCCAGCGCACCCGCCGCGCCGTGGTCCAATTGGCCGCCGCGGCGCGAAGCAAGCGTCGCCGTCGATCGTTGGAGGCGAGGGAGAGGGGAGGGGAGTTTCTTTTTAGTCCTCCCCCTAGGCGGATGAGATGCCGCTGCGCCGGAAGGTGAGGCCCGCGGGCGCGACGGCGCGGCGGGCGGCGCTGCGGTGGTGGCTGCTCTCGCTCGCCGCCACGGGCGCCGCGGTCACCGCCGCCGCAGCGCTGCTCGCCGTCGCCCTCCACTTCTCCGGCTCCGGCCCCGGCGCCGCCTCGTCCTCCGCCTCCTCCGGCGCGCCCTACCGCCTCTCGCAGCCGCGGGAGGCCGAGGAGCTGCGGTGGGAGCAGGAGGTCGCGCCGCCGCAGCTCGCGTCGCCGCAGTCGCGAAAGGTGATCGATTGGCCTTGTTCGATGCCCCCCGCGTATCTCGCTATTCGTTACCGGCTGCGGCCGCCGTTGTTCTTTTTTTTGAATCCATGGGAGTCCATGACGCCGGGATTAATCTCTAGATTTGACAGCTGGACGGCGCGGCGGAGAAGAGCCTGTGGCTGCCGGCGCCATCGCGGCGGTTCGTGCCCTGCGTGGCGCCGTCGCCGGAGTACAAAAGTACGCGCATTATCGGCACGCTTCCCGGACATGGATTTCTCGCCGTGCGGTCCAAATTATCGTGCGCGGCTCTGATTTCGTTCGTCTTGCCTCGCAGGCCCGGTGGCATCGAGGGGGTACTTGCTCGTACACACCAATGGCGGTCTCAACCAGATGCGCGCTGGGGTAAGCTGGACTGTCCTCGTCAAGATTTTTATCTAGCTGCTCCTGCTTGTACTGACGAGATTCATTGCTTGGTTCGCATTTAGATGTGTTGACTTGAGTGTGAGAGCCAAGATCTCAATAAATAAATATAATAATGAAAACAAGAGTGTCCGAGAACATGGTGTGCGTGCATGTGGGCTGTTTAATCAGAGTTGACGATTTGTGAGCATACATCATCAGCAGATTTGCTTTTGTGGGTAGCATGTTTTTGGTGCTTATCAATGTGCTTACTGCTTAACTCCAGTGTATGTGGGCACTGAGTAGTCGTTTGGTGCTTTAATCACATGTAGTTGGTGTTCTGGTGCTAATGTTCCACTCTCTTGTAGGCTTAAATAAGCTGTACATGGTGGTTATAAAACTAAGCTGTTTGTTTCCCTACTATTATTGGTTGACTGAGTTATCGCAAATCAGATTGAGTGGCTCAAGCTGGGTTAGAGATAGAGCCCTTACTCCTGTGTCCTGAGAATAGTTGGTGGGTGGATGTTGTCTCATTGTCATTCCAAATTTCTTTTCCTGATGCTTCATATTATTATTGAATGCCATGATCATTTTCTGATAAATGACACCTGTTTGGATGTACTCTGTCATAACTGTGCCAGCGCTTCAGTCGTTATCTTGTTTTTCATTTATAGTAGGATATAAAGCAGGACAAAGGTGCTTGTTTTGTCAGAGGAGACCAAAAGCAGTTACACTCTCAGGCATGCAGATTGTTAGATAACTGAAACTAACTAGTGTCATAGTTTTACTTGAGTTTAAACTTTAAAGAAATAGGAGAATTGACTATATTTGTTTATAAGGTTACCTTAATTATGGTTAATACCTTTTTACGATAACTGTAACTTTTTTTCCAATCGGTACCTGTCCTAATTCTCTTAACAGCAGTGTCATGTGATTTGACTAAAATGGAATGGGAAGTGTTTCTTTGTTGCTTGTTGCGCTTGCGCATGTTTTGTCCTCTGTTTACTGGGTACAGATCCCTGTTTGCTAAAGGAATTATCATGGGCAGATCTACTTCACAAAATCCAACAATTTTTATCTCCTTTTTAATAGCCAATTCTTATTCTTATGGCAGATCAGTGATATGGTGGCAGTTGCGCGCATACTTAATGCTACACTCATCATTCCAGAGCTTGATAAGAAATCATTTTGGCATGACAGAAGGTAGCTCATATGTTGGTTTTTTTTTTCAATCTTCTATTAACTGATCTGAGACTAACAGACCATTTTTCGATATCAGCAACTTTTCAGATGTCTTTGATGAAGAACACTTCATAAATTCTTTAGCAAATGATGTAAAAGTTTTGAAGAAACTGCCAAAGGAGTTGGTGAAAGCTCCAAAGTCTGTTAGGTACTTCAAGAGTTGGTCTGGAGTAGATTATTACCAGGAAGAGATTTCTCCACTGTGGGATCATCGCCAGGTCAGGATTCAACCACCACTATGCACTTCCGTTTCCATACCAAACTAAGGAGTGACTGCTGGATGCAATTTTTGTAACTGTGATGCTGACTTGAAGACTTATACTAGGTCATTCGAGCTGCTAAGTCAGATTCTCGCCTTGCAAACAACTACCTTCCTACCGACATTCAGAAGCTTCGCTGTCGGGCCTTTTTTCAAGCACTTAGATTTGCTCCCCCAATTGAAGCTTTAGGCAAGGTAAATCATTCTATAATATCTTATCATGCTCATTATTTCCATTATTTATATACCGAGAGTTGTTTTGACAAGCAAAGATTTAACTGATTTTTGCAGCTATTGGTGGAGAGGATGAGATCATTTGGACCATATATAGCTTTGCATCTACGCTATGAGAAGGATATGCTTGCTTTTAGTGGGTGTACATATGGTTTATCTCAAACAGAATCAGAAGAACTTGCAATGATCAGGCAAGGCCTTATGGTTTGTTTATTTATTTATTACACTGTCTTGTCTGGTTTTTACAACAGTAAATATTATCAGCTGTTTAATTGAATTCTGCCTTTTTTAATTCTTACAGAGAAAACACAACCTACTGGAAGGTGAAAGACATTGATCCATTAGAACAAAGATCCCATGGTTACTGCCCCTTGACACCAAAGGAGGTTGGCATGTTTCTTTCTGCCCTAGGATATCCGTCAAGCACCCCAGTGTACATAGCCGCAGGGGAAATATACGGAGGTGAATCTCATATGGTTGATTTGCAATCACGCTTCCCGATTCTGATGAACAAGGTACAGCCAGTACCATTCCATCTGTTATATAGTGTTTAATACAACTTTCTTGAGCCAACATATGTCGCGTGCTTCATTGCAGGAGAAACTTGCCTCAGCCGAGGAGCTACGGCCTTTCAGCCAATACGCTGCTCAAATGGCAGCTCTGGATTACATTGTTTCGGTGGAGAGCCATGTCTTTGTCCCATCCTATTCGGGTAACATGGCACGTGCTGTTGCGGGTCATCGCCGTTTTCTTGGTCACCGGAAGACAATAAGTCCTGACAGGTGAAACCACAATCAGTTCGTTTATCAAATTTCTGTGAAATTGTCTTTCTGTTCCCTTCTGAATATCATTTATCTCCTTTCTCTGGTTCAGGAAAGCATTAGTTCGATTGTTTGACAAAGTCGACAGAGGATTACTGAAGGAAGGCAAGAAGCTATCTGAAAGGATACTAGACATCCACCGGAAAAGGTATTAAACTAAAACGATGATGAACATGATGAGTAGTTAAAAGACAATTTACCTGCGCTTGTTCTTTATCTTTGTTCTTGTTTCGCTCTTCAGACAAGGCTCTCCACGGAAACGAAAAGGTCCAGTCTCAGGAACAAAGGGCAAAGATAGGTTTCGGTCAGAAGAGGCGTTTTATGAGAATCCTCTTCCCGACTGCCTGTGTCAACCAGGGTCTCCAGATAGCGATGATTCTCTTGTCAGCATCTAAGCCAAGGAGCAGATCATCCTCGCTGATCCTGGTGGCCACCACTCCTGTGTACATAGAGCAATTCAGGAACAGAGAGCAAGGCGCGCACACATAAATTTCACCGAGCAAGGTGCATACTGACCAGTCCATGTACCTGACATAATGCGCCAACTATTCGTTGGCGCACCATTGTCCAGCTGTGGCTGAAGTTCTGGCATGGTTGGGCTTGTTCAGAAGTCAACAGCTGGAGGTGGAAGCAGCTGTATAAGGCTACATATGTAGCCAAATTGCTGTATAGGACTACAGAGAAGTTTTGAGATTTTTTAGATCAGGATAATTAGCTCAACTGCTTGTAAGTAGATGGTAATAAACGGAGAAATATAGAATTATACTGGAGCAGTTTGACACTAACATTCAATCAGAGTTACTTATTGGCATTATCTCCATCCCACCTCTCAGTGGAAGGATGAGCTAATATGAACTGGTTGATAATTTATACTGAGGCGGAGCTGAAAAGAAAGCATACTGATTACGAATGCAGTTTTAGTTTCTGAACTTCTGTAACTGCTGTTTTGATTTCTGAGCTCTTATTTGTTTGAGATCATATCCCTGTGATTTGTGAAATTGGAGCATGTGTATAGTTGTCTTATTGCAGTAGCTTTCCTCCAATGGACAGGATATGTGTAGTCGTCTTATTGAAATGGGACAGTTTTGTGCGACATGGAGAAGGTAAAGGTTCTATGTTCTACCATCGCAACACAAGAAGATCACCGTCTTTGATGGTTTACTGGCGTAATTCACATCACAATGGAGATACAGTTGAGGACAGTTTTGTGCGACATGGAGAACGTAAAGATTCTACTGTATGTTCTATCATCGCAACACAAGAATATCAACGTCTTCGTTGGTTTACTGGCGTAATTCACATCGCAATGGACATACACTCGCATTTTGGAACAGAATAGCATTTAGCATCTGGTGCAGGTTACGATCAGTCCAATACTGAGCAAAGCAAAAAAAGGGGAAGGATATAGATCACCATCGAGCAACCTCAACAAACCAGAAAGACAAAATTTCAAGCACACGAATGGTATTTCACCCCCCCAAGCTGCAGCTGTTGCATGTCTGATTCTGAACCATCAACACACAGTTTGGCATACGATTAGCCCTGATGAAAATCAGCAAGAACAGGCAACAAACGCACATGCTACGCTAATCTTCAGTAACTAGCATTTCAATGCTCAAGTGTAACGATCTTGAATCAATAAAGCTTCCTTTATTGAAAAAAAATCATTGCTCAAGTTCATAACGAAATCGAAGTCAAGTAACCATCCATCAAAGAAACTCAACAGGATCAACAGAGAAATGTAAACAAGGCTGCTGCACGTCTGAACCATCATCAAATTCAGATTTGCGCACGAGTTCTCAAACGACGAGAAATGCAAGAATTCACAAGAACTCAAGCACAGGAACACAGATAGATGCCCTTACGCCATTACTCATGAGAAGTTCATAGCAAGATCATCAGGAGTCGCCACCATCACGAAACCAAAACAGGACGAACTGAAAGGCAAACCGGGCTGCCTCAGACATCTTCACCACCACCAAAAAACACGTCTCCCTCTCGTTCGCAACCTTCTCCATCGGCATCAACTACTCCACTAAATTACTACTAGTTCTTGCGCGCTGCTACTACTGAACTACGAGATCTGGACTGACCGGGTTCCATCCCCTCCCCTACTCGACCATCACCTGGAACACGTCCTTGCGGTCCTCGACCTTGATCTTGGGCACGGTGACCTTGAGCAACCCATCCTTCATCTCCGCCTTGATCTGGTCCATCTTGAACGCGTCCGAGGAGAGCCCGATGTGGCTGCTGTACCGCGCCGGGCCCTCCTCCTCGTCGTCGTCCTCGGTGCCCTCGCCCTTGATCATCAGGCCGTCCTGGTCCGCCCACACCTTCACGTGCTCCTTCCCCAGCCCCGGCATCGCCACCTTCAGTTGCACCGCGTCGTCGTCCTCCTTCGACACCCACCACCCGCGCCTCGGCGCCGCCGCGTCGTCGTCCTCCATCAGCGCCAGCAGCCGGCCCAGCCTCATCGGCTCGCCGAACCGGTCCAGCACGTCTGCAGAAAACCCCCCAAATCACGCACGCACCCCGCATCAGCACTCGGTTTCCGCGGTCCTCTTCTCGACTAGGTTAAAGCGAACGAGCGGAAAAGGGACGAGAGGCTCGCGGGCGCGGCGTACCTGCAGAGAAGAACATGGGGGTGGAGAAGTCGCGCGCGCGGCGGCGGCGGTCGTAGAAGACGTCCTCGTCGCCGCTGGACTCCTCCTCGTAGTCGTCGTCGCCACGGCGGAACGGCGCGCCCCCGGTGTTGAAGAGGCGGCGGGCGGTGGCGACGGACGCCGGGCGGAGCGCGAGGGCGGCGGCGGGCGCGGCCCCGGAGGAGGACGGCGCGGCGAGGAGGAGCTTCTTGAGGAGGCCGGCCAGCGGAGCCCCCTTGGAGGCCACGGCGAAAGCCATGGAAGCGTCTCTCTCTCCTCTCTCCCTCCCTCTCCCTCCCTTCTTGGATTCTTGCGGTGGGACGAGGTGTGTCAGTGTGTGATGCCTTGACAGCGACGGAAGTGGGTGGGGATGGGGTTTAATGCAGCGCCTGCGCTTTTCGCTTCAGCGGAGAGGATGGCGAACGCCGAGCGGGTTGGAACTTGGACTTGGAAGGCTCCGGAGGATGCTTCTGGACCGGGGGATCATGCTTTGCGATTCGTGCAACAGGGGGAAACAAAATACTTTCCTCTTACTAGTAGTCAGATGCAAAATACTTTAAAGAACAGGGGCGAAACCAAAAAACTCGTACTACCCACGGCCGCGCCTCCCCTCTTCTTTCTCCCTCCTCTGGGAACCCGCGCTCTCCGTCTGCTTTTCCACCGCCGCGCCCTTCTCCTCTCCTCCCCGTTCCGTCCCAACTCCCAAGCCTCCATTCCGTTCCGTCCAAGCCTTGCTCCCGGAATCTCTCCCTCTCGCTGGGTCGTGGGCCCGAGCTCACGCGCACCGCGCCTCCGCGGGCGCGAGCGGCCGCGCCTCACGCTCCCTACAAATACCCCGCCGCCGCCCTCTCTTCCTCTTCTCCTTTCCCATCCTCCAGGGTCCAGGGCTCCAGGCTTCAGCACAAGGCCGCCGCGGGGCCACAGGAGGGACGTGGGCCACCGGAGGGAGCGCGACCTCGCCAAGCCGGAGCCGGGTTGCGCGGCTACGGCCTCGGCGACGAGACCTGCATCGCGCCACCCTGATCTCCTTCCGCCCCAAGGTGAGCGCCTCGCCAGTCGCCTCGCCCTTCCCTCTCGGCCTCTCTGCCTGTTGCTGCTGTGCACGTACACGAACGCCTGCATGACGTTGCGGGCATGCGTCCCTAAACCCCTCTAAACCCTACGACTAACATCCGGTTGTTGCAGTGCCTTAACAGGATTTCATTTTCAGCGTTCAATTTTATGTCCAAATATTAAGAACGTCCATGTCTTCCTTTATCTGATTTTAATCCATTCGGTATTTTATTGTTTCTCTTCATTATTCAATCTAGTGGCCGTTCTTTCCATACGTGTTCTTCTGCTGAAGAAGTTATCCTTGTGTTTTTGCATCGGTTCTCTAGTTAACATCATGAAAATCAGTTCTATTGTAGTTATTTTCAGATTCACTCATCTGATACATGTTTCAGTTTTCACTTGACAGCTTCAGTTAATAGATTCTCAATTCTTAGATCAGATTCAATGTTCATAGTAATGTGACCTCAAAAAAATGTTCATAGTAATGTAATAAATTCAGAATTCAGATTCAGCTATAATTTTGTTATTTTAAGATTCAGTTATCTGAGTAACATCAGTGTCCAATTATCCTCTATTGCTTCCTTTCATTCATCAATGTTTTCTTTGCACATTCAGTCATCTGTATAACATCAGTGTCCAATTATTGCATTATTTCATTTATCAGTGTTTTCCTTTCAGATTCAGTTTTCTGAATAACCTTCTGTGAGTAAATTCCATTTTTCTGCTTGTACTGTCGGAGACGCATTCTTGTTCAGCCTCACTCTCCCTTTCGTTTTCATCAGCCACAATCTTCTCCGTTTCTCTTTTTTTTTTCTGGCATGTGATCAGTGTAGGCTTCTATTCATTCCATTTTACATTTAAGTATTGGCCATTTCAGTGTAGGCATTTGAGGACCTAACGTTCAAAGAAAATTTTACCTCAAGATACAAAGGTTCATTGCTATGTCTGTTTTTTAATTTAGAAATGAAGTTCCATTTTCAGTATTGAATTGTGCTGTCAAGCTCTGAATATCTGATATCTTGACCCCCATGATCGCATTAGGACTTATGTGCCTTAACCCTTAACTCAGTTTGGAGTTTAGGACTTAGGTGCCCTTTTCTTGTTCTTGTGACATATAAGCATATGACCTCGTCTCCATCGGCTGTTGCCTGTTTTAATGTCTTTCCTTGCAGTCGAATTTTTTAAAGTTAGCTGTATCGGAATTCTTTCATATCCATTGTCCCCTTTTTTATACACCTGCAGTGGTAGTTGATTTATTGTTAGAAGGTGCAAATCAGCAAAACTCCTTGTGGCTATTTTTGAAATGCTTGTGTATGTACAGTACTATAATTAGTATTGTTTCTGTCATTGAGCAAAATCCTGCAATATTTTCAAGGAAAAATTATACATGTTTTTGGAGACTATATGACTAAGGAGGTAACTTACTTTTCTTTTTTTCTAATAGAAATGACTTTTTTCTCCAAACTAGTCTATGCGTTTTTCCCTTTTTTTTCCCAGATCATTGATTGAACTAAGCCTGTAATCATTTCTCTGAACACTCTCTTTCAGATTCACTGTCTGTAGCTTTTTAGAGTGTGCTATAACCAGGCCTTTTCATTTCTATGAACAATCATTTGTCTGAGGGTTGTGAGTTCACCAAGTGTTCTGAGTTCTGTCGATTTGTCTGTATGTTTTCATTTGGTTATCCTGTTTATCTTACTTGGGGATCTGATTCATTTGGAATCCCAATGTGATGTTATTTTCAATTATTCTCTCTCTATGGCGAGTCCTGTTCCTATTGGCTAAGGATGTGAATGAAAATCGACACAAGAATCTTCCGAATGATGAGTAGTCAGTCCTTATATATGACGCTTATAACACACATATGCTATCATGTGGCAGCTCTTCGATGGCATCCGAGGCAAGTTTCCCACTGCTGGAGGGACATGATGGGTCGTCGGCAGTCACCCAGCTCCTGAGGAAAGTGGTAAGTTAGGCATAAGTTTTTGATTCATTTGGTCAATCCTTTCGTACATAGTAAACCTGAGCTGTGTTTCATGGATAGGAAATCTGTTTTTGTGATGTGCAGCTCAACCCCAAGCTCTGGGGCAAGGTGGCAGGGTGCCTTGTCCTACTGCTCCTGTCTGTGGGTGTTATTTGCTCCACACTCCTCTTGGCGTCCCCATCCAGTGATTCTGTCTGCGTCAACATGGACGGCCCTAACTTCATCAAGAAGTGCCTCCTACTCATTCCAATCTTCGTGATCGTACCTGTTCTTTGCACGTCAGGCCTTATCAGAGAGGAGATGGGGTCAGAGGCAGGAGCTCTCTTCCTTGTGGAGGCCATCTCCGGGGTGATGCTGATGGAGTGGTTAAGTATTTGTATGTGTGGTGCGTCGGCATGGTGGGTGCTCAGCACTGGAGCTGTGCTGGTTGTAGCTCTCGGGACGTGGGCATACGTGACTCGATCGGCGGCTCTTGTCGAAGCCTGAGGTTGGCTAGTTAGCAGTGCTTTAGAGAGCTTATATCTTCTTCTAGGTACTATCCGGCCGGCATGTGGCTAGGATGTTCTTGGTGGCAGACTTACGAGAGCGGACAACTATGGCGTCCATGACGTGTATACGGTGATGTAAAATGGTAGTCATGTCAGTAACTGGCAACTCCCAACTCTGGCTGTATTTTGACTTCGTGCTACCATTTTGCTTCTGAATACAAGTCAAACCCTTTGGTGAGTGGTGCTGTGTTTCAATTCATTTTGTTTCTGCGGTGATTCAGTGTGGCTGAGTTTTCTGTTTTATCAGTTTTTAAATCTATTCAGTGACGTTGCGAATAGTTTCTTTCTATGATGATCAAGTTATTAGTATTGTCTATTCAGGGTGGCTATCCTTTGTTCAGTGTGGTTGTTACTAGTTCCTTGGTATGGTGATTAGTTTTTTTATCATTTACCCTGTTTGTTGTTCGGTTTCAAAAGCGGCACAAATTTTACTCTATTTACTCTGAAAATCGGATTGTTTTGTGTTCAGTGTTTATCTTCAGCAATTTATTTGATCGATTCAATTGCCAGTTATGTTGGCTGTCTATAGCTGATCCTGGTTTGCTGGCAGTAGTTTCTCCCTTCCATGATCATTACTCCCTTGTGTTGCTGTTAGACGTCGTTCACTACAATGATTGAGTTTATTTACTATGATGCTAGTATTCATGCCGAATTGTTCACTGCAATGACTTAGTGTTGTTAGTGATCTGAATTCTCTGGTTATCAGCTATCATTTTTTTTATTTTTCATAACAGTGTTTCAATTGTCGTGAGTGTAGACATAAATCAAAGAACGTTGTTTCAGACTTTCAGCGTATGCACATTTGTTAATTAGTTACATGAACAGTGTTTTACCACACTGAATATATTTTAGTATTGGGAATATTTGTCCACAATCTCGGTATCCTATATTCCTTAAATCTTAAAATTTTCACTAAATATAGTATTATTCAAGTTCTTGTTATCTGATAATTTTAAACAAAATATAATATTTGGGAGTATCAGAATATGCTATTTTCAGTTCAGTCAGAATCTGTTATTGAGCCTTAGACTTTAGCCATAAGCTATTAGTTATGCTGCGTCCTCTGTTATTCAGTCAGGTTGTGACTGAATAGCTCGCGTCCTCCTTTCTTTTTCTTTTACTAGCAAATATACCTGTACGTTGCTACGGACTAAGATAACATGTATATATTATCACATTGTAAATAATCACGTTATATTATCACATGTATGTATTGTAGTCTTGCTGCTACCATCCCGCATGCTTAAAAATATCAAAAAATAGATATTCAAAAGTTATGAGTTTCAAAATATTGCAGTGGCTTAAATGTAAATGAAAAAATAATTTCAGAGACTAACATGAAAGATTTATATAAATAAGAGGATTGAGAGTAATTTAAGGTTAAAGGGTTTTCTTCAAAGTTTTGAGTTTTGATTATGTCTGGTTTATCTATGGTTTCACATAGGACAAGATTTTTCCTAATTTGTCCTAGTTACTCTTCGATTTTATACAACTTTTGCATGACGAATGAAACCATAGAACCACTAAATTGCTTTTCTGATATAAAGTAAACATTTTATCCTCGGTTCAATTTGACATCTTTTAATTATATTTTAATTTCATCCTTCACCGTAGAATAATGCGACCATTTTCAATTGTTTTACACCATGCAAAACCGATCTAACCATGCACATCATCTTCCCACAAGCTTCCTATTTCTTCCTCTTTGATTCAATCACTGGTAGAGAATTGGCCTTTAGTCCCGGTTGGTAGGGTGCATATCTCTCGGATATCCATCCGGGATAAACCAACCGGGACAAAAGGGGGGATCTTTACTCCCGGGTCTTTTAACCGGGAGTAAAGGTCCCCCTTTAGTCCCGGTTGGTGTCACTAACCGGGACTAAAGGGCCTGCCACGCCAGGCGCGGGACAGACCCTTTAGTCCCGGTTGGTGACACCTGAATGGCGCTTGCATGGCACTGCCGTGACGCCTGAATTTTCATGCATGCATCACGTATACGTAGTACCGCGACCCTTTTAATTTGTTAACCTTGTAGTTGAGATTTTTTTAGAACGAAATCAACTAGTATTTAAACGAATGGGATTTGTAATTATACAATTACTATATATATACACAATCCTTATACACAATTCATATACACAATTCAACTAGCTTAGTACAAATCGATCATAATTAGCGCGTATTATATATACAAATAAATCAAAGTATCTTCCTACAATCTTCCCGTCGTGGTGTTGCTGATCGGAGTGTCTAATTGTCGTCCATCGTAATAAAATTCTCCTTTTGGATTTACCACCTCGTCCATTATGAATCCAATGAGACCTTCACATATTGCCGCTACTCTTTCTTCCTTCAAGAGTCCTTATTGAATATTTAACATCTATAATTTGGAAATTTGTGAATGTTACATGAACAAATACATATAAGGAGCTAGAAAATAATTAACTAGTAATATATTTATTTTACGTACTTTAAAGTTGTGCGGCGTCATCTTCGGTCCCTTGGGTCCCAAAAAACTGTGCATGTGCTCACAGATGTAGTAGCCACATAGATTATTCCCGGGTTTCTGTCTTAAGCACTTCAGTGCGGAAAAAAATAAGTTATGAAATATTTGTGTTATACAATGTAATAAATGTGCAGACTGCATACGTACCGGGAAGTCTGTGTTCCATGTAAGATTTTCTTTGAATGGACCTTTGTGTGTTCTTATGAATTGTTTCCACGCGCTGCGGATTAGAATAATGAATGACATAGTGTAACAGGGATAAAATTTAGGAAATAAATTTTTGCATAGAGATAAAGGTCCAGAATTATTACAAGCCTAGCATGTCTTGCAATTCTTGGTAGTCCACCGGATCTTTCCTTAACGAATCAAAGACAATGACATGGCTTCTTTCAGGCTCAATTATAATAAGGATCCAGTGGAAGCTGCGTGCGTAAAATGTTCATGCATATTAGAGCTAACTAACATGTAGAGATAAGGAAAAAGACATCGAAAGTAGACGGTATACACACACTTACTTGAAGTTGTATGGAAGTAGTATGAAATCCTTGAATGTTTGTTTGTATAGGAAATTGTATATTTCCGCAAAGGTTTTTTCCGGCGCTAATTGTATCTGTTGTTGGTTAACTACAGATGGATCCATGAAGCCTATATGTAGGTACGCATCTCGGCGGCATGTCTGAATTAGCATCCTACATGAAATGGAAGATGAAGTTAGTACGGTGACGCACGCCAAAATTTACATGTAGAGATAAACGGACACTTACAGAATCCAAGTGCTGATCAGAGAGACGTCCAGGGTATCATGATGGTACACTTTGTATATATCCTTAAAGTCTAGCCATAGCACTTTCTCCCCTTCACCGTGAAAATCTATCGGTTTTACCTTCATGCCGATCATCTCCCTCGAGTCGGCGGATGCCATCATGTACCATTGATGGAATTCGTACATCTTTGTTGATAGCTTCCGTACCAATGAAGGCTTTACTAGAGGTTTGCCTAACTCATAAGGCCACTTCGGCTCAGGGGGCGGTGCAGTTGGCGTCTCAACTTGCCCTATGCATTCATCAAGTCCCAGACCTGTTTCTTCCATGAACTTCAATACATTTGCTTGTTGATCCAAGGGCATTGCTTTTACCCGTTGAGCATCTTTTTTTGATAAATGGCTGAGGTCGGGGACTGGACCGCTGGAGGATGATTTTCCTTTCCTTTTATCCTTTTCATCAGCCTTTACTAGAGCCCGTTCATAGTTTGACAAGAGTGGTATCCTTTTCTTGGCTCCTTCTTCCATCCTGATAAAAAAGTTTAAATCTCGTCGACTTACTGGCGGTGGCTCCATCTCCCTTGCCTTTTTTAATTCGGCTTGTTTCTTGAACCACTCACTGGCCTCTCGTTGGATTTCTGCCCACTGTTCTTCATGAGACATTGCCTCCCAGTGTTCCTTACGAGTCACTTCAGGGTCCTTTGTTTTCTTCTTTCTCTGTCTTTGCTTGGGAGGCGGTGCTCGTGACTTCTTTAGTGGTGCTGCAGGTTCCTTCAAGGGGGCCGCTCTTGGTGCCGGCGACGGTGATCGGGGAGGGGTGTTGTTATTGTCGTCGTCGCTCCAAGCACCAGGATGTGGTGGAGATGGAGACCTTGATATAGATGGAAGGGACGGTCCTGGAGCAGGAGATGCCGGTCTCGAGGTATGAGGAGAAGGTCGCTGCTGGGGATCTACGGGGAGCGGTCTTGAGGTCTGAGGAGATGGCTCCGTGCTGGGAATAATGATGTAGCGTTTATTCCATAGAATGATCCCATGAAGCGCATTTGCCAATGTCTTTTCCCCGTCGCCTCCCGGGAAGTCGAGCTCTAGACCTTCATACTGGGGATCAACTATTTGCTCGACGCATACGCTGGCGTAGCCTGTTGGAATGTCCATGCCATGACTGCTCTGCCCTGCCAGGGTTGCTAACGCACTCCCGTACGCTACCTGTACATATAGCAGAAGTAAACAATTTGAACTCCGATCTCGAGGCCAGGATCAATTGACAAGATTGGATAAATATTATGTATAAGTATACCTTAATAGTGAGGTTGCCGACCGGTGCATGCAACTCACATGAGGTCCGTTGCGTGATGGCATCCACGGGGAACCGTTGCTCCTCCACGGGTAACCTGGGCGTCTGCGCATCGGGGACCCCTGTAGAAGCACAACTGCTCCTGAGGCGTTGAGAAGGGCTGTCGGTGTTAGGATTCGGCAGTGCTCCAGATTGGGCCAACTCCGCAACTGCGTCGGCCACCCGCCGATTGATTTCATCCATCATTCTTTGTTCTAGCATCTGCCGCCAGCTCTCCTCGATCTGTTCCTTTCTTCGCTTCCGGCTTCTGTAAGAGGCGCTGTCGCCTCGGAAAGCGAACTTCCACGGAACCACCCCGAACCCTCGGCAACGTCCTGGGTGCTTTGGATTACCGAGGGCCAATGTGAGCTCATCATTTTCTCGGTCCACCTTCAACCTCCCAGTCTTGGAATCTTCAATGTTCTTCATGAGATGTTCGGCCTTCTCATGTATTGTGTCATTGAAAATCAACGTCCCATCCTCTTGGCTTAGGGAGCCTCCATGAGCGTAATACCAATTTTTTGATCGTTCGGGCCATTCAATAGTTGCAGGTACGATTCCCCGTTCGATCAGATCTTGTTCCATCTTCCTCCACTTGGGAATTGCTGAGCCATACCCACCTCGCCCCAAATGATGGTGGTAGCCCTTTTGACTAGCATTTGCTATGTTGGTCGTGATCTTTTTCACACCTTCTTCACTCCTCTTGTATTCAACAAATGCATCCCAGTGGTCCCTCAACTTTGGCCACGCGTTGAAGTCTGGAGTTTTGCCCTTCTTGATGTAGTGGGTATCCAGCATCTTCTTGAATGTCTGGAATTGAGTAGCCATCTTCTTAAGCGTCCACACTTTGACATCCTTCTCACTATATCCTTCGGGGAATGTGAAATGTCTCTTCACGTCTTCCCACAGCATATTCTTTTCTGTCTCTGGAAGGGCGTACGGATTAGTGCTTCTGCCCTTCCATTCTCTGATGCTGATAGGCACGTTGTCCCAGACGATTGCCCCGATTTGACTCACGCACTTCTTTGCTACTTTCTCGGGAGCAACCGGCCTGCCCTCTTCTGTAACTTCGGTGATGACAAGCCTCCCTTCCATCACCTTTGTACGACCTCGGGTCTTCTGCCCTTGTGTCGATCCGGAGGGCTAACAGTTCAAGATTCGTTAATTAGTACGTAGTAGTAACGGTGGCGTGAAACAATACAAGAATGGTTGTATATACCTCGCCGGAACCTTCCGCCACGGCAAGTTGTTGCTGCGGCTGTTGCTCTTCATTCCCATCGGCGGACATGTTGAGGAACATGTCCGCCTGGGTGCCCTCTTCATCCGTGTATGATAGTGGAACGTTGTCGCCACTACCATCACCAGCGATTATCTGCTCCATGATATACCTTGCGGTCTCATCGTCTACCATTTCAACTATTGATGGAAACATACATGGAATCATACATGACAGTCATAGAAATCGTCTTACTACGAATTTCTACGAATTTTGACGAATTTCTACGAATTTGTAACAATATCCACGTGCGGTGCCTAGGTTGTGACGGCGGCGATCAGGGCGGCGGAGGCGGGACGGCGGCGGTCAGGGCGGCGGTACGGCGGAGGCGGGGACGGTTCACCGGAACCACGGGCGGTGACGGGACGGCGGAGGCAATGACGGTACGGCGGAGGCGGGGACGGTTCACCGGAACTAGGTTGTGACGGGTGGCGGGACGGCGGCGATCACGGCGGCGGGACGGCGGATTCCACGACGGTGCATCCTACGAATTTCTAACTTCATTTTCTCTGTATCAACTCTAACTTAACAAACTAACTAGAAATCTAACTTAACAAACTAACTAGAAATCTAAAAATCTAACTTAACAAAATTAGAAATCTAAAAATCTAACTTAACAAAATTAGAAATGTCTTATCGGACACACCATTTTTTGCCTTCCATTGCACAAATTCTAGTGTCGTACCTAGTTTTTTATGGCCCTGCTGGTAACCTGGGTACAACAATTTTTGGTGATCATCTATCATGCGCTGCAACTTTGCTGCTTCCTTCTCAGTTTCGCAATCTCTGTATACATCTCGTATCACCTGACCAAGGTCATCAGTAGGGTCATTTTCTGCAAACTCATCTTCATCAGCCTCGCCCATTGTAGTACCTGCAAAAGCTTGGCCTGCAACCCAGTCCGGAATGGTGTCATCTTCCTCCTCCTCCTCGCCATCTTCCATTACAACCCTTAGTTCACCGTGCTTGGTCTAAACCAAATAGTTAGGCATGAAACCGTATTTAAACAAGTGGCTGTGAATAGTCCCCAGGAATCCTTTGAATACTCCTTCCTGTTATTGCATTGGAAGCATGGACAACATACGAATCCATTCTCTGGCTTGTTCGCTTTTGCCACTTCGAGAAAATAATGCAAGCCATCAATAAACGCCTTGCTCCGCCTGTCTGCATTATATATCCATTGCCAGTCCATCTGCATCGTATTACGCATGAAAATGGATTACACTTGACAATGGATTACGCGTGAAAATCGATTAAAGATCCAAACAACATGGTACAATACAACAACATGAAGAAGAAAGTAGGTGAAGCTCAGCTCTCTATCAATGTGCTGGACTGGCTCGGGCTGGAGGAAGAAGAAAGTCTCTGTCTCGGGATATAGTGGGGGATGAGTTTTTATCCCGGTTAAAAACTCCAACCGAGACAAAAGGGAACACCTTTTGTCCCATCCAACCGGGATAAAAGGGTTCACCAACCGGGATAAAAGGGTCCCGCCACCGACGCCCCCCAGCTAGCCGTTGCAACCGGGACTAAAGGGGGGCCTTTAGTCCCGGTTGCAATTACCAACCGGGAGTAATGCTCCCCTCCAATTTTCCCTACCCGGCGCACCCCCTTTTGTCCCGGGCCAACTTTAAACCAGGACAAAAGGAGTCGGATCGAAAGCCAATTCTCTACTGGTGAATGATCAATAGTTTTGGGCTAATACTTTATTTTTTTAATATAAACTATCCATCCATCCTTATCTTTTTCACGGATGAGCACGTTCTGTACTACGCTTGCAGCCAGTCCCGTGCGTCTGTGCCTGCTTCCAAGCTTTGCTCGGCCAACTCCACCAGAGTTATCCTGTGCTCGGCCACGGTGGTGGCACCAAGCTCTCCATTGGCCAAGACTTCGAATCGCAGATAGGGAAAGGAGCGCCGGTAGTGACGGTGATGCAAATGTGCTTTGCCCTCATGGATGCTGATAGCGGTGGGCCTTTGCCGGCGTCAGCCGACCCAAACCTCACGCCCAACCACACCGACCCCAAGTGCATGCCTCTCCTTCGTGCTGTTTCAACGCCAGCCATCGGTCCTTTCTCCTATCTTTTGGAGCAGCGCCGGAGTGCTTCGAGCGGCGAGACGCCGGGCAGCAAGTTCTTGGGGCCGGCACACCTCGCGGCCTACGGAGCTCTCGTTGATGGTGGAGCGAGAAAGACAGCATCTTCGAGCGTGTGCGGGTGGTTGCTGCGACATTCTGACATGAGCCCCCACGGATGAGCATGGAGGCGGCGCCCGCGACGAGCCACGAGGAGAGGTGGGGCATTCTTTTGGGCAGCGATGCCGTCAACATTAGTTTTTTTTTCCTCGACATTGACTTATATGGGCGCTGCTAGCGTCGGGACGTCCGATGGGAAATTCCCATCGGACAGTCCATCGCAACACCAGAAACTGAGTCTGCAATATAAAGATAAACTTTTTGCAATGTCAAAAAAATACATGCCAAATATAGCTCTTAGACATCCAATATTTGAAGATCCGGGGGAAAACAAATTCCTGTAACATTTTGATATGTTTCACGTAACATCTGATCTGAATCTCTTCAAAGGATCACAACTTTGCAAAATTGACCATTAAATATCGGAGAGCATCTCATGCAACATCAAAAAAGAGCTAACGTAACAAAAAAATTCTCATATTGTGACATCAAAGGAAAAGGTTTGAAAAATCCAAAATCACATGTTGCAACATACAAAATGGTATAGTGTAACACCTAGAAATAACATATCGCAACAGCATATTTCACGCACCAGGTCATGCCGTCGTTGCCATCCTGTTACTCCAATCAACACAATCAGATCTGACTCCACTTCCGACGAGAGCACTCCCTATGTGTTGCACATCTAGATGAGGGAGACGAGGTCGCGAGCTCGCCGAGCACCGCCTTCTCGTCGTGTCGCGGCAGATGAGCTCGCCGCGCGCCACCCTATCGCTCGTCGTGTTGCAGTGGTCGAGCTTACCGTGCGCCATCCTTTCGCGGCATCGTCCTTCTCGAGGGCTCGGCCGCATATGCTCGAGCTCGCAACGACGCCCCACACTGCTGCGCTCATGCATGTTTAAGCTCATCGCGTGCATCGCTAGTGCCGCTGGAACTCGAGGTGGACGATAAGTTGAGAAAATGGAGAGGGAAGAGGCTGAGTAGATGATAGGAGAAGACGCAGCGGTTCCTTGGGAGAAGAGATTGATATTTTCATATGGATCAGAACGTTTCACGTATGATTGGGAGGATGGGCAGCAGCTCACGCGTGATAAGTGTTACGTCCGATTTTTTTATCAGACATCGGTCGGACGTAAGAGCTGCGCTTTTATATTACAACCAATTAGAATTAGAATATGATTCCAATTTCATGTACCATCACACACGAACGGGAATAACGCCGGGACTCTACGGCGACGGTCGAAACGAAAATTAACGGCAGACCGCGTGAAGGATTTCTTCCGTATAGTCGAACAGCCCGATACCGAATAGAAACCTGAAAACACTCCCGTCCGGCGGGCCGTCCCATAAAAACAAAGACGCTGCCCCGGCCCCGGCCCGTGCTCGATAACTTTTTCTCGTCCTGCTTTCCCGTGAAACCTAGGGCCCTTGCGCCGCCGCCGCGGCGAAGCGCCGAAATCTCTCCTCGTCAGATCGTTCTTTCTCGCCGCGATGTCGTCTATGTCGAGGGTGAGTTCCGATGCTTTCGTGGATCTCGAGAAAGGCGCCACCGGGGCGAAGGCGAGTTCTGATGCTTCCGTGGATCTCGAGAAAGGCGCCACCGGGGTGAAGGCGGCGGCGACGGCGACAGAGGAGGAGGAGCAGCTGGCTGTGGTGGACCGTCCTGCGATGGACCCTCGCCTGGCAATGTGTATCAAGGTTACGCTGGTGAGGGCTTTTCTCCCGCCTTCCCTTATAGGTCTATATCTTATTTCCTAACTCGGCACTGCAAGCTTGCTCAAAATTTCTGATGCTGCTGGATTCATTATAGGTCTAGAACAGTTTAGAACTAACGGATTCTCGCATCCGAAAATGATCGAACATCACTAAAACCAACTTCCTCTTTTCAATTTCAATTTCTCTCTAACAGTTATCCACTTGCTAGTTACTACTAGTATGTGTTGCTAAATTACTTGTATTGGGTATAGTTATGAACTTATGATTGATGCAATCTAATTTCTGAAAGTTAAGTAATACTACTCTTTAGTTGATGATTGAGCTGGTATAAACTCAACTTCCCAGTGAACTAATAAATCATTGCGGTGGATTGTTGAACATCAGACACTGCTACCCAAAGGAAAGAAACATAGAATGTGTGGAGAAGCCTCTGCCACTAATATTCTCATCTCTGTGCTTGATATATATAGATTATTTGTGCTGTTTTCAACAACAATCCCACACTGTGTTTGTGACAACTGACAAGAGCATTCCAATAGCTTCAGGAACTAATCTTTTGCTCTCCCTGCTTGTCTCTCCATTGTAGGATGTGTGGGCCGTGCTGTACGTGTTCTATTACATTGGCATGACCACTTTCATGGTGAGGCATGACAAGTGGGATTCATGGCCGGCTGTTCTTATCCAGTCGACAGTCTTGATATGGGCAATCTGGATGGCACCCAAGATGAAGTATGACACGAAGCCTACACGAGGAAGCGATGGCAGCGATCTTAGTACCGGACTAATAGCATATAAGAAATAAGCTAATGAGTGAGTTGAAGTGAATAAGGGGCACCGTTTAGTTAATATTTGATATGTGGTGCCCTGGTAGAGGTATTGGACTGGTAGCATGCATGGTGCCTGCTTTTAATCTATAGCTGTTGAGCTTTGGTACATCCTTTTGATAAATGGAGCATGCACCAGATGGATGTGAATTTCATTTTGAGTGAATACAACTTATATTGAGTGGGTAGCTTAATGCCCCTGACCTCTAAATGTTTATTTCTTGTGTAATAACTTAATGCTCCTGACCTCTAATTGGTGTAACTTAATGCCCCTGACCTCTTGGTCCAGTGTTGTTCATAGATGCTCAAAATGAATATGGAGTGTGTAACTTAATGCCCATGACCTCTTGGATCAGAGTAACTTAACGCATGGGCAACAGTTGTTGGCTTATATCTGGAACTTATATGATAGTGTCTTCAATCTTTACTGTAATAAAATTGACACAGATCTGAAAAATATTGTTGGCAATATTTCTGATACCTTACTAACCAATTTCAATACATCATTGGCAGAACTTACGTATCAATTGGACTCAAGTCTGAAATTGTAAAATAATGTGAAAACGGCTACTTGGGACAATAATCTCTAGGTTAACCTCCTTGCCCGTTAAACAATATCAACAGACCACTCTGACAGATATACAAGAATGAAAAAAAAAACCTTCTCACCACCGGATATATTGACAATATTTTTCCAGCTTTTCTTGGGAAGCCTCACTGAAAATAACACCTGATGATGAAAATGGGTTCAAGGAATCAACAAGTTCCAGTTCGGCATCACCTTGAGCCTTCAAGAAGTAATTATCTGAAATCAAAAGGAGTTGGAGTTATTTTGCTATTTTGAAACCATATTGTTATTTTAAAAATCATTTCAACAAGTGCAACACACCCATAAGATAAAATCAATACAGCTATCACAGCCTTGTTGAAATTGTTTGCTAAAGTCACCAGGCTCTCTTATCCTTTCCCATTTGATGTTTGATCCCTGCACTTTTCCTTTGATCACCGCGTTGTAGATTGGTTTTGCTAAGCATTATTTTTTCAGACATGACAAATGAGGAGATTTAATTATTTTCCTTTGTTATGATCCCATTCTTTTCCCACCTCATCCCTCAATATTAAAAAGCAATGAAACAGGTCGTGCGGTTAAAAGATTTAATTGAAAAGGGTTAAGCAAGGATAAATCTCATTGTCTTTGCCTTCATGGTTTGTGCGCATAAAGTAAAACAGAGGTGCTACACTATAGGATGCTATATGTATTCAGTACCTGGTACATCCCCTTCAGTTTCAAAGATATTATGTTGAATCTAGTATGAACTCATCTATCATGAAGTAATATATTATGTATTCCAGATTCGAGGTCAAGTCTTTAAGATGAGCTTCCAACAACGCCACTACCTCCATTGCCCTTTTCATGTCACACGGGCCATTGAGTTGCTCATCACCAAGAGTCATAAAAGTTTCTCAGGATCAAATGATCAATAGCATCCTTTTGGATCCTGAAAAGGCAAAAATTACAAGAAACTACAGAAAACATACAAGTCACAAAAGTTACAGAAAACAATAGCATTTATACACACTGGTCCATGTGTTTGGCAAGGTTATCTGAATGTCATCAAGCCTTTTCTTGAATGCTTTCACCTTCATTTCCCATTCCTTGGAAAGCTTTTTTGTATGTTGCAATTCGTGCTCAGCATCAACCTGTTTTATGGCCAAACAGATAAGGTTGTAAACAATACAGTAGAACTAATTAAGGCCCTAATATTTGACAAGGTGTAAAACACATACCTCAAGGCTCTCAGTTCATCCAGTGCTTTCTCTGGTTCGGTGTATTCTTCCATGGTTTTGTCGAGCTCATCCTTATGGCTGTCTATCATCTAAAAGACAAAAAGTGCAAACACAATCAGGGCAATGCCAACCGATAAAGTTCAAATGCAATGGAGCAAAAACTGGAAAATCGTATATCTAATTAATGACTCAGAAACAAATTAAAAGGCTTAGTAGATTTGTTTCTGGAACTGTTGCGGTGTCAATGTCACGCAGAATTCTCATTGTTCAATGACAAGGTAAGCCAAGGTTTGAATGGCAAAAATAATTAGGAATTGAACTGGCAGTCAGGTAGCCAGATAGCTTAACAATAGGCAAAGCACATTGACTTGACAAATTGCAACGGTCTTGTTTCCAATTAGAAAAAAAAATGGTGCAGGGTAAAAAGAAGGGGGTGGGGGTATAAAGGTATACTTTTTGTTCCATCAACTATTTCTCAGCAGATGCAACAACTAACCTTCCTGTATGCTCAATAATTTGATTTTCCCATGGTTCAAGTTCAGTTCTTAATTGAGTAAGTTCATGGCTCAGCGCTGATCTCAGTTTCTTCTGTAATTACAAAAAAGGAAAAGTATGGTTAATGGTTATCAGACATAATAATTCAATGAGCAGGGACAACATCACAACAAAGACTAACTTCAACTCGAGCTGTGGAGTCAGATTGGATGATTCCTCCAACCCTTTTGTTGATTCATCACATTTTGACGTATGTATTAATTACAACTGAAACCATTTAAATATTACCTTTTCAGCATTGTCCTTCAGCTTCTCGATCTTCAGCTTAAGATGCTTTAAATCTTCGCTATATTTTACATATTTACTCTAAGATTATTGAACTGATCCTTGCAGTCTTCATGATAGCTTGTTAGCTCTTTTTATGATTCCCCCCCCCCCCCCCCCCCCCCCCCTCTTTTAGGGTACTCTGGTACCCCTTTATGCTGTTGTCCTGTACAGTTTCTTCTATTTTTTTTTAATATATCATTTCACAGTGGGGACCTCCCCCGCTGTACATTTTCAAAAAAAAAGATATAAAATGAACACATAAGAATAGAGGCACCTCCTGGTAGAAAACAACATGTTTTCCTAACCTTCAAATATAGGAAATAAATAAACTTTCATTCAGTCATGGTTTAGGTTACAGTAACTTTGAGACACTGCCTCTTGCCTTTTGACAAGTTTATTATTGTAAATAGATTCCATCTCTTTCACAGTTTGAGAATTCTACTGAATATTCTCCCTAGATTATAACCAATATGCTTACTCAGAGGCAAACTATCAACAAGTTCAGATTTAACCAAGGATAAACAAATTCAGATTTACCTATGATGAACAAGTTCAGATCTGACCAAGGATAAACACACAATTTCACAAATCGATCAGCACTGCAGGAAACCTAAAGGAACAGGTATGCCAGTAACTAGCATTTCATTTGACATGAAATTTATGACAGACCAATTATCAGCCATCCTAGAAACTAAACAGAACAAACAAGGAAAGCTCGCACGCTGCAACTTCGCAGCAAGTCTGGAGTCTGGACCATCAACAAGTTCAGATTTAGCCGACGTCAAACACAAATTCACAAAGGATGAGCAACGCAATAATCCACAAGACCACAAGAACAGGAAGCACAGATAGATGCCAATCAGTAACTTCTGATACCATTACCATAAGATGTTCATAACAAGGTCATCAGTGACCATCACCATCCAAGAAACTAAACTCTGCAGGACGAACAGAAAGGTAAACAGGTCGCTTCAGACATCAGGCACGAGACAACACCACCACCAAAAAGAAACGTCTCCCTCTTGTTCGCAACCTCTCTCTCCATCAGCAAAGATTACTCCAGTAAACTACTACTAGTGCACTGCAACTACGATAGGGACTGCAACTACGAGACCTGGACGGACCGATTCGATCCCCACCCCTACTCGACCTTGATCTGGAACACGTCCTTGCGCTCCTCGTCCTTGATCTTGGGAACGGTCACCTTGAGCACGCCGTTGTTCATCTCCGCCTTGATCTGGTCCATCTTGAAGGCCTCTGCGGGGAGCTGGAAGCGGCGGCTGTACTTCGCCGGGCCCTTGTTGTCGCCGTCCTCGGGGTCCTTGTTGCCCTCGCCCTTGATCACCAGGATGTTCTTCTCCGCCAACACCTTCACGTGCTCCTTCCCCAGCCCCGGCATCGCCACCTTCAGCTGCAGCGCGTCGTTGTCCTCCTTCGACACCCACCACCCGCGCCCGGAGAAGCCGGTCCCGGACGCCGCAGCGCCGTTCTCCATCAGCGACAGCAGCTGGGTCAGCTTCATCGGCTCGCCGAACAGGTCCCGCGCGCCTGCAGAAAACCCCAAATCATCAGTAATTCAGTACTCGGCTTCGCTTCGTCAGGTTCGAGGGAACAAACGGAAGGGAACGAGCAAACGCGATACGGTACGTCGGTACCTGGGGAGAAGTGCTTGGGGACGGAGAGGTCGAGCGCGCGGCGGTGGTCGAAGGCGGTGTCCTCGCCACTGGGCTCCTCGGTGGTGTTGGGGGAGCGGGCGGAGACGACGGACTTCCCGAGCACGGACGACGCGTCGACCGCGGGGAGTTCCTTGACGAGGACGGCCTGCGGGGCACCACTGACGGCGACGGACGGTGCGGCGGGGAGCTCCTTGACGAGGACGGATTGCGGGACACCATTGACGGCGACGGAAGGCGCGGGAGGGAGCTCCTCGACGATGCCGACCTGCGGGACACCATTGACGGCGACGGAAGGCGCGGGAGGGAGCTCCTCGACGATGCCGACCTGCGGGACGACGACGGACGGCGCGGCGGGGAGTTCCTTGACGAGGCCGGCCTGCGGGACAACCTTGACGACGGCGGCGGAATCCATGGATGGATCTCCCTCTCTCTCTTCGCTCCCTCCTCTCTCTCTTCGCTCCCTCCTCTCTCTCTCTACCCTTTGCGATGGGGGTTTTGGATTCTAGCGGTGCGCTGCGAGGAATGCGTTGACAGCGACGGAAGTGGGGTGGGTGTTAGCAGGAGATTACTTGGGAGCCAAGGGGACAGAAGGTTCTACAGTGTGATTTGGGATCGACGATCCCCGCACGCCGGGTCTCTGGCTTTACGATTCGTGCGGGCTCACAAGTGGTCATGTCCCCCAGCCCAAATGGCTTCCGTTGGACACCAAAATATCTTCGCGATTTCTTGGGGAGGGGATGGCCAAATGGGACATGCAGCTCTGTTTGGATGGATGAGTCACTGAAAGTGGGCCACACCCTCTCCGTTCTCCCCGGTGGCCTCTCAAGAAGGGCCGAAGGCACAAACAAAGTAGACAAGTAGTAGTTCAGGTCCATGGGCCATGGCTGGTTGTGTATGCTCATAATGGGCCTTGTGCATTATTATGGCTTGTGTTGCATTACAAGTGGGCCGATGCCATACTGTTGAACTGGACATTTTATTAATTCCACATTTCCATGGATTCAAACATGTGAAAAGAAAATTGAGCACATGTACGAACAAGGTTGGCACACACGAACACACATTCCATGGAGCCATCGGACTACATGTTGGGTCGGCACGACGTACAGTAGGATCATGTCAGCTAGTAGTGAGCGCTGGATTTGAAGGGGATGGCCCTGATCACAACCTGGTGGTACACCGCAGCAAGCGCCGCTCCGGTGAACGGCCCCACCCAGAAGATCCACTGGCATTCAACACAAGCATTATCGAAACCATCAGAGTTTAATTTTGATCAGCAATTCAGCATATAGCATCATGATGCAGCAGTACGGTTGTTTTTTCCCTGTAGAGTACAACAAGAACTTACGTGCCCGTGCCAGCCGTGCGGCCTGTCGTAGATGATGGCGGCGCCGAGGCTCCTGGCGGGGTTGATGCCGGTGCCGGTGATGGGGATGGTGGCGAGGTGCACCAGGAACACGGCGAGCCCGATGGGCAGCGGCGCGAGCACCGGGACGTGGGAGTCCCTGGCGCTGCGCTTGGCGTCGGTGGCGGAGAACACGGTGTAGACGAGCACGAACGTGCCCACGATCTCGGCGCCGAGGCCGTCGCCCTTGGTGTAACCCGGGTTCACGGCGTTGGCGCCGCCGCCCGCGGCCTCGTATAGCGCGCCACCGACGAGCGCCTTCACGACGCCGGCGCCGCAGGCAGCGCCAAGGCACTGCATCACCGCGTAGTAGCCCGCCCGCGGCAGCGACAGCTTCCGGGCCAGGAGGAGCCCGAAGGTGACGGCCGGGTTGATGTGGCCGCCGGAGACGCCAGCGGTGCAGTAGACGAGCGCGAAGATCATGCCGCCGAACGCCCACGCGATGCCCTGGACGCCCACCGTGCCGCACTTGGAGGGGGAATTGCTGACGCCCATCACGGCCAGGACCGTCACGTAGAGGAAGAGGAACGTGGCCACGAACTCGGCGATGCCGGCACGGTAGAATGACCAGGACGAGAGCTCGGCGGCGTCGAACAGCGGCGCCGGCGGCGGCTCGGTGTAGTCGCGGCCCAGGTCGTCCGCTGCCGTCGCACCGATGGGGTGCCGCTCTGGGAAGCGGTCCACGCCCACGCGCACGTCCTCGTCGTCCTGAAACCTGTCCTGCAGCTTACCTCCTGCCATGGCCGTGGCTTGCTGAGCTGCTACGAGCTCGATCAGTTGATGGAGACGTGCCAAATGGCAAGTGCGAGCTGCTAGCTTGCAATAGTGAGCGTGGACTGGATGGAGCGACGAGCGAGTTAGCCACTGTGTTCTTATAAAGGCTGCAGCGGAGTGGCATTGGTTACACGGAGTAGGGCCCATGTCGAGTAGTGCGTGGCGCAAATGGACAAAGTGATTTTGGGGTTAATCAACGGTTGATGGCTGAGAATGTCATGGCGGGCAAGTGATACGATCAGTATTGGCGTAATTCAGATGCAAGCAAGAGCAGAGAGACAGAATGGGCGGCAGCCGCAGCGGCATCCCTGACCACACGCACAGGCTCAAGCCCCCCCTGCTGTGCTGAGTGGCCTATTGACCCAACAACTCTGACCTAATCCTCCCATTGCAGCAGCAGCAAATGGAACTGGAATTCCGTTCTCCAAGTCCGGTCCATTGCACTGCTAGTCAGCTACTTGCACTCGAAAAACTTAGTAGCAGTATCTTTTCCTATGTTCCTAGGGCGTGCTTGGAAAGTTGGAACAAAGGAATTTAGAGCTGATGTGTTTGGGGTAAACATTTTTTTAAGGATGAAATCAATCTAGGATCTGCAAGAAAAATTCTAATACTAGCACGGGAAGTTTCATCCTGAGGTTTAGTACCAGTTACATTTTGACCCGATACTAATGTGAGTATTAGTACCGGGCCTATCGGATAGTCCCCGAGAAAGCTCCTGCGATCCCTTTAGTACCCGGTAGAGCCTCCACCGGTACTAAAGGCCTTACCGGGTGGAGCCTCCACCGGTACTAAAGGTCCTGAGGCACATTAGTACCAGGTGGAGCCTCCACCCGGTACTAAAGGGGTCCTTTAGTACTCCACCTGGTACTAAGGTCCCGTCCACCCATTACCGGTCGCTCCTTATCCTCCCGTCTCCTCTCACAACTCTCACAGCTTATCCTCTCCTCTCTCACTCACAGCTCTCACAGTAGCGGCGACGGCGGGCGGGAGCGGCGGCGAGAAGAGCGGAGGAGGGCAGCGGAGGGCGGAGGGCGGGAGCAGCGGAGTGCGCGGGCGGGAGCGAAGGAGGGCGAGCGGGCGGCGGGGCTGGGCGGAGGCGGGTGGCAAAGGGGGTGGGGGGAGGGCGGCAGCAGCGGGGGGTGGAGGGGGCTGGCGGTGGGAGGTGGGGGCGGGGCTGAGCTAGGATTTTAATTTTTTTAATACCCTTTAGTACCGGTTATCTTAACCGGTACTAAAGATCCCTTTTAGTATCGAACTACCAATACTCTACTAACAATACCCTACTAAAGGGGTTCCCAACCAGTATTAAATGTGGATTCCCTAGTAGCGTAGGATTTAGACGTGAGCATTTTTTTACTAGCCAGGCTCGACCCCTCACATTTTCTCGAGCTGGACATGGTCATGCACTCTACTTTGTCGACCCTGAGACGCATAACGTGACAATTTTATCTTACTTAAATTTCTTTACAAAATTCTATAACCAATAGGATCTCCTGTGAGTAAATCCATCAAGAAAACACATATAATTTTTATCGCAATATTGCAGTGTTCACATGGTGATGGAGCTTCTGTCATATTCTTGTTTGATTGGTGGGACTTTGGCACCTTAAAGGTGCGGTTTCCACAACTCTTCCAATTTTGCCTTGAGCAAGAAGATCTCGGTGAAGCTTTCCGAAGGAAAATCTCCCCTCTCGTCAGGTGCATCATCATAAATGTCTAAAAGTTGCAAGTATTTTTCCCCCCTCTCTCAGCTGTCTTTTGTCTCGGCACCGTCACCGTCTGCGAGGATGACGGTCTTGGATTTAAATTGTTTGTCTAGTGATTAATTTTTTTTCCTTCGGGACAACAAGTTTGTTCTTAAACAAAACTATTATCAAAGCAGTCGTTACTAGCATTTGCGATCTTGTCAAACTTAAATGCTTCATCTGATGAAATATAGGTCTGTCTAAAATTTTTCAAATAAAAGTTTGCTATAAATACCTAAAATTTTATATAGATTAACAATGCAAGATTGATACCACTAGGTTCTTCATGAAAAATTCTTTTATAATATATAACTATTTTAAATTAAAATAATATATTGTTTATGAATATTGTGATATTGCTAGTTAAAAGTGTCAAATATATATCCAAATTTCGTGGCTAAACCTTCCACATGGTCCAAATGTGGTCGGGCCTCAAAACTGTAGTCCAAATCGATTGAAAAAAGGAATGTGATGGGCCTAGTTAGCCCAGCAACACACCCCATCCTTGGTCCGACACGCTCCCGCCGGCTATATAAGTATATAACCTGCGAGGCCCCCATTTTTTCCCTAATCGGCTAATCCCCGGCCCCCCACGAGCCTCACCCGGTCACCCCTCCCGAATCGCGGACCGCATCAGGTTTCGTCTAGCAGCCGAGTTCGCACGCGGCACGGCGGCCATGGAGGACGAGGAGCACGAGGTGTACGGCCAGGAGATCCCCGTCGACGGCGAGGACGTCGACATGTCCGGGGCCGGCGACGACGCGGCCAAGGTCCCGCTCCGCACCCCTTCACCTCCGCCGCCGCCCCCTCGCCGCCCAAACCCTAGCGGTGGTACTGACCCGTGCTCGCGTGCGCAGCTGCAGGAGCTCGACGAGATGAAGCGCCGCCTCAAGGAGATGGAGGAGGAGGCCGCCGCGCTCCGCGAGATGCAGGCCAAGGTCGCCAAGGAGATGCAAGGTTCGGAATCCCCTTCCTCGTGTGTGCTACTTTTCCCCTAAAAGTTACAAGATCCACGTCGTTGCGCAAAAGTTTTGCGTTAGCTTGCAGCTGCTTATCAATAGTTGCAAATTAGCTGGTTCGATTAGAACTTGGAAGCTATATGATTTGCTGTGCTGGTTTGTTTTCGTTGATGTGTGTAGGGCCAATGCGCAAATAATTTGCGTTAGCATGCAGCTGCTTATCAGTAGTTTCAAATTAGCGGGTTCGATTAGAACTTGGAAGCTATATGATTTGCTGTGCTTGTTTTCGTTGATGTGCGGACATTGTAGTAATGCAGGGTGGTTGGGGAAATTTGTATTAAATTGCATCTGCTTATCGGTAGTTGGGAATTGGCTGATTGTGTTAGAACTTAGAAGCGAGATGATGTGGTGTGGTCATTGTTGCTGCTGCGAGGACATGGTGTTAGTGTGTTACTGCTCATCTATAGTAGGGTGGGTGAGCAATTCTGCATTAACTTGCATCCGCTTGTCAGTAGTTGGGAATTGACTGGTTGCTTTAGAAGCCATGTGGTCGTTGTTTAGATTTTTGTTTTGGTTGCTGCATGGATGTGAATGCACCACATGATATTACCCTGTAATATTACTGCTTGGGTAGCTTTTGTGTTTAATAGGCTCCGTGTGGGATGGGTGTTTGTGACCTGCATCTCTGTTTTATATCCTCTGTTATCATGGTCTTTCTGTCGAGCTAGAAGGCTTGCCATGATAACAAAATTCTAAGATGACTTTGTATTTGGTATCCGCTCCATTTTCCATTGCAATAACTTCAGCTTTCTGTTTTAGCTGAACCTTGGTGTTTGTCCGTACATGTATGGCATGTTTGGAATAGGAACATATGTGTCATTGGTCTTAAATTTTTAGGTTTTAGTAATCCTATGGATTTGGATCCCAATCATCCCCTATCCAACCTGAGCCTTTGTTTGATTGCATTTTGTAATATACCTATATTCATTAATTTTTCTGTAGGTGTAGATCCTAATGCAACCACATCTGAAAACAAAGAGGAGATGGATGCTCGGTCAGTATTCGTTGGAAATGTAAGTTTAATCTCTTCCCTTTATATAATTTAAGAGGACTGATGTACAATTCAGTATTTCATAACCTATGGCTATGCATATATCTGATGATTCGCATTTTGGTCCTTGTTACCAGAATATGTTTTTCGAACTAAAGATATAAAATTGGTTTAAAATATTATAGTTGGGGTTTTAATAATGATGTGCTTGCCTTTTTATTTGTTTTTTTCACTTCCAGTATATAATATGTCTCTTTGGGTGGGGGCTCCATTAGTAATCTTATTTCAACGTGGGGTTTGTATTATCTGTAGTCCCTGCTGCAAAATTCCATTTCATTGAACAACAGGACTTGGTCTTATTGTCAGTTCATGATACAAATAATAAGTTGTCTCCTCTATCTTTATCTATTTCTTTTTGTTTTTCTCTGTTGCATTGATTGAGCAATGGCCATGGTCGCAGGTTAGTCTGCTGTAATCAAGCCTTTCAATCAAAGTTTTGGCATCTGGTTGAATCTCAGCACAAGTTCTAGTGTTAGCTTAATGGGGGAAAGAAAAAGAGGAAAAATCCTATAAAGAAGTTCTTGAAAAAAAAGAAAGAGAAAAAAATGAAAAATAGAAAAAAATGATTTGAAAAAAGTAAAAAAAAGTACAGAAAAAAGATGAAAATATAGAGAGGAAAAAGAGATATCATAGACTAGGAATTATCCCCCAAGGTAGCCAGCAGAGAACGTGTCAGGCACATTCCTGGTACTGATGTGGCGTGATATCATTAGCCATTTACTGGCACAGTTCATAGGCATGACATGTAAGTTTGACCTCACATTTATGCTGAGTATACTGTAATCATTGTATGCTTGTGTTGAAGCTTCGACCGTTGGGATTTACACTTGATGTTTCTTCTGCAGTTTTGTATTGATGTTTTCCCTCTTTCATGCTGAAACATTCTCTTTGGCACTTCTTAATCCATTTTTTAAAGAAGTCAACTTCAATCCATTAGTTTGCCTTGTGTGTGATCTTTGAACACTTCTTAAGCATCGAAGTGTATCCTTTTGTCTTATGGGTACATGGCATAGTGCCATAATATAAACAGTAAATATAGCAGGGTGCCAAATCATATTATAATAAGCTAAAGCCCCAGTGCTTCATGATAATTTATGTATGTCATGTGGCCCTGATGAGAACTTCTCTTTATTTGTGGTTGAAGATTTCATAATTTGACCAACTATATCCTAGAAAGTAGAAACTTCTCATTAACTTCTGGTCAAACTCCATTTTGTGTCAGAAAAAATTGTCATCTTCTAGAGAAGATATTCATATAGGTGTACTGGATGGTGCTAGCAATGGACTGTTTTGTCTTTGTTGTCATTAGACATAATGCTTGTGGACTATTTCTAACTGGGGGTTCTTAGTTTGTTTTATTTATGTACAACCTATATGTTTATCATTCAAAAACCTTCATCTATGTAATTAGTGAATCGCCTGGCACATCGTAAATACATGTTCCTTTTCGAGGCTATGCACATGTTTCTGGCAAGTTTGCATTCATTCATTTAGCTCAGCTATATGCTGGAAGATGCAAAGTAGATGTTCTGTAAAGTTAAAATAGTTCCATATTAATCTTTTGACTGTGACATGGTGCCCTTAAATTTTAATAGTTATTTTATGTCTGGGAATTTGCTCTATTGTGCAGTGGCAATGTGGTGTTAACTTTGTAACCACTGTAGAGCAAGTTTAGGGACTTGGCAGGGATAATGAAACTAGCTGGGACATCACTTTTTGTCAAACTACAGGCTGACCTAGATGGGTTTATAGGAACGGTGTTTAAGAATTAAAGTCACATCTGGACAAATTTGAGTAGTTCTGGTGCAACTTGTCTCATATGATATTTGGAACAGCTGACTTGTGACTCATGTACTATTTTCGTCTATGTGAAGAGAGGCACCTTGAGTGACTTTTTGTGGATGCTTCAAATGAATTGTTTATTGTCTGCAAAAAATTTAGATTCAAAGTCTGGTTTTGGTTGCATCTTGTCAGCCGATTGGTTATTGAATTACATGGAAATACAAATCCACTCACTTTTTGTGTGATCACAACTGCAGGTTGACTATGCCTGCACTCCAGAAGAAGTACAGCAGCACTTCAATTCTTGCGGAACTGTCAACAGAGTGACAATACTGACTGACAAGTTTGGGCAGCCTAAAGGTTTTGCTTATGTGGAATTTGTTGAAGTTGAAGCTGTTCAGGAAGCTGTTAAGCTGAACGAGTCAGAGTTGCATGGCCGCCAACTCAAGGTGTGAATCTTGTTATTTCTTGCTTTCACTAAGTACAGCTGACGGTCTATTTCCATTTTGCTCCCTCCATTCCCTTATTCTTCAGGTAAACATTCGCATTTTGAGATTAGTACCTTGTTTTTTTCCTCATCAGGTGGCACCAAAGAGGACTAATGTTCCTGGGATGAAGCAACCCCGCGGCCGAGGTTTCAATCCATACCATGGGCACCCCTACATGAGGCCGTATGGTTATAGTCCTTATGGCTATGGGTGAGTTGTCAACTGTCTACTTAGCTTCATGGCATCTGGGCAGACCTTATTACGATCACTCAGCTTTTCTAACTCCCGTTTGTTTTTGTTGATGCGCAGGAGGTTCCCCAGATTCCGCCGCCCGCGCAGACCTTATTTTTGAAGATCAGGTCTCCATAGAGTTGTCAGCACATGGACCATAGTCGGTTCAAATTGAAGAGGAAGCTGGACCTTATCCCTGCGTTCTGTTATTTCATAGCTTGACACCATCTTCCCAGACATGTTTCTGAATTGACAGCGTTTAAGGCTTGTACTGTATTGTTTACTTTCAGTGACAGTTGTGTAAAACGATTACGATTTGGTTACACGTAAGGTACTATTGTGAATTGTGATGTTGCTGTTGCGGCGATAGAGGCCACTATTAACGTGTGTTGCTTGAATGAATTTGAGGTTGGCATATGATCGTCTTATTTTAGGCTAGTGCATCTTTACTTCTTTATCACATCTAACTATTCCGTTCACCTAAATGTGGAGATGTCGAGAAATCCAAACCTCGCGTAGTCGCGTGCCCGGTCACCATTCACCACTGACGTGATGACGTACGCACTGTTTCACCCGTATTAAAAGCACAAATATGTAAACAACACTTGCATATACGCCTCGGTAAAATGGCCAGTTCTCTGGTCAACTAAACACAAGTGACCAAAATCAGTTTGCATCAACACTCGATCCTGTGTACAGAACGCAAAAATCTGTGTACCGACGCATGTGCCGTCGGCTAACGCTAGAAGCGGACGGAGCTTCCCCAGGCGTGCGCGTCCTTGAGCGTCGCCGCCAGCCAGCCGAGCCCCTCGTGCAGGCCCTCGCCGGTGAGCGCGCATGCCCCCACCACGCGCGACGTCCTGTTCTTGAGGTCATACAGGCCCAGGCGCTGGCCCACTTCGGGCGGTTTCATCGCCCCTTTCTGCGCGCAGGGAGGGAAAAATACAAGCAGAGATGAGAGCAGGATCTCTACGTGTTCTGTGCCTCGGCTATTAGGTTGGGTTCCATCGCTAGTTACCATATCCTGCTTGTTGGCCAGCACCAGGACGACGCTGTTGAGCATGAGCGGGTCCTTGGCGATGGCCTGGAACTCCTCCCTGGCAACGCCAACCCGGTCCCTGTCCACCGAATCAACCACGTATATCTGCAACGCCAATGGGATTAACAAACAATTTCAGTTTCAGGCTCTGAATTCGGACTCCAGCAGCGTTCCAAAGGAATGGTAGATCAGATGGGATGGGGGGAAAGATCGGAAGAATGCCAACCAAGGCGTCCGAGTTGCTCAGGTACTGCCTCCAGAGCGGCCGCAGCTTGTCCTGCCCTCCCACGTCCCAGACCGTGAAGGCCACGTTCTTGTACTCCACTTTCTCCACGTTGAAACCTGAAGAAGCAACGATTATTCGTCAACTCGCAACGCCTCTCCAGTCCATGCTCGCAATGTATGTGCTAGAATCAATGTCGATAGCTGCAGAAATCTACCAATTGTCGGCACCGTCGACAGCACCTCGCCGACGTGCAGCCGGTACAGGATCGTCGTCTTGCCGGCGGCGTCCAGCCCGAGCATCACGACCTACATCGGCACAGGGGCAAGGAAGAAAAAAAAGCACAACCGAGAAAGGATTCAGAGCGACAAGAAGAGCTTAATCACAATGCCATCTGCACCAATGGCGATGGTTGTTGGTGATTGTTACCTTCACTTCTTTCTGGCAGGAATTGTCGAAGAAGAGCTTCATCAGCGACTGGCCCATGCTCGCGTCAGCGCTATTCTTCCTCGCTCCTCCCTGTTCCTACTCCTACGCAGAGTTCAGACTCTTTTTTGCGCCAGATTCTGGTTGCTTTATTTGCTCGATTCTATTGCTCATCAGGGATGATTTGATCGACGTGTGGTCCATGTTGCCGCTTTGTTTATGAAGTCATCTGCAGTTGGTTCGACGTCGGTGTTTGACTTGTACCGACGGAGAACGAGAATCTGCAGTTGGTTTGACATGGGAGCACGAAGCCACATCGAGCGATTGCTGTGCTCTAGTGCTCATGGAGTCATGGTCATGGCAGATGGCACCGACAGTGTTGTCAGCTCAGGCATTCGTCGATTTTGTTAGTATCAGGTGCTGTCGCACGTGAATGAGGCCGTAAGTATTAAGAAAAGATACCTTTTCTGCAGCCGATCAACAACCAGGTCGTTGTAGTATAGTGGTGAGTATTCCCGCCTGTCACGCGGGTGGACCCGGGTTCGATCCCCGGCAACGGCGTTTTTTTTTATTTGTCACTACAGTTTTCATTTGCCAACGCAAATCAATCAGGCTACCTCCTAAACAAAGAGAGATGCGGTACTGCAGCTGTAACAGCCATTTTTTAAGATAATAAATATAACGTAGAGAAATTAGTTAAGTTCGTTCATGCAGAATAGTCCATATACAAAGCTGAACCACTACATCTTTCACGCTCATAAGAAATCACTCGGTGTGAATAACCGAAACAAGTTCTGAATGGTGAACGGTATCAACAAAAATGGAGGAAAATTGTCGGCAACATATGCCTTTCACCAGACGGTCAGAACAGCATCATAAGGCCGTTGGGGGATTGGAATTATCCACAGCATAACCCCATCACCGGTCTCATCCAGTTCCTCTGCCTAATTAAAACAGAACAGGGCGAATTAAGGCTCTCTGGTCTGTAATCAGTTACATAAGAAAAGGAAAGAACTCTTCTAGTAGTTGAACTCTCATCACTGCAAGCAACAACGATGCAGTATTAGCAAACTGAGGAAATTCAAACCTTTACCACCATTGTCGGACTGAATTAGCTAATTCGTGCCAGTTTCCCAAAATATAACCTCTTACTTAAAGAACAAATGAAAAGACTAGCTCTGTTAGTTCTTACCACTTAACCAAGGAAAAGAGCATCCCCTGCCACCAGATCCTGGATTTCATCCAGGATGTCAGCACTGAACAGCAACCCTAATTTGTTAGTTCACACAGCTTATCCTTGGCATTGCGACTGTTGGTTCAATTTGTGATTTGCATCTTTGAATCTTTAAATCATCTACTGTGTTTACGGATTCCTTAGTTATTTTGTCTAGTTTTCGTTTGGAAGAACATGATTATGAACCTTTGTTCCTTTTCTTTGTTTTTCAAGTTGTACCATTATTTAACCAAGAGCCATTGAGGACCTACATTCTACATTTGTTGTCTTCTGGAGTCGTCCAGATTTTTCATTTTAATTCAATAATGTGTACTGCCAGATGGAAATCCAAGGTTTGAAGTGTTTTTGAATGACATGGGGTATTTGTTCTGTTTACTGTTTAGGGATCTTTTTTTGTAGGATACAAATATGCAGTAAGTAATCAGAGAGCCTTTAACTGCATTGGTAGTGTCAGAACATACACTGCATCGCATGTTGCTGAAATAATTGTGCTATGCAGGGTCTGCGATTCTATTCTGCTGAATGGCTCACCATGATAACCATCTGAAAAGGAATCGATACCTAATCTCAGTTTCTGAGGCTTTGGCACAATTGACCATGTCAAGGATAAGCTGTGTGAACCAACATGATGGCTGCTGATAAGTCGCAAGTTCCCTGTTGTTATGAGTGAGTTCAGAGTTATGCAAGTTGAGGAGGCTTGTATGTCAGGCCTCATGTTCACCTGGGATCCTGAACCATGGTTGAAAGGTTATTCAGATTCCAGACTCTTCTTGTCATTTATATAGGCAGATAACCATCACCTAGGAAATTTTGTCTCTGTCAACCATAGACTTCTCATATGACACTGCAAGCAACTTCTTTTCCTCTGGATGTTTCCACCAATAATTTTCTGGTCCTCCGAGCATTTTCCCATAAACATGACTCTGCATACATGTTTGCAAGAACAGCATAGTTTACAGAACTCTCAGGATCCATACTGAAAAGATTCTTGGCTGCAGTTTCTCCTAGAGGCACATTTCCATGTATTTTACAAGCTCCAAGCATTGCACCATACATTGATGAGTTGGGTTCAGCATTCATCTTCTGAGCAAGCTTCCATGCATCTTCTAACTGACCTCCACGAGCAAGAAGGTCAATAGCAGTGCTGTAATGCTCCGCTCTTGGATTGATACCATACTTGCTCATCATGGAAGTGAAATACTCCATCCCTTTGTTCAGAAGACCAGAGTGACTACATGCAGACAGAAGGGCGAGGAATGTCACCTCATTCGGCTTTACACCATCCTCCTCCATCTTGTCAAAAAGGGTCACAGCATCTTCTCCAAAACCATTTTTCCCATAGGCAGTAATAAGTGAAGTCCAAGAAATCACATTTCGGTGGGGCATTTCATCAAAAGCGCGTCTGGCATCTGAGAATTCTCCAGCTTTTGCATACATGTCAACTAGAGCATTGTCCAATACTGCATCACCCATAAGTTGCTTCTTGCAGATATAAGCATGAATTTGTGCCCCGAATTTTATTGATGCTATATTAGCACAAATGGCAAGCAAAGAACTTAACAGAAAACCATCAATTCTTAAACCATCACGATAAATCTTACAGAAGAGCTTCATTGCATCTTCGCTGTGGTTTCTATACATAGAGTACCCATTGATCAGTGCAGTAGATGACATGAGGTCTGGTTCACACATGGAGTCGTATATCATCCTTGCACTGCTCAAGCTCCGACATTTTGCATAAGAATCGATAAGTGAAGTAACAACCTTTTCATCCCAATAACCCAGCTTGATGATGCAATTGTGAATTAGCTCCACGTTGGAAAGCGCACTCACTGCTCCACAAGCCTTTAGAGCACTTCCAAATGTGAAATGATCAGGCAGCATTGCTGTCCAAACAAAAGGGAGATGTATCGCATATTGAATGAGAAATAAAAAGGAAAAACAGCATAACAAAGAAATTAAAACGGATGGAAGCAATTGGTGAGGCTTCATTGAAAATAATTATCACACACCTAGCCACCAATATTCTCACATAAAGAGATGTTCCATTTAGCACTTAGCAGTACTCATTATTCTATATAGTCTGTTTAAATGAGAGAAAAATCATCCATTTTGCCATCAATTAGTTTAGCATATTAGTGTATCATGTATTGTCTTTTTCCTTTTCACTAGAAATACTGAACTAATGTAATCTACTCTAGTGATATCCTTAGTGTACAAGGGGACGTGTGGATTTGAGGTGCATAAAGATAAGCAGAATATTTCAAGCCAGTGAATAACAAGATAATTAATTTACCATCTCTCAGCATTAATGAGAACAATCCAAGCGCATCACTGTAATGCCTGCGCTCCACAAACCCCCTGATCAGGGCATTCCAAGACACGACGTCCTTCCTCTCCGTCTCTGCAAACAGCCGACTCGCATCCGCCACCGACCCACACCGCAGATGCATGTCCATGAGTGCGCTCTGCACGAACATGTCCCTCGCGAACCTCCCTTTGGCCGCGCACGCGTGCACCTGCTCCCCGCTCCTCGCGCACCGGGCGCCCGAGCACGCGCTAGCCGCGCTCCCGAAGGTGAATTGGTTCGGCCTGGTGCCGGACCGGAGCATGAGCGCGAACAGCTCCAGCGCCTCCCGGGGCCGGCCGTTCTTGGTGTACGAGGAGACCATGGCCGTCCAGGACACCACGCTCCGGTGCGGCATTCCGTAGAACACCCTGCGGGCGGCCGCGACGTCGCCGAAGTGGGAGTAGAAGATGACGAGCTTGGTGCTGAGGTGGAGGTCCGGAGGCGAGGCGGAGGACTCGAGGATGATCCGGCAGTGCACGGACTTGCCTTCCCGGAAGGCGTTGGAGCCGATGAAGCTCTGGAGCAGGGAGGAGTAAAGCGCGGCGGCGGATCTCGGGCCATTGGCAAGGGTCATTGCGGCGCGAGTTATTTGACACCCACGGGTCTACCGCATCCTGCCGATGTTGAGGTCGTGAGGGAAGCAGGACGCAGGGATGGTAGCTGGAGAAGGTTGCCGCAGTCGAGGTAGACGACGGTGCTCGGCGCTGATGGCAGTTTATTCGTTTGGTTTTGAGGATTCATGCGCTGGTTTTGAGGGATATTTATTTTTTGAGGGGTATTTATTTGTAGTACCTGTTTGTTTTGATTTTTTTTTGAAAAGGAGTTTTGAATTTTTTTTATATATATAAGATTAGTTTTGAGTTTTGACGACAAGCTTCGCGGGAACAAAAATACAAAAAGATTCACTAGTCGCAAAATGTGCAATAGCGATGAGTGCGAAGCCTTTTCCTTCGGAAATGAGGATCCTCAACATTAGTGCAAAGTTCATATTCAGGACAAATTTGAAAAGGATAAAGCTTGGCGAAGCATTTTACAAATTTTCAACTCAACTTGTAGAAGAAACAAAAGATTAAACATCTCACCAAATAAAACAGGACGGTACCAGACGTTGGATTTTTCTTTTTCTTCGACGGTGCCACTTTGCTAAGGATCAGGAATTCAGAGGTCAAACGGTCAATCAAGATGAAGACTGACAACAGCATAAGTCACAGTGCAAACCCACTACAAGCGGCAGCACGTTTCAGGCTTCCATTCACTGATCCTTACAAAAGAAAAAAAAAAGAAAAGGAAAAAACTGCTCCACTGCTCTCGTCATCTACATTAAAAAGCCTCCATACAAGGTGTTTATTCAGCTACTACTACAATGTCCTCAAGGAGATGCAAGCTGAGAAGGAAGTGACAGGTTCCCAGAATTTGAAGCGGCATAATAGCAGATGTGATGGCACGCTATCGCAAACATACAGAAAACCCATTCACCCTAGAAGGAAAAATGACCTTATATAGGTCTTTTCTCTACAGACTCTGGGCAGCGTCACTGTACAACCAGTCCTTGCATCACACAGGAGTTCTCACAGATCACGGGGAGCTTCTTTAGATGGCATTAGTCCTCCCTGAAAAGAACAGAGCACAGAAACCAAATGTTCAATCAGCAGTTCTCGTGAATAAAAATGCAGGCAGCAGTAAGCAACAATAGTCTGTATCAGGCATCACTAACAATGGTTTCATTTAGTAGCAATTAGTTTGAACTTTCAACTATCAACAAAGACCCAATTTATCTATCAATTCATGAAACAGCATGTGTGTCGGCTAGGCTACTACTAATGTAGCTGTATGTAACCCAAGCAATGGGGATCTGTTTCAAACTGACTTATTGCACTTTAAGGTGTTTTGAATGACAGAGACTTTTCAAAAAAACTGATAAAAACCGGGGAAAATGTGTTGATGGTACTGTTCTTGGCTACCTATCCAGTTGTGTTGTTTTTTTTTTCTGAGACAAAGTACATATCTGTAGCTACTAGCTAGTTGCTCTATTGCATTAAATAGATACCGCTTCAAAATTGGCTGGTCAAGTATAAAACACCAAAACCTGTGATGCTTCTGTGATGTGGGTAATGCAGCATGCGTTATGGAAAATTGGGTAAAGAGTGTTTAGTCACGAAACTTGTCAAACTGGATTCACGAAAATTGGGCAATGGTACCTTATTCCATTCTCTGAACCAAAATGTGTAACGGTACAAAAGGAACACATCATACAAGTGATCAAGACAATTATAATAATAGAATGGCAAGTGCACGCAGAGTAAATAAAAATATTGAAGTAATAAGAACAACTTTCTTACAATAGTTACAAGCTATTTTTTTAATTCATGTTTCAGAAACAATATGAAGGAAAAATGCACATTGGCATCAAGAACAAGAAACATGCTAGACAAATTATTATCAACTTAAGCATTGAATGTGGACGGTTTTTGTACAAATGGCCTACAGAAAATTTGACTATTTTGGGCATTTGAACTGAATGACATGCGAAATGCAAAATATAACCATAAAATGATAAAAAGGACATGTTGACCTTATTGAACATAAAGAGTGACCTACTAGCTAGGCCAATCCAAGATCTCACCATGGACTAGATAGAACTATCCAATGATTCAGTGGTACGTTATGTTAGGTGATTTAGCATCACAAAATTCCACAAATAACTTCAAGCATATTATTTGTTCATGCTAGTAAACAGATAGCTGTCTTCCAGTAAATCATATGAATTCAGTTTAATCTCACTTTTTTCTGCTTTCATCCATAACAACCTTCAAGTATTTTATCCAAACACTGTTTGATCGCAACTTTTCTGTCCATAACCTTACTTGGGTCTGAACAGGTCTACTCTTCTAGCTGGCACTTGATGCTACCCAACTAGTTATCAGCCACATTAATTTTGGTATATCTTTCCAACATAGGGGGTTCTACAACAATGATTAGAGATACCATGGAAATGGGAAAGAGAAGGGTTTGGATGAGTAAAGTAAAAGCAAGAAAGCAACCATTTTGGGTGTCTCTCAGACAACATTTATCATACACAAATTTGAAAACACAACTACTTGACCGGGGAACTGCAAATCATTACAGAGTTAGCCTATCAGGCAAAACAGGCTAAAGGATCACACCATAGAATTTTCCCTAATTACAACAATGCAATGCCAGATAAATGCAAAGGAAACAAGTAATCTGCATTATAATAACTTCTTCCCAAACAATGCTGTATCCAGAGGTTCCAATGGATAAAAATGACATCTATTTTCCTTTTTGATGTGGTTATCAATCATATATTCATCTTTCATGACTCATATACCAAACCCAGTCTAGAAACAGAACTGAATTACTCACTGCACAATTCAGCAGGTTTCTCAGCCATTCCCTACACTAGAAGCTCTTGTTCTAAGTTGGAACTAACAAGATCAATTCATGGGCACCAAATACATGCCAAGAAAAAATATGTAGTGCTATGACTCATACCATTTGATTAGTGAACCAAAGAGGAAATGCTGCATGATCGGCACTTTCTCAAGCACCTCGGCCTTGTACATCTTGAGCAGCCCACTATTCACCTTCTTCCAATTTGGCACACCACTGATATCATCCAACATCGGTGAATGCTCAGCAAACGGCCCCTTCTTTATCTTCTTCACATATGCAACACATGCCAGGTACATGTACTCCTTGGAGAAGTTCTCCAAGATATCTGGATTGTGAATCGACTTGGGCTTCATGTACTTGTGATCAATAAGCTGCGCGGCCCCAAATATGAAGGGCAGGAAATGGAAATCGTCAAGGCCCCACACGCCATGGGAGCCCGCAGGCTCCAGCTGGTACGTGTCCTGCAGCGTACGCATGAGGTTGAGGTACTCTGCAAAGACGCGCAGGACGACGGCAGGGTAATCAGGCTCGGTGATGAGCCCGAGCCTCGCGAGGCAGTAGAGGAAGGCGGCGAAGTTGGTCTCGTGCCCCGTCCCGTAGTCGATGCGGGTGGCGTTGCCGAAGGAGTCGAGGAGGTACGGCACGAGCTCGACCTCGGCGCCGGCGAGGTCCGCGGGGGACGCGGCGGTGGATGTGATCCGCGCGATCAAGTCGTTGGCGGAGTCGGTGAGCTTCTCGTGCCAGAGGCGAAAGGCCGGGTTCCCGTAGCGGGAGTTGTGCGGGAGCGGCGGGGTGGAGGCGACGAGTGCCGCGAGCGCGGAGATGAGGCCGAGGAGCGCGGAGACAGCGGGGGACGGCGGGGAAGGGAGCGGGTCGGAGAGCTTGCGGCCGTGGACGGAGGCGGAGAGCGCGGCGACGAAACCGAGGAAGTGGCGGCCGTGGAGCGAGGCGTGGAAGCGGGCGATGTCGTCGGGGGAGGCGATCCGCTTGGTGGGGGTCTGGAAGGCGTGGGGCGGCGCGGCCGGGGGCACGGGGAGGGGCTGCGGGACTGGGGAGAGGACGATGGAGGCGGTGTTGGTGGGCGCGTTGATGGCCGAGAGGCGGATCGGGCGGTACGCCGGCGGCGGGGAGTCGGAGGTCCCCGACCAGGGGGGCGGGGTCGGCGCCGTGGTGGGCGCGCCGCAGGAGCGGCAGAGCGGGGTGTGCTCGTGGTCGTGGTGAGCGGAGGCGGAGGGGGGGGACGAGCCGGGGTTGGACATGGCTACCGTGCCGGTGGCGATGCGGCGGTGGCGTGCGGGATCGGAGAGGCGAAGTGGGGAAGGGGAACTGATGCTCCGGAGAGGCGTTGCGAACTTGCGGCGAAATGGTTGGGCTCTACGGGCCGAGTGGCAGCATTTGGGCCTAACTGGTGGACCATCGGCAGCAGTTGTTAACCGGCATCTTGCTTGTGCCTTCTCTATGTTTTTTTAAAATTCGGCCTTCTTCGTCATGACGCGCGTATGCAGAAAATTTTTCATAGGAGGCATACATAGCACATACACGAGATTCTCACGATGTGTTCCTGATTTTATTTATTACGAAAATAGCATGGTTGGATCATCATTTAAACGGCTTCGACGGTACGGTGTCCCGGATGCACGACTCCGGTGCAAACGAAAGCTTGGAGTCCTTCAGGTCGAACACGAACCGCGTATCCACCTGCTGCAACGCGCCGATGACGGTTCGGCGTCCCGGCGTTACGGCAAGGCACGCGATCCGCCCCTGCTCGTCATCCATCATCAAGAACAGCTGCTCCGGCGCGACTACCAGCACCGCTTCCTCGTCCCCGGAGAAGTGAAGCGACAGCGACTGGAGGCGCCCCTTCATCGCCTCCGACGCCCGGACGCAGAGGCCGTACCCGCGCCGCCCCACCCGCTCCGCTCCGTGGCGCTCGAGGTCCGACCACACGGCCTCCTCGACGACGTCGTACGCCGCCCGAGCCATCACCGTCACCGGCGTGCCGAGGTCGACCACGCACCCTCCCTGCCCGTCCTCGCGGCGGGCGAACATCTCCGGCCGGATCCCGTCGAGCCTGCGGGCGCCCAGGCTGACGCCGACGAGGCTAACGTAGTGCCCCGACGAGTCATGGGCGGCGTCGAGCGCCGCCGCCGGCAGGATCTCGGTGGTCCTGTACCGCGGGTTGCGCGGGACGTCGGTGCCGAAACGGAGGAATCCCTGGCGGTTCGTCTCGCCGCCGTGGAAGAGGCAGTAGGAGAACCGCGTGAGCCCGCGGGCCACGGCCGCCGCGCCGATGACGCCGGCGAACACGCCGTCGTTCTGGAAATGGTGGGCCTTGTGGGCGCAACCGAAGGGGACGTTCTGGTGCACCGCGTTGTTGTAGGTCAGCTGGTCGGTGCCCAAGTAGCCCTCGACGGACATGTCCCTCGGGCCGTCGAAGCGGAAAGCGCACGCTTCCCCGTTGAACTCGGACCAGTAGGGCGGCCGGCAGAACGGGTCGGTGCCGGCGACGAGGTGGTAAGTCGGCGAGGTGGTCGAGTCGAAGAGACGGTGGCGCTGCGGGGAGTGCGGGTCGCACCCCATGCACTGCATCCATATCAGGTGGCTCGAGGTGTCGACGACCTGGAAGAGGTAGTCCTGGTGCCCGGCGCCGGTGCCGACGCCGATGACCAAGGCTTTTGGCAGGCGTAGCGGGGTGTACGTCATCTCTGGGCGTAGGGTGGTGGCGCTCGCCGCCGAGGAGCTGTTAGCGCCTGATGGCGGGCGTGGCGGTAGGTCGGTGCGGAGGCTCTGCAGATGCAGGAAGCCGTCGCTGCCGCGGCGGACGGTGTGGTCTAGGTCGTCGTGGTCGGGGACCACCAGCTGGAGGCTGAAACCGGTTGCCAAGCTAGCGTTGGCCGGCGTTGTTGTGTGGTGGGCAATGGTGGCGGCGGCTGTGATAGAGGGGTGATGCATGATGAGTAGTGCGGTGAGGATAGCAAGACTGGTAGTGAGCTTCGCCTCCATGGTGCGTGATGGGTGTTGTCGAATGTCGATGGCAAGTCCGCATTGGTTAGAGAAGATATAGAGAGAGAGCTCAGGCCTCACGTCAGTTTTCTATCTTGAGGATAGCATCTTGAAGATTTTGCATTGGGTACAAGTGGGCGGCAGGAGCTATCTATAACTGCCATCAGGAGATGGGAGTTCTATCTTGAAGATAAGAATTTTTTATTTTTAACCTTTTTTAATTTATTTTTAAAAATAACCCCCCACAACTTTAAAAATAAACTTAAAAAGGATTAAAAATAAAAAACGAAGATAGAGGCTTCGGATGCCTTTATCATGCAACACTAGTCTTTATTAGTACAAAACCAGTAGACTGCTCGTCGGGCCTGTATATGAGCAATTGCAGAGTGCGCCATCGCACATGCCCCAAATTTCAGATTAGCATTCCTAGCTAATTTAATTTGCCACTGGGTAGTGCAGCTATAGAAGTTAATCCTGTGTGCAAGACTGCAAGTGCAAAACAACACCGTGCATCGACCCATTTTCTGATTTCTGGCACGTTTCGCAACAGACCAACTTCTCTGCCTATTCTCACTATTTCCTCGTTTACATTCGTGGACAAACCGCCGAAATTAACTCCCAATCCCGACCTCGAATTTACTCATGCCAATATGCATGTTGGTTTTGCTGATTTGTTTTAGTTTTCATTAGAACTCATCTATCGATGGATGTTCCATTTATTTTGAAATAATTTTAGAAAAAATACGAACACCTAGATTGAGTCTAAGACTCAAACGAGATTATTAGGTTCCACCACAGCAAAACTAACCAATTGATACACAAGTACTCAATAGTGTTATTCGTTAATTTGTCATGGGCCGGAGCCCAGCCCGGAGGGAGTACATGCAAGTACTCAACAAATTGAACAAGGAATGTGAACAAAAATAATGATGATTTCAAGTAGAGATAGCATTACTCCATGTTTAAACAAACAAAAGTCCATTGTGCGCACCTCGTCGATCCGCTTTATCCTATTAACCTCATAACAAACTTTAGATTCAATTTACTCCATTGAAAGTCTAATCCACCTCCTAAAGGGATTTACTTTTTTTTCCTTTCTCCATGCACAGCTGGAGTTTGGAGTTTCAATTTCAAATTTTACAAGCAGACTTATAACATGATCTCCTAGAAAAATACATTAGAATTTTTTTATAATTACTTTTCACGCATGTTTGTATCGTTAAGTTCATTATGTATTAAATGTTCTTAACCTATGAAAATAATTATGAAAAAATTTTAAAATATTTTTTAAACATAAGTCATCTCTATCCAATCACAACTTTGAACTTAAACTCAATTTGTACCAAGAGAAATAAAAAAGAAAAAAATTGTTATAGAGTAGATTGGACCAATCGAAATAGTTCTGTGCACAAGTCAAACATAAATTTTATATATGAGGGTAAATGGACAAAATGGATTGATAATAGTAGTAAACGAAACATTCAAATCCATATCTCAGACATCCTACAAATGCTCCTCCGAGAAGCAGCATTTAACACTTAAACATACTAGCATATTTAGCAGTTGCCGGTGATTTTTGTTTGTAGGAGCTGTGAACAACTAAACTTAAACATAACATGCAGATCTATTGGCAGAGACATCCTAATTTTTTTTTTGAGAACTTGCCTGGGCAAGTATTTCATTCAAAAGAAGCAGAGATTTGGACAGGGTTTTAAATGACCTCTTACCTAAAACAGAAAGGAAAACTTACAAAGAAAGTTAGAAGAAAAAACGACCTACCACTAATGACGAACTAAAACTAGCCATAAGACCTAATGAAGAATGACGGCTCCTTTAGCCCGCTTTCGATCCAGCATCCTCCTTCAGCAAGAATACGGTCAGTACCATTGTCACCGACATGGCCTCCCCCTAAAAATCCTATTGTACCGTTCTAAACAAATTTTCCAAATCGTCAGCATGATCAAGGAGTCAAAACCTTTTCGGATCGCTTTGTCAATCCTTTTTCGACCTTGTAACCACCACGACAACAACTCCTCCCTATAGCTGGGGTTAGACCTGCTTTCCGGAGACCCGGAGCAGTTTAAACCAGCATTCCCTGTTGAAGACACATCCTAACAGAAGGTGATCGACCGTTTTCGGTTCCTGTGCACACAACGCACAGTTGCCGTAGTTTGGTAGGCCGTGACGAGACAAACGATCTAATGTCCAGCATCATTTGTAGACGGCCAACCAGAATAAGAATTTGCACTTTAACAGTACCCTCGCTTTTCAGATTGTTTTCCCACCTGGCAAGTAGGTATGACCATGGAAGAAGACCTTGTACGTGGTCTTTGCCGAGTACCTTCCATCCGGTACCATTTCCACTGAATGGGTCTGGGACTTCGGGGTTTAGGTCTATGTCCTGGAGACGGTCCCACAAACGTAGGTATTGGGCAATGACCTATATTGTGAGTGCCCCTTTTAGATCCCTAACCCATCTTCGACCGGTCATGGCGTCCTTAACGGTTCTAGTTTTGCGGCACCTTGTTGGGATCGCCTGGTAAAGATCTGGGGCCACTTCCTTAATTAAAGACCCGTTAAGCCCTCTATCCGACTAGAATAAAGGTGATTGTCCAGAAGAGATGCCTCAAACATCGCGACCACCTCCTTATCATGGGCTGCAGGTAGATCTATCCAGGTTTTGTCAGGATCCAATCGACCTAGCCAGGACCATATGAGGCGGAGGGCCCATCCCATGACCCTCAGATCAATGAGCCCGAGTCCTCCCAATTCTGTAGCGCAATAGATCTTAGGCCAAGCGACCGAGCAGTGACCTCCGGAGACTACCGCCGTGAGACATCCTAAAATGCATCATAAAATCGTTCCTGGAGAACAAACTACTACTTCAAGTAGAGATAGTAGTATTACTTCGTGTTTAAACATAACATGCAAATCCATTAGCACAGACATCCTACTACAAATGCTCCTCGGAGAGCAAACTACAAGTACATGCAACAAACTGAACAAAAGGAATGGAAATAAATGAGGCATTTATTTTTCCTCCCTCATGCAAAGCACTTGGCCGTCTCCACGCGCTGCGGGCGTCAGTCCCGCCATGTCTACACAAGTGTCTTGCACTGCGAGGTCGTCGGGTCCCACAACGCCGGGAGCAGGTACTTCCTCCCGCCCAGCCCGACGGCGTTGTAGCTCGCGCCGGTGGCCGGGTCCGTGAGCAGCTTCCCGGGGTACCCGGGGTAGGCCCCGCTCCCGAAGATCCCGGCGCACGCCGTGGCGGCCTCGAGCCCGGCGCCGGCGTCGCCCTGGTAGTACCCGTCCCCGTAGGGATTGGTGACCGTGCCGGTGAGGAGCGCGGCGAGGCTGATGACCATGCCGTCGACGCCGACGTCGCCGTTGGGCGGCACGAGCGGCGGCGCCTGGGGCCCGTACGGCGGCTGGTGGAACGGCCACGCGCACTGGCCGGGGCACTGCCGCGCCGGATTCCCCGCCCACAGGTACGCGTACCGCGCCCTGCCGTGCGCGCCGGCGAGGTCGCGGCCGTGGGCGCCGCACCGCGACACGCAGAAGGGTACCACGGGGACGTCGGCGGCCGTGAGCACGGCCGTGACGGCGCCCCGGTGGTGCCCCGCGGCGCGCGCCAGCGCTGTCACGTTGCCCGGCGAAAGCGGGCCCGGGCCCAACGACATGCGCTCGTCGAGGATCTGCCTGCCGAGCGCCACCCGCGCGCCGCCGCCGCGGTACAGCGAGGTGGTCCGCCACCACGACGCCACGGACGGAGCGGCGGCGGCCCGGTGCCGGGGCGCTGCAGCAGTCGAGAGGGAGCGGACGAAGTCGGCGACGATCGCGCGCTGCGCCGGGGTGAAGCGCCCGTAGAAGAGCAGGTTGACGGTGAGGTTCCCCGTGAGCAGCGCGCCGCCGTGGTCCCGCAGCACGATCGGGTCGGGCTTCACCAGGAACAGCATGCGCGGGTTGAACGCCGCGCACCGCGGCGCCGCCGCAGCGCTCAGCACGACGGCGGCGAGGACGAAGCGGATCAGCAGCGGCTGGAACGCCTGCTTCTTGCGCCCGCCGCCCATGGTTCTTGCTGCGCGAGAAGGTCGAGATCAATGAGGTGTTGATCGAGCCACGAGTTTGTGCAAACGGGTGCGCACGTAGTGGCGGTGCGTGAGGAGTTCGGGCACTTGGGGTTGGGACTAGCTCGTGGTGTCGCGGCGGGTTTATATAGCGGGAAGCTGGAGCGTGTGGGCGTAAAGGCGACGACGTGAGGGAGGTGTGCCGCGGGCGCGCCGTGGAGTTACGAGGCGCATGACGCGCGCGTGCATCAGCTCCGGGTTTGGATTTCCTGGCGCCGTCCGTTCGCAGATGCACGTAGCGCGATTCGAAATCGGGAATGGGAGATGCGGACTTGCCGTTGCCGAGACGAAGACGAGTACGAAGTCGTTGGCCTGTTGCAACTTGCGGTGGGACGGAACGTGGCCGCAACAATTTTCATGGCTGTAAGTTTGAACGGCCGCGGGATTGTGTTTGTGTTGCGCATTTGTTTAGTGTTTTTGGACCAGGAGAAAATGTCTGGTTGAATGGATTTCGGGGCTTATTCTGCCAGTGTTTAAATGATTGACGACTGATGTTGCCGGCGTGTGGTTTCTGTTGGCAGTATTTGGAGCTAGCTCCTGGTTTTGCCTTTGGGGTTTGCGTGCCAGAGAGTTATATCATTTTTATGGTTTTTATTTAATTTATTTAAATATATATACCTGTGTGGCCTTCTTGCAATATTTTATGTTATTATATTTTTTATTAGTTACATCGTCCATAATTGTTTTCTTTATCCTCAACTCTAAATTGTTAAATGAGCATTTCTTCTTTTGACTGGAAAAATACTAGCATTTCTTCTTTTGATCGGTCAAAATTAGTGAAAATGAGCATTTTCTGACAAATGCAAATGAACGGGTTTGAGAACCAAGGGTCGAAAATCAATTCCATTTTTGGGCCAGAACAAAAATATGAGCCCATTAAACAAGAGTGTGGCTACTATCAGCCCGTTAGATAATGTATCCTGGCCCATTAAAGCAAAAGCCGGCCCATTTTGTCTCCATCCCGCTGGGGCCCAGTGGCCACACTGGGTCACCGAGACACTCGCACACGAATTCCACACACTGACATACACCTCACGTGCGGTATGAGTCACTATCGAATCGTACCTTACGTGGCATTCCCTGACGCCAACAGCACACGCACCCAAATACGGCAGCATGGACCGGATCGCCCTTTCGCCGTGGCGTCGTCGTCGTCAACGTCTAGCCGATAAGCCTCCCGAGCTCCAGATTCACCTGCTACACGCGGCACCGTCCCTCTCGGAACACGTGAAGCATCGGACGAACCGTATATGCAAATGCAAGAACTGTGGCACACGAATACACGATATATACAACAAAACTTTACACGTCCTTATTTAGACTGGGACTGCCCGGCACGTTACGTACGATGATACTCACTGTACATACTCTACAGTATTTACACCCAGCAACAACATTTAAAAGCTTTTTTATCCGTCGACGTCACTTCGTCTCTATCCGGTCCACGGCGGCTACACCAGCGTGGAGCACGCCGACGTGTCGGGGTCGAACAGCGCCGGCAGCAGGTACTTCCTCCCCCTCGCGCCGTGCGCGTTGTAGCTGGCGCCCGTCGCCTTGTCCACGAGCAGCTCCCCGGCGTACCCGGGGTAGGCGCCCCTGCCGTACACCCCCGCGCACGCCGTGGCGGCCTCCAGCGGCGCGCCGCGGTCGCCCTGGTAGAACCCGTCCCCGAACGGGTTGGTGACCGCGCCGGCCACCACGGTGGCCACGTTGATCACCACGCCGTCCATGCCGGCGTCCCCGCTGGGCGGCACCAGCGGCGGCGCCTGTGGCCCGTACGCCGGCTGGTGGAACGGCCACGCGCACTGCCCCGGACACTGGTCGGCGGGGTTCCCCACCCACGCGTACGCCGCCCGGGACCGCGGGTCCGACCCGTGGTGCCCGCACCGGCTCATGCAGAAGCCCTCCACCGCCACGTCCCGCGCCGTGAGCACCAGCGCGATGCCGCCGCCGCCGGACGCCTTCGCAGGGCCACGCGCCCTGGCTGCCAGCGCCGGGAGCTGGGACAGCTTCAGGCTCTTCCCCAGCGAGCACCCCTCGTCGGAGACCTGGCGCGACAGGACGACCCGCGCGCTCCTGGCCACGGCGGCGCCGCCGTGTGCGCCGTTCTTGCTGACGGCCGCCGCCTTGGAGAGGTAGAGCTGGTTGATGCTGCTCCACCACTGGGCGACGGACGGGGCGGGGGACGGCGGCGCCTCCCGCGGCGCGGGCGCGGCGGAGAGGGAGAGGAGGAAGTCGGAGACGACGGCCTTCTGCGCCGGCGTGAAGCGGCCGTACCAGAGGATGGATACGGGGATGTCGCCGCTCAGCACCGCGCCGTTGTGGTACGTGAGGAGGTTCGGCTGTGGCTGGACCAGGAACGCCGCTGATGGCGCGGCGCCCATGGTTACGGCGAGCACCATCAGTAGCAGGAGGAGCGCACTGTGCTTGGCCATTGGGAGAAGGCTCTCGAGAGGTGCTAGAATCTTGGAAGAATCTTTAATTCTCTAGCTCGGTGAGGCGGCGACTCAGTTTGGGAATGGGAGAGGTGATGTTTTGGAGTGTGGGGAGCAGAGCCAGGCAGAGAACTGCTTATATAGAGGCGCTCCCACACCGGAGTGGCGGAGTGGCATTGATGCGAGCGTACGTGGATGCATATGATATAAGCATGCGAAACGAGTCACTTTGTGGTAATGGTATATTTACCGTGCTTCAGGTACCAACCAGTTGAGTCCTAAACACTCAGCTGAAGAGGGTGCTTACCGTGCTTCAAGGTGCCGTAACACTCCAAACAGTTTTCACTCTAAAGAGCTAGTGGTTGAGGGAAAACTGACAGTTCCCTTGAACCAGACTATAATGGCCGCAAATTAAACGTGCCGCCTCCACCTTCAACGTTTGACGCTGTTTAGTTCAATTTCGAATTTGCTCGCTCCAAAATTTCAAATCTTTTTTTGTCTAGTAACATATTAAGTTAGGCTGGTACTATGTACCAATCAATTCACACTACTCACTTCAACCGTATTCTGTCACTACTCACTACAAATCTACAATAACATTTTCTAAAACTCTAGGCACTCGCAATACACGTATCACACTCTCGAAATAATTTTTGATACATTGAATTAGGAAAGCAGGATCTTGGTTAAGCGAAGCGATCGAGAACATAATGCTGGTGTCCTAGAGGATCAGGACGTGAACTGACCGTGCGACCCCAGACCCCAATCATCACCGGCGTACGTGGAGGTCAAACAAGCTTAGCATTGATCGGACCACACATAATTGGAGGGCCCCCATGACGACGACGCCGTCGGCCCGTCGGGGATGGGAGCTCCTTCGGAACGTTCGACCCCAAGCGAAAAGTTGGCGCCGGAACTTGACACGGGAGGTATCGCCATCGCCGTTCGCATGTACATGCATGCACGCATGGGCCGTCACGGTCCGCTCGCTCGTCCCGTCGCACCTCCAGCTGGATGCCTCTATCGAGCTATTTTATTTCCCACTCATTTATTTTGTATAGGAATATGCTCCATGCATCCATTTGGTAATGAAATAATGACCAGTGATGTGGAATGGGACCAAATGATTCTTGGAGTACGGTCTTCTCTCTCTCACTTGAAAAGATCAGTCTTGATTTTTTGAGGCCGATAATTGGCCACCTGCTCCCTCTCGTCCCATGACAAATCAGATGAGTCTAGAACCTGAGGGTGTGTTTGGTATGAAATGATTCAAAATAATAATGATCCTTTCGTTTGGTTGGGTGAATTGGACCAGCTCATCTAGGATGAGGCCATCCCACTTAATACATTATTCAAGCAAATTGATTGAACCACCCTATCTAGGATCATCCATGCATGCATCATGTGGTGCATGCAACCAAATACACTCTGAAAAATGAAAATAAAAACCAGAGGCTTTGTATAGATTATCCTAGAGGCGTATTTAGCCACCAAACAAGAGCACTTGGAGACCTGCCGCCGCTGCTCTAGAGATTACTTTAGTGTAGTAGGACTGTAGGAGTACGCTTACTAGCTTAGTGTCGACAAGTCACCAAAGCAAAGTGTTATAGGAGTATACTAACATCATGCGCCGCTCCATGAGTAAGCAACCTAACCAAAGGCATCGACCCCAAAAGGATTACCGGCAAAGCAAGCGCTTATTAGTGCCCCGTAAACTCGAGAGGCCATCATGTGTAATCCCGGAACAGCTGGCTTCCATGCACTCGAACGCGTGCGGAGACGTGTCGCCGTTTCGCGTAGGACACCACCTGCACAGGGGACGGGACCCCGGCCGGCACAGCGGCGGGCGGTAGCTGCTGCAGTTTCCCGGCGCCAATAATGGAGGCGGCAGCCCAGAACCGTGGTCCGTGGACCTGTTCTCTGAAAGGCTCCTGTCGCCATTGAATTGGTGCGCCGCATGCAGTCTGGGATCGGGCAGGCAGTCACGCGTCAGAAGCGACAGCCGGCCGCCGCCGTCGCCGTGCACAGTGCGCGCGGCGAGGAATCAGCTGTGCGCCTGGGCCTGTCCAGAATAATTGCTTTCGGCAACAATCAGCAGTCAGCGTCGCTGACTGTTCCATTGGGCACTGCTGGATTTGGATACTTGCAGCATGCATGTCACTGTAGAAATGCATGTCTGCAAAACATGCACTCATTCCTAGCAAGTACTGAGTTTCACTGCTAATAGTTTTAATAAAAAAATGCTACAGATCAAATTAAATTGCTGACAAAACAACAAGCAATAGTCTGAATTTTATGGTAGCAGCCATCGATCTCATCGCGTCCGCTGCAGAGCCCGCAACGCATCGATGGCACGGGCGCACGGCTGCACGGACACCTATCGCACGCGGCTCGGAGTCGGAGGGAGGGTGAGCGGTCTATTACCACCAGCTGCCGCGCGCGGCTGTAGCTGCATCCGCGAGCAGACGGCGATGGCCGAGGGCGGGCCGGCCGACCGGTGGTGACCCGGCGCTACCTGCCGACGCGCCCGCGCCGGCCTGCCGTCGACGGCCGCATGGGTCACGTGTGGTGTGGCTGCACGCAAGCCGCCAGCGGCGCGTCAAAAGGTCGTCGGCCTCGTCATCATGAGGCCGGCCCCGGCCTCGCGCCTGTGCTGGGCCACCATCGGCCTTGCCGCCACAGATCTCGGCAGGAGTCAGCTTCGTTCATCCGGCGTCCCGGCGCGTAGCGCACTCGTGGGCATTGCATAGCTTCACGGTCCCGGCTGCGGTGGTACACTGGTACTCAAAACTCGATCTAGAATCTAGGAACAAACGGGGCCACACAATCATTGCCAGTGGGCAGAGGGCAGAGGCTCAATAGCGCCGGGCTCGTAGGAGGTAGGCAGGAATGCAGGAGGGGATGAAGGTGGGTTGACTGACCACAGAGTACAGCAGAGCGGCCATCCATGACAGTCTCCGATCAGTAATCACCATGGTTAACTCGACTGTATGAGCGGCTCTAGTCCTGGTTCGACTGTTGGAGTCCACGCAAGCCGAACAAAACTACCGTTCGCTAGCTCCATCGTCAGCATCGAATCATAGGACCCACGCACGAAAAAAATGAGTCCGCTCTTTCTCAGCACGAGTCTCATGGGACCCACGCGACGTGGTGCTGCGCTGCCTGCTGGTGGACGACGGCAGTTGGCGTGATTATTTTAATTCGTCGGAGTTCGGCTCGTCTGCAAACGTCGATTTTGCGTCTGACAACCAACGTTCGAACGCTGCAGTGTTCTTTGTTCGGTTAGAACAGCCCACGGTTCGATTTTGAACCACACTGGAGCTGCTCGGAAGTTTGGTTTCGGCAAAGACACAGTGCTACCACTGGGACTCTGGCTCACAGCTAGCAGTACACTGACAGCAGCTCAGAGAGGAGCGACACCTGCGACAGGCACGCAAACCAACCCGGAAAGGCTCCTACAACCCCCGAACTAACCAGCTTCTCAAAGCATTGCAGTGCAGAGCCCGCCTGTCAACTCAATGCCCATACAGGAAGGGGGGGGGGGGGGGGGGGGGGGGGGGGCACGCGCATTCGCGAGGGACCGGAGCCACCGCAGCCGACGTGCATTGGACTAAGCGTGCCATTTCACTCCAATAAGATTTGATTAGCGGTGGCGATAACTGATGACTAGCTAGTGGCCAGTGAACCTAGCATTCCACTCGACCCCAACCCCGACGGCTCCATCAGAGTCCAGTAAAGCCGGGACAGCGCTGCCGGAACCCACTGTTGGGACTGGATCACTCTCCGATCCGATGACCCTGCCACCTCTCCCCCTGAGATAGGACCAAGCCAACAACCGGGTCAGCTTTCCCTCTTTAAAACACGCCCAATCATATGTGTCTCCTGCCCACGCACGAATGCCCATCACGTTACATCACGGATCCAAGATTCTCATCATGGATTAGGTCAACTTAATGTTTAATCAAGACTGTACTGCCAAACACTGATGCGCCGAGGCAGGCCGCGCCGCTAGTCCGCTACAGCCGAGCAATTATTTGGGCCGGGACAGTTCAGTGTAGCGCCAAAAATTCAGCCGAAAAGGAGGTAGAAGTCTACTGGTGGAGTCGTGGAGCGAGCGAGCGAACCGCGAAGCATCCATCGCTCGATCGTCCGTTCACGGTCAGAAAGAGGCGCCGCGCACGCGCTGCCCATGCTAATCCAGCTGTCCCCAAGTTCCAGTTGATCTCCGGTCACCCAGAGCTGAACACGCCTCGAACAAGTGCAGCCCGGCGAACGCGTCGCGTGCACGCAGCTACTCCTGCCCATCAGGCCGATCTCATCCTGAATTCCTGACCAGTGATCACTAAACAATGGCAGGCAGCAAGCCCTATAAAAGCCCAGCTCCTCGCCATTTCGGAAGCACACACCACCACTGAGCCTTCCAGTCAAGACACACCAGCTGTCTACTCTAGTGCCACTGCGTAGTGCTCCACTTGGTAGTTCACTCCTAGTGGAGGCGATGGCCTCAGCAGCTTCCAGTAGCTTCCTCCGTCGGAGAACCCATGCTCTGCTCTTGCTCCTGGCGCTTGCGCTCCTGAGCTCGGCGTGGGGCTCCGTGGCCGCGGGAGTGTCCATGGCCAGCCCCAGCAGGAGGCTGATGGAGCTCTACAAGCCGCCGCCCAGCGACATGCTGAGGTACCACGGCGGCGCCGTGCTGAGCGGCGACATCTCCGTCTCCGTCCTCTGGTACGGCCGCTTCACGCCGGCGCAGAAGGCCATCGTCACCGACTTCCTCCTCTCCCTCTCCGCCGCGGCGCAGGGGCCTTCCGTCGCCCAGTGGTGGAGCAACATCAACCGGCTCTACCTCTCCAAGGCGGCGGCCGCCAGCAAGAACGGCGCCCACGGCGGCGGCGCCAGGATCGCGCGGGTGGTCCTGGCCGGGCAGGTCTCGGACGAGGGTTGCTCGCTGGGGAAGAGCCTGAAGATGTCCCAGCTCCCGGCGCTGGCGGCGAGGGCGCGCCCGGCGAAGGTGGGCGGCGGCGTCGCGCTGGTGCTCACGGCGCAGGACGTGGCGGTGGAGGGCTTCTGCGCGAGCCGGTGCGGGCACCACGGCTCGTACGGCGGCGGCGGCGCGCGCGCGGCGTACGCGTGGGTGGGGAACCCGGCGACGCAGTGCCCCGGGCAGTGCGCGTGGCCGTTCCACCAGCCGGTGTACGGGCCCCAGGCGCCGCCGCTGGTGGCCCCCAACGGGGACGCCGGAATGGACGGCGCGGTGATCAGCGTGGCCAGCATGGTGGCCGGCGCGGTGACCAACCCGTTCGGGGACGGGTTCTACCAGGGCGACCGCGGCGCGCCGCTGGAGGCCGCCACGGCGTGCGCGGGGGTGTACGGCAGGGGCGCCTACCCCGGGTACGCCGGGGAGCTGCTCGTGGATAAGGCGACGGGCGCCAGCTACAACGCCAACGGGGCCCGCGGGAGGAAGTACCTGCTCCCGGCGCTGTACGACCCCGACACGGGTGACTGCGCCACCTTGGTGTGAGAAGAGAGCGCGCGCGCGGCGCCGTGTCTTGGCATCCGTCAGTGGAAGATAAAGTGACGATGTGCTTGTGCGTCAGCGTGTGTGTAGTAATTTGGCGAAGGTCGAAATGGAGTGTTGTCTAAGGGTCTCATTGGTTGGATGCTAAAATTTTAGCATGTTAGAGTTTTGGCAAGCTAAAAGTTGGATAAAAAACTTGCTAAACATGGAAAAAAAATTGTAAATAGTGGTCAAAATTTTAGCATGCCAACATTTTGACATGCCAACATTTTGACATCAAACCAATTAGACCCTGAAACACCAACTGGATGTAAACTGTATAAAATGTGAAGTATCTGTTTCTCAAGGGCTCTGTCTCGTCTTCTATAACTCTGTATTGAATCGTGCTGGACTGTTTTCGTGCTTTGATATGAAAATTCTGAAAGATCCGATTCTGAATTTTGAAGTGGATGAGTGAGCTTGATCAGTTGGTCTGCGGGAGCGGAAGCCTGGCATGTCCACAGGCATTAGGCAACATCGACGATTTCTTTTTTAGATAACGCGGCTACGATTTCTTGATCGCAGAACGTGCTAAAAGGGCCTAGAATTTACTTGTTTGCCAGAGGAAAGCCGTACTAGAGTGGGGCCCATTTGTGTGTATTGTTGCCTGCCTGGCTGGTGGCATCTGGCCGGGTGGGGGTGGTGAGCCGAGGCAAAGCCTGGCCCAATACTACATACCTAGTATGAATTCGGACTTCGGAGTTTCGAACCTTCGTTCCCTTTGTTCATCATCATGTCTGCGCGTTTCGAGAAAGCCGAAACCTTTGCACTTGCCAGCCAGCTCAGGTCAACGGCTAGCAGAAAGTACGAAGTTTATTCCAATACACGACAATACCACGCGACCTTTCCATAGTGTGTCAACTACTCAAGCACCAGCCACCACCACCAGGGCTTCTCTTTGATGCATTTGACGTCAAACATTTCCGAAGCGCAGTTGATCCTCATGCACTAGTACTAGCAGTGCAGTCCAAGAATCTGCGTCACATGATTCGGGGCCTAGTGGATGTGCACCAGGAAACGAGTTCGATCTACCCAAAGCCGACCATGTCCGATCCTGTGGGAACCGGAAAAAAAAAACTTCTAACGATCCTCGCGTTGCGCTACGGGCACCAGCTCCATGATGCGTTCAGCCGTTCACGTCCAGAATCGTGGTGCACGACTGGAGCTTCGGCGGCGGTGCTCGCCTCGCCTGCTCCAGCCACAGGAACTCTCACCAAATCACCAATTCACTATGCGTCCATGGGCAAAGGCGAGGCTTTTTTTCTCGCGCCGCACTCGCCAGGTTCCCGGGAACGCGCGCGCGCGACCGTGGCCGGCCGGCCCCGAGCCCCCGACCTCGGCGGCCGGGATACCACCTTGACGAGCTGGCCGGCCAGATTTTCGGTGGATTCTGGATGGTTGCCGGGATCGCGAGGTTATTTCGTCGCTTTCGTGTGCCTTCGACGCTGCGCTTGCTGCCTAGTACTGTACGAAAGTACTACTCCGCTTACGTGACAATGCAAAGCCCCGTTGGTCAAGTCCCGTGCCTACGATACTGCCACGAGCAGCGAGAGCGCTCTGAACGTTTCAGTTCGCCAATTCGCACGCCGTGCCTTGCACCGGGAAATCTACGCATCAGCCGACCACCGTCTGTGAGCTCTGAGCACCGTTCAAATAAGAAACAAACCTTTGCCTGCAGCAATGCTGCAACTGCAAACGTGCATATGGCGTGACACGATGGTAATTTGAACATGGATGCGTGCCATGATCAGATCACAGATCAGCTTGCGCCACGGAGCAGGAAGGTTTATCAATGGCCTATAAATCCCTTGTTAACGGAGCCCTTCGTCTCGCAATCAGCAAGTCCCCGAGTTTACCATCATCTTCCGATCTTAACTCGATCGTAGTTGCGGACTGATTCCAAATGGATTCTCGCAGCTTGATCTCTACGAAGGCGCTACAGATGGTAACAACCACGCTGATCCTCCTGAGCCTGGCGCGGCCGTCGCTGTGCCAGCGGCGGGAGCTCGAGCTGGTGGAGGCCCCGGCGGGCGACCAGCTGACGTACCACGGCGGCGCCGTCCTCAGCGGCGACATCCCCGTCTTCATCGTCTGGTACGGGAGCTTCTCGGCCGAGCAGAAGGCCATCGTCGTCGACTTCATCGAGTCGCTGACCTCCAAACCCCACTCCGCGACGCCCTCGGTCGCGCAGTGGTGGAGCACCATCCACAACGTCTACCTGTCCACCTCCACCGCCACCGGCGGCGGCGACACGCGTATCCTCCTCGCCAGCCAGGCCTCCGACGAGCAGTACTCTCTCGGCAAGTCCCTGACGCTGGACCAGGTGTTCCAGCTCGCGGCGGGCGCGGGGCCCAGGAAGGGCGGGCTCGTGCTGGTGCTCACGGACCCGGGCGTCGTCGTCGACGGCTTCGGCAGCGTGCGGTGCGGGCTCCACGGCGCCGACGCCGGCGCGGGCTACGCCTACGCGTGGGCGGGTGACGCCAAGCGGCAGTGCCCCGGGCAGTGCGCGTGGCCGTTCGCGAAGCCGTCGTACGGCCCGCAGGACAAGCCCCTGGGCGCGCCCAACGGCGACGTCGGCGTCGACGGCATGATGGTGACGCTCGCCAGCATGGTGGCGGGGGCCGTGACCAACCCGTTCCGCGACGCCTACTACCAGGGCGAGAAGGACGCCGCGCTGGAGGCGTGCACGGCGTGCGCCGGGGTGTACGGAAGCGGATCGTACCCCGGGTACGCCGGGGACGTGCTCGTCGACAAGGACACCGGAGGCAGCTACAATGCCATTGGCGCCGGGGGACACAAGTACCTGCTCCCCGCCGTCTACGACACGGGGAAGCCTGGTTGCTCTACTTTGGTGTAGAGCCCGGAAAACGGTGACGAATTTCACTGCACGTCGTCGGCGCCGAAGGTGTAAATATACATAATTGTTTCTTCGATTTGCCGTTCTTATTTCGACGAGCTTATGGTGTTGACGCTTGCTGGGATCGTTGGAGGATCGGAGGATCTCTAAGAATTGGATAAAACAGAAGAGCGCGAAGTATGCTAAGCAAGGAGTTGTCTTTCAAAGACCAACGTACAAATCAAGATCAGTTTATCAAAATGAATAGAGATGAAATTGGGCGACCGATGCTGTGTGGACTCTGGATGACCAGCTATATATTTACTTATTTCTATGTACCTGGTTAGTTGGTTGCGCTATTATGGAAGAAGAAATGCAATACTATTTCTGAACAAAATCACATATATGACTGTAGACTTAATGACCTTGAGTTTGCACAGTTGGGTGGCTTGGCTACTTTGGTGTTCATTTTTCATCAAGTGTTTTTTGAGACATCAGAGGGTCTAAACTGCCAATCAACCCCGTTTGTAACAACTCTTGCAATAGTGCCCCCACAAGCACTGGTAGAGATGACTAAAAACTTCAGATATCTTTTTTTTTTTGCGAGGAAGATATCTTCTTGGAGTTAACTAAACCTTCTCTATGCATTTGAACATTTTTTAAGACTACTCCAAATGCCCATTCACACTTGTAGATCCAATCCATCAACCTGTGCTCCGTGCAGGCTAAAAAATTTAAGAGTATTTTAAAAAGAACATATGCTATAGAAGTTTGTTGATAAATTTGAGGCTGATACTAATTAAAAGTGCTTAATCTTATTCTCTCTCTCTCTCTCTCTCATGTAATCTTTATCCGGTTGTAACAGATATCATTACCGATTACTTCCATCCCTATTCATATATTACATCTTTTGCATCCCATCTCTATCTCAATGTGTGTTCAACAGTTAGTTGAACCTTAGCTTTAGTTATATTACCTCTTGTTGCAATCTATCTTTCATGACTCCATTGGTTCAGATTTTTTTTCTTCCCAATTTCAATTTTACTTTGATAATGATGCTTATTATGTGGTCCACATGCCAAACATCATTCATCTATACTTTGTGTTAGTTTGTCCATATATTAGCAGAAATACATAGGTAATTTAGAAGTATGCATTTGGTATCTTAGGATATTATTTTCATAACGATAGTAGAAGTGATTAATTTGCATGTGCACATAGAGGGTTAGTTGTTACTTTAATAGGCAAACGTGTGTAATTTAGATGCTAATTTAGGGTTGTTTTAGATTATTATCTTATAATTAATAACATACACGGGTAATTTAGATGTGGATCTAGGGTATTATCTTGGATTTTTTTTACAATGGTAGCGGTAAGTAATTTAGATACAAACTTTTTTACAATGGAAGTTGGTTTTATAACGGCAAACCTGAGTAATTTACTAAAATAATCTATACCTTATACCTAATATTAAAGAGAGGATGTTTCTTTCATCAACCGTCGTGGATATTTTGCAAAAAAACCCCTCAAGGTTTTGGTAATCAACCCGCAGTCCAAATGCTGAAGAGGGGGGGGGGGGGGGTTTCGGGTGGAAAAAGAAGGGAAGGGAGGGGGTTAAAGGGGAAAAAGCTTCTCTTTCTTCGAAACGGAGAGGCGAACGAGGGAGATTGGACGCGGGCGGCCAGCAACGTCAGTGGTGCGGCGGCCGGCGTCCTGGGCTTGACCGCGGCCATGGAGAAGGGGAGGAGGGTGAGGCCGCGAGGCTTGGGCGAGGGGAGCGCGCCGCTACCGCCGGCGAGGCCGGGGTGCCTCGGCGTCTGCTCCGGGGGTCACGTCATGCGCGACGCCGTCCTCCGCGATGCGGGGTCGGAGGCCGCAACAGCCACCCCACCCGTTGAAGATCCGCGGCGGCGGCGACGGCCGCGTGGGGAGGGGTCGAAGGGCACGAGGCCGCAGCTGCCGGAGGGGCCCGGAGGAGATCGAGAAGCTTGCCCACCGACGACAGAAGGGATGACACCGGGACCGGAGGAGGAGGGCAGCGGACGCAACGAGATCTGCTTGCCGGCGGCGATTGCCGCCGCCACGCACGAGGAGGCCGCGTCGTGGTCGGAGGAGGCGGCAGCGCGGTGGGTCTGTGGCGTCGCTGTGCCACTCCAGGTCCACCTCCACGACGCTTGGGAAAAAAAACTTGTCAGGTGAAGGGGGAAAAGCCTCACGGTCCCAGACCGGCGCCACCGACGGCGCCGGCAGCCCCTGCGCCATCTCACCGGCCGCCTTGAGGAACTGCACTGCGCTCTGCCTGTTTAACAAGGTGCTGAGAGGCGACGATGTTCAGCCTTGCCTCTGTTGAAGACGTCGTTCAGCACGGGCAGCCTGCCTACGGCGGCACAACGGCCCTTTCGAGATCTGCTGTGAGGGCGCCTACGGGAGTCGCATGTGCTTCTCGACTCACCCACCGGCGGCAAGTCCCTCTTCCTCCTCTGCCCCACTTCTAGCACGCGTCCCTAGCCGTTCCTCCATTGCCAGGTGCACCTTGCTCTCCCTTTCTTTTCTCTCTCCTCAGTTGTTTGCCAGCTCTTGGATAAAAGAAATTGCTCTCTCTTGGTAATCGTTGCTTTTTGTTTGCTCATTAAAATTACTGCTACGTGATAATCGATGGATCAATAGATAAATCAATTACTGCAGCAATAGTGTCAATCTCTTTTCCCTGCTATTCAGTTGTCGTCCTGTAGTCTGCTATGCTCTGAATGTTTCCAACCCTTCTGCTTGCTCTGAATATTCCCAACCTTTCTACTATTCGTTGACACCTGCTTTTCCTTTTCCTTATGTACCTGATGTACCAATATTATGTTCCATGATTCCGATGCATAATTTGTTCTATGACCATGTGAATGGATCTAGACAGAATGATGAAGGCATATACAAAATGGAGATTACTATTGCTTTCTTTTCTTCATGGCAGTGGCTTAATGTTGTCCTATGAAACCATATGGTCGTCAGTTATCGGATTTGTCATCTGCTCACTACCACTTTCACTCGGTTTGTGTTTTTTTTGCAGAGAAACTAGCCATTAAGAAGGATCACTGAATGTAGCAGCAGAAATGCAGATGATATTTCCTAGCACAAGGCAAAATGAATCTAATTATACATGTGCCCTTTCCTTCTTTATCAATTTGATGAACCAGCTCTGGAGAATTAACTACTTTTATCTCTGCATATGGTGTCCTGCGGATAGAAAGGTAGGAGAGGAGATCACCCTGCTCGCAGAGCACGCTGTGGAGAATGACAAGTTGTCAATCGTCATGTTTAGCCTGGAAAAAATGAGTACGTGTTTAGGTTCCTTTGCGGTGACTTGCATTGCTCTTAAATTCTATCCAGTTTTTTCTTCACCTTACTAACACATGGCTTCTTTCTCTTCTCATTGAAGTTTGCAGTGACGCGGTGTATCAGCGAGAGTAGTCAGGTGATGGGCTGGTATCTTACGTTTCTACAACTTCTCCTCTCTTCCCATCATGTGTGTATTTCTTTCCTTTTTGTATGCAACTAGCAAAGGAAGAAACAAGAAAAATATGAAAAAAAAATTCACTTCTGTGCCTCACGCAATAAAAACTAATTCCAACCAACCGTCAAATTTGGTTGATTTTAATAATGAACAACATATTAAAAGCGAGAGAGCCTTGGCATTAACCAAATTATTATTTGGTTGATTTTTTAGCCCAGCTTCATTTGATGCGTGCATATTTGGTGGTGTATGCCATGTGTTTTGGGACCCGCAATGATTTTCTTCCTTCCGCGCAATGATTTTCTTCCTTCCGTGCAACGCATGGGCACTTCTGCTAGTTATATATAATTGACATTGTTGCCGGCAACGGTTGGGTCTATAAATCAATGGTCGGATGTATTGTATTGTTTTTGAAATTTCTATCTTTCCAAGTTCATCTCATGTGAACTAACACCAAAGCTCCAAAGAAATCTATAATTCATAATAGTGAGATGTTAGAATAGGTTTGGAACTACAATAAAAAATTTTGGTTGGATTATATACACACACTGGAAACTTAGAGCACAAAGCATGGAATTCTTGCATTGTTACCCTACCTCTCGCTAAAGGATTAAAACTCAAAAACCCCAATTTATTCCGTTGTACATCTTTATCTTATACCATTGGGGAAGGTCATATATCCTAGGATCTATTTGATGTGTGAAAAACTTAAAAAGTGTAATGGTTAATTATCTTGAACAAAAATGGAAAAGTGCGCTTACTTTATGTAATATCTAGGGGTAGGTTGAAGAAGTCAACTGACCCCTTCACATGTATCTATAAAGGAGTCACATGAGGCCAATGATACCATCTCTCCATTCATTTTCTTGCTCATTTTCTGCATTCTATTGTCTCACGTGGTTTGTAGGCTCATCTTATTTGATGGATATTGTACAACCCAAAGGTTGTGAGTTTTGGGGAATCGTGATCCAAAGATTACAGTAAAACCTCCTTCAATATAATCATCTACGCACACTTTTATAAAGAGCCAAGAGGTGTGCATATCACTTACAAGGACATAATTGATAAGCACCAGGAGTATGCACATATAGTTTTAGAGTAAATACCATTTCTTCCTTAACAATCATCTAATAACATGTTTTGATCCATAATATTGGTCTTTCTAATTATTTGTGATAATATTATTTTATTTTATTCATACCATGTATTAGTTTCATCCAAACTTTCATAGTTCTTTTGGATGTAGTATGAGTTTGTTTGATATAGCTAAATAATTTAGTGGAGATTCTATAGTCTAGTGTGCAATAAAAGACTACATGGAATCTTCCAAGAGAGCTAGGTTAGGAAGTATATTACTCCAACAATTGTCAAGGTTGGAGGATTAAGATTCCAAATAATGGATTGGGCTGCCAGCGACGAATTAGGCAACTAATGGAGAGTTGTAACTCGAAGTGAGTAATTGACTTAATATAAATATCTAAAACATTATAAATTTTTAGCACCTTGTAGAAACTCAAATCATTTGTCTTATAATCTAGATATTATATTGAAGTTACTAACAAGACTATAAATTTATGATACTTTCTATAGTTGTATAAAAAACATATAAGGGATTTTGATATAAAGAAATGACAAATGCATAACAAAATTAATAAGCAATACTTGTTGAATCTCAACTCCATAAGATCCAGGGTTTTAACTCAAGAACTCACATCTTCATCTTCATTGCATGTTTTTTTTATATTTGCAAAGCTTGCATAAGATCCAATATTTTTTAGGGCTAGGATTTCATATTTGCAAAGTTTCCTTTAGACGAGACAAAATCTAAGCATAGAAAGCCCAACCCTAAACAACCCGTGCTTAGCAAAAAAAAAAAGCTCACTTAGTCAAGCATGTTGGCTTTTATGACTTAGCTTGCACAGTAGCCTAACGGCTCGAATCTGACCCAAGTCTTGTTCAAAACATATAAAACTCATGGGTGGGTTGGCCTACCCACATCTTGAATTTGATGCTCAATGGGAGTCTAGGTCAGGCTTGAGCAATCGCTTTAGGTCCAAAACAAAGTAGGCTTTTCGTTTGGTCTGGCGCACCAAATGCTCGCGTCTATATGAGAGACCTAGTTATTTTGTATGTTGAAATGAGGGAGCTAGTTGTCTGGGCTAATAGGCTTAACTATTTAAGCGTATGCCATTCTTTTGGATTAGAGCATTCCATTCTTAAAGTAAACTCATTTTTCCATGCAACTCATCATAATTTTTGTGTCATAATGGGTAAAGTATATATGCAGACCTCAAGGAGCGTCAAGGTCCCATTGGTCTAAAGAAACACCATACCTAACATTCTTTGGCACATGGGACATCTAAAAAATTGGAGCTCCTGAAGAGTGCTAACTCCAGTTCATGTATCACTAACAAACATCTCATGCAATAGTTTTGGTAATGGATGATGAAGTTTATACTTATTCCCTTTTTGCTGAACTTTTTTGGACTATATCGGTTGACGATTAAAATTGGCACCAATAGGGTTTGCTATGTATTCTTGGCAAAGCGGCTTCACAAGTTACCAAATTCGACCGAGCCAATTTTGTCAACATTGCTAAACAATCAGTTGAACCATATCATTATGTGGTACTCATTGGCACGATCGTAATGCATATATAGGAGGTCTAATCTGGAGTCTGGATGAGAGAGATATGTAGCTCCGAAATGGTCCACACCTGTGAAAACTAGTCAGACTGGTTTTTTGAAATTGGCCAGATCTGTTTGGGCCTATATAAACCGAGTAAGAGTTGTATTTTGGTATGGGATAGATGAAAGTTTTGACTATTATTGGAACAAGACCTCCCCACCCTACATATGTATGAAGGGGCATGTCCGATTGATACACACCCAATCCAACAAAATATTATGCGTTTAAATTTTTCTCCGAAACTCTAAATCTCTCTTCCAACCTCCATGATGTCCGTCTAGTGATTTCCATGACCACAAATGGCGTCCTAGGCTTGCTAGTTGACCTAGTGCACGATCGACAATGTCTGCACCCTAACACGATCCCTCCCAAACATGAGAGTATCGATGGCCTTTTCTAGTTTGCTCGTAAACTGGTCGTTATATGTCATGTAAGTGCACTGATTATCCTTTAATGGTTTGTTTGTAAATCTAGATGTCCTCCATCATGTAAGTGTGGTACTTATCCTCCTCGAGTGATAGATTTCCACGTGGGGACAATGTTGGCACTCGTTACTAAGAAACTTTTACCCCAGTTATCTTCAATATTGGCATATAGATGACACCATTTACATTGATCATACCTAACAATCGGACCATCTTTGCATATGCCTTGCATTTTGAAGGATATTCCATTTCCCTAGAAATTGGACTACATTGGAGCGTAATTGGACGAGGCTAGAGAAAGACGAAGGCCGGACAATACAAAAATGGCATGGGCTGATTGAGCCAAGGAGCCCAAGCCGATCCTAGGGGCTCCCGATGCTCATTCATGCTTAGCTTCGTTGAACGTTCCTCCAAGAAGACTTCAAGGCTAAGTTTTAGAAGATATGGCAAGTTGATCTCACGATCAAGATGAAGCAAGCAACAATTTGGAAGGTTGTCAAGATCCATTCTTATCCCGAGGATATCGACAAGTTAGGCCTGGATGCAAGACAAAAGAAGATTCCAGAAGATCAGAGAAGACTTGGCGATGAAGGAGGATGCAAGAGGGCAAAAGGAAGGGCTAGGCTGATCAGCCATGATCCACCTAGGCTGATCAGATTGGGCCTTTCCCTCGCCCATTGGGCTTCCCCTTTCGACTGCGGACTCTCTAGGGTATAAATACCCCCATTCTCCACCAACACCAAGAGAACCATTAGTAGCAAAAGTCGAGGAACTTGAGGGACAACCATTACAGGGAGCTGAGGGCCGTGCAATTGTCCAGAGGCTAGCTTAGGCTAGGCTCTGGCAGGCGTGATCACCTTGTGAGGAAGATCCATGCCGAAAATCTGGAGCTAGGATTCACAAGTTGTAGGTATGGCTGACGTGTTTATAGATTAGGGATACCCTAAACCATCGATTAAGATAGACTAAGAAAGGATAAGGAAGTCAAAGACTAGCTATGCCGGGTGGGAGACCCGTCGCCGTTTCTACCCGACTAGCCAGCAAAGCTAAGGCTCGGGAACCGAAGGAAGCCGGCCGCCGAGCTGCCGCACGCTAGCTAAGGCGAAATGATGGGCTGGGCCTATCATAGGCCTAGAACCTAGCCAGGCCTGACTGATAGGATGATCACAGTCGGGCCCATGTGGGTCGAGGCATGGAAGCACGGGACGATCAGTCGAGCGCACCATTTTTCGTGCCTAAGGAAGACCGGACAACCGTGTCCGGACAAAATCCCCAGTCAGGAAAGGCGCTGTAGCGCTGACCCGTGCAGCGTCCGATCACGCACGCCTGTTTCCCGTTTGTGTTGACGCTCGTTATTGATACACTTTTAGTGCCATTTAAGTGATGTTTTCATACATATTTTTATACTAACCCGCCACTTGGCACTTGAAATAACCCCATTTTTGCAATGTTATATATTTTGGAGGATATTCTATTTTCGCAGGAAATTGGACTTAATTGTAACACAATTGGATGAGGCTCGGGACAAGCAACAAACCAGACAAGACGAAGGCCATTGGGCTCAGAAAGAGCCTGGGCCGATGGGCCTATAAAGGCTTGGGCTGATCTACCCAGGGTCCTCAGGGCCCGATCATGCTCAGCTTCGGTGAGGACTCCTCCAAGAAGACTTACAGGCTAAGTTTCACATGATATGGCAAGTTCAATTCAGGATCAAAGATGGAATCAAGCAGGACTTTGAAAAGATATTAAGATCCATTCTTATATCGAGGCTATCGATGTGTCAGACCCGCATGCAAGTAAAAATAAGTTTCCATAACATTAGAGAAGACTTGGCGACGAAGCTGGACACGAGGGTGTAAAAGGAAGGGCCAGACTGATTGGCCTGGACCCCCCTAGGCCAATCAGCCCAGCTCTTTCCTTCGCCTGTTCGTCTTCCAATTTAAACCACAGGTCCTCCAGACTATAAATACCCCGAAAATCCACCGATCCTTGGAATCAATCCACCAGAACTTGACGTAACCAAAGGCATTCACCAGAGGGAGTTAAGGGCTGCTGCAAGTCTTCGGAGTTGTCTAGAGATGGCTTAGGCTAGATCTAGCCGCCATAGCCTCCCTGTGCGGTTGTGCCATGATGGAGATCAGGAGCAGGAGTAGATCATCGATGGTATGCACTCGGAGGTGATGATCGAAATACATCTATTATGTGATTAATGTTCTTCATGTCACTCGATCTGTTAGTAACTCAATGCCCCCTTTTATGCTTTCTATCTATCATGGATATGCTTGTTCCTTAGTCTAATTCCAGATATTATCTAGCAAGCTTGGTGTAATCATGGTGATTAGATCTAATATGTCAATCCTTCTAGACATGTTCACCTGTGTTCGTACCCTTAAACTGCCTGCGCTAATAGAGGGGATCGTGACAAGATCTAGCTTGTGTAAGGTGGGGGTTTTTGGGAGGTTGACCGGAGGTAGTAGTTTAAAGATTTCTTTGGATGAGATGCACGATTTGCTTGCTTATTAGCTAGATCTACAACTAGAAGATGATAGGCTCTTATTACCCCTGGGTGTGCTATCTCATATATATATATATCTGTGGATATGATCAACCTATGCTCCATCATTCATGTCTATTATGTTTATATTTATATGCAATCCATGCTTCATATTAGGATAGATCTGTTAGACTAGATAGAAAACCCTAGTAAGTTCACTGTTGATCCACGGATTGATAAACCTTGGATGGAATAGTCTAAGGGAAAAGGTATGATGATCTGTGTGCTTGTGATTCACAAATTGGTACGCTAACTGCCGTCAACAAGCTTTTCTGGCGTCGTTGCCGGGGATCGGCAACTCGAACCCTGGGGCTATCTATCTAATTTTTTGAACTAACCCTAATTCTTTTTATTGCATGTATCTTGTTTTTCTTATTTGCGTCCTTGAAAGCAGGTAAATACTAGACGCTAGATGATTGAATATGGACTTTCATCAAGTCTGGATTCACTTCATTAAGATGATAACAACATCAAGCTTAGCTCTTTATAAGTAGGTGCTAACTTTGTTAGTGGCCCAGCATCTGCTATTGAATCCACACCAATGAAGACAATAGAAATGCTGATAAGTAAGGTAAGCCGCTGTGTCAATTAATTTTTAAAGACTAATATTTCTTGGAGATTTGTTTGTTCAAGTAACAGGTGTTGGAAGCAACATGTCAAGGAGGGATGATTGGAGGGCTTCTTTGCACAGAAGGTGACGATTTGGAGTTGATCAGGACTGGAGGCAACAAGATTAGAAGCACCATGACACTACCAATATTCTCCAGTGGGATGCTCAAAAGCTTCTAATTGAGTGATGCAATCAAGGAAGAAAACTATTTAGATCATCGACAGAAAGCGCAGGAGCCCCCTCTGATCCCGACGCCTTGGCTAAAGCAAGCATTATGGAGAAGACACATTATTGCCGCTATGCTACTTGTTGGTGCAGCAATAATGATGACCTTGAAGCCAATGGATGTGTGACATAATGCTCCAAATACCACAAGATCGAAATCATCAACATCTCCAAATTATTTTACGAGAAGCTACTGTTGTCATCAAGATTTTGCATGACCTCAGAAGAAAATAACAGAATATTTTTGGATATTCAGAATCTCATGAAGTCTATGTTCCAATGAATCAAGAAGCAAGACAATCGGAGGTTACTACAAGCGGTTATGGCCAAATCATCAAATGTCACGCATCCTGAAATCAGTTCTGAATAACATCCAAAGCTGAAATAAAATGGGCAAAATTCTCTCATTTGAACTCCATTTTAGATGAATGACCACTCATTGGAAAGGGTAATTTCATAAAATTTTCAATAGAGCTATATTTTGATATATTTTATATTTTGGATGCAGGGGAAAATCCATGAAGAAGAGGCAGCAGCAAGGCGATGAGAACAAGATGGAGGAGATGAAGATGGTAACAATGAAGAGGAGCTTGGGCAATGCTTTCATCAAGCGTACATGATCAAATTCAGAAGCTTAGAACAAAACAAAAACCTCCAGAGCATTGGCACATGTTGACACCAGTTTTTGACCAGAGTCAACCGCTGTAGATAAGGTTCTGATAGCCGATGAAGGAGAGAGAAAGAGCCTGAAGTTGGCACCGCGTTGAGCAAGACTAACCGCAGTTGACCAGGGTTCCAGAAGATGATGGAACACCAGGTGGGCCTAGTCTGAAGCGAAATTGACTCCATCAAATAAGGGAAAGCGTGGATGTTTATCTTTAATAGTTTTTAGAAATACCTGTAATAGTTCATGTCGTATCTGACTAGGATTTTATCTTGCTCCAGGGTATAAATATAAACCCATGAGCCTTGTAATAGGGAGCGATTAATCAATCAATACAACCTTTCGGCGCCACGTTGCCAAACCCTAGGAGTTGGAGAAGAGTAGATTCGATGAGTTCCTTCTAGCACGCAAGGTTGCATCAGTTTCGATCTCGGGCGAGCTTGCAAGTACCGTCACCCGATCATTATGTCCTCTATTAGAACTTTCTAAGTTAAGTATTATATTCTGATATTGTCGCGTGACTAGTTATCGAGTTATCTTAGATTGCAAGTAGAACTTTCTAGGCTTTGTCCAATATTCTGCTTGTTTTTGACGTTGCTCAAGTTATCGAACGGCTTAGATCTGGTTAGGTTGTCTTCATCGACTCCCTTGCCTTATTTAAACATTCACAGTTATCAAACCGTATCGGCTGGTAGATCTTGCATGCTTTTACTGTTTTACACATGCTAGGTCCGATAGATCTTTACCCCCGTCCCTCGTATTGCTAACCGTGTGGCTTTGGTTGTGTCTTATCCGTATCTCGCAGAAGTCTGATGATGTCATTGAGCCGATAGGGGCGCGTACGAGGCCTTGCTGCAGCGAGCTTGTCTGTTAGGACTAATGGGTCGAAGTTAATGCCCTCCCACCTTGTTACCTTGTCTAAGTTTAATACATGGTCATGACATTAATTAGATTTTGTGAAGGATTGAAAAAGCAACCAGAGGGGGGGGTGAATGGGTGCCTCAAATATTCCTTCTGAAGACTTAGGCCTCTGTCCCAAATTCAAACCCCAAAACCGAAGCGAGCGGAAGACGAGAGATCCACGAGCCAACTGGGTGGCTGGGTGTCTATGGTGATGACCGATAAACATAGCGGGACTCTCAAGAAACAACTGGAAGCAAACTCCAAAGATCCAGAAAGCAAACTCCAAAGATCTGAGTCAAAACAGGACTCAAAATGCTCCTGTCGGAACTTCCGACACCCTATCGGAAGCTCCGATACCTGTCGGAGGTACTGGGAAACTCCCAACAGGAAGTCTCTGTCATTTCAGCAAATTTCCATTCGAAACTTCCGACCGGAAGTTACATCGGAACTTCCGACAACACTGAAATTAGCCTTCGTGAGGAGAGAAGAAAAATCCAAAACTCAATCAAACGACCTCCAAAAATCACAAAATTTTAACCATAGCTTACCAACAACATAACAAACATGTTTCCAAAAGATCTCCTGAAAAAGATCAGCCAATCAAAGGGAATTAAATATCTCGTGAGGAACCCCACTCTTTCAACCCTAGAACTTGAATCGCCCCGATCTATGAACTCGTGTGGTTTCAATCTAATCCCTTTGGTGGAAAGGTTCAACTCACGTCCTAGTTCATTTCCAAAATACCGGTTTGACTCAAGAACTCCTAGAAACCACGAATCAATGAAAAACGTGAGAGGGTGAAAAAGGGAGAAAACAAGAACACGAAGAACACAAGCGAAAATTGCACAAAGCCATCATCCTCCAACACACGGAGGACACGAGGAGGTTAGGGCCTCCATTCCCACAACAAAAACTCGGTTCAATACATGAATTCGGTGCTCAAAACATCCGAGGACCTCTAGAGAGATAAACTAGAGAGAGAGAGAGACTAGACTAATGAACTCCTAAAATCCTAGATAGATGAAGTGCTTAGAGAGGTGCTAAAACAATCAGCCCCCCATCTCTATTTATAGTTCGAAACTAGTTACTAAACTACCCCTACAACTACTACTAGGATAACTACCCACGCAGGGGCATTTTGGTCCAAGTTTTTCTACGCTCATCGGACGGACACGCCACCTTCACGACTTTACTTTGCCTTGATGCAAGCTTCGCGATGATGCCACGTGCCCTCCTTCTTGAAGCTCCGGCCCCACTGGGCTCGCCCCTGATTTTGAGGCCCAAACCGGCAAACCTGCCTGCGCGATGGTTTTGAGGCCCAAACCACCCGAACCGACCATCTTCTCTTGGTCGCCACGCGACCTCCTCGATATCGACGCGTGTCCAGTCTCCGCCAAGCCTTTGAGGCCTCCAAGTCTTTCGCTCCCAGCTCCCGAGCTGCTTACTTGAATTGCCTCCGTCCCGCTTGACTCGACTGACGCCATCTCCATTATCGCCATGTTCTCTTGCCGTTCCGTGTACTATATGGACCGCCCATGACTCCGCCCAGACTCCTCAGGTCCATTGGTCCAAACTTACTCGCGTTCATTCTTCACCGTCCTTGGTCCATCGGCATGAACCTTTCGCTTGACCTTCACCGCATGCCGTCAGCCGCCACATCGCATCCAACACCTGCACATCACAAGCCAAGAGCAACATCAAACCAACACAACGTTGTCAATCACTCATCATCCAAGGGTGACCACCATTGGTCCTCAATCTCTCCCTTGATGAGTGCATTGACAACACCCCATAAATTCATAGTATTTGAAAAATAAAAAATAAGAAACTAAAAATAGAAAATCTCAGTCCCCTAAGATAAGGGCAACGGCTCTACATGACTGAGACAAAATCATGTGATCCCTCAATAAGAAGCAGAAAATGGCTCAACACCAATCACATGAAAATCCAAATCCGGCTCCTCAAGAAGAGGTAAAACAGCTCAACACAACCGGAAAAAGAGCACAAGAGCATGAAAAAGCTCACAAAGACTCAACTGCCCCTGAAATCAGGACTCCCCCTGAACAAATGTCTCCCCCTGAAATCAAGGCATACAAAAGCAAAGTTCTCCCCCTTATGAAACCAAAACCTTGTGAAACCAAAACAAGGCAAGAATTTACAAGAATTTGTGCATTTCCAAAAAAATCTCCCCCTTGTTGATAATGCAACCATCAAGACGAGCATGAGAGTATAAAATGGATGCATTAAATGCAAAATCTATCAAGCTTCTCAGATATACCATAGAATACTCTCAAAGACTACAAGAGAGAAAACACTTGGTGGATCAGAAAGAGCTAGGGCATCGCCAACAAGATGATACAGGTAGAAGGTGAGGTCGATGTCAAGTTTTTGCAATGTATAAAATGATCACCACATGAGCAAGCACCTAGTTAAGAAACACCCAAGCAAGAACAAACTAGTCCATCAAGAGCTCATACAGGGAAGACATGTTCTCAACAAGAGATCATTGCAAACACCCATATATACATCACAAGTCATGTGAAGCTTGTTGAAACCAAGTGCCTACTTCTTTTGGTAGACAATTTGTAACAACTAAGCAAGCAAGAATATGAACAGTTAAGCATAAAGACTTAGTGAATGATGAATTTTTTCATTTCAACATTTTTCTTTTCCTTATTCACACACAGCAAAATACATGAAGTGCCTTTGCGGCACAAATAAGCCATGCTTCCCCAAGAGGTGCATCATGGGCTAAACATCTGCAATGGTACCTAGATCTTTGACCCAATTGAAGAGAGTATGAATTCCAACTATAAGCTAAATATGGAACCAGCATTCAAACAAGGGCAAACCATAACTAAGCATCTACTCATGGGTGATAAGCAAGTTCATAGAGTAGGATTTAGCATTGGATTTCAAAAACAGTTATCTCAACAGGTGTACAATATCATCAAGAGCATAACTGCACATTGCATCAACCATAACCAACCAAGGCATTAGCTCACAAGCAGCATAAGATAGTAGTTAGGGCATATAAGAGAAGCTCAACTAGTGCAATATGATATAAATGCAACATGATACAGATGTAGTATGATACAAATGAAAGCCAAACTAGCATACTACAAAGATGCTAAACAAGCAAAAAGACTATACAGATACCATACAAGAGAGGCACCAAAAACCCAACTCAGAAAGGAAAGCAAACACCCAACTCTCCCCGCAAACGAGCAAATGTGGCTTGATCCAGGGGTTTGGTGAAGATATCAGCGAGCTGATTTTGGGTAGCAACATAGCCAAGGTCAATGTCTCCTTTCTCAACATGATCTCTCAGAAAGTGATATCTCACATCAATGTGTTTGGTTTTTGAGTGGAGAACAGGATTCTTGGCTACACTAATGGCACTCGTGCTGTCACAAAGAAGGGGTACACGAGTAAAATCCAAACCAAAGTCTCTCAAAGTGGAAATCATCCAAAGCAGCTGAGAACAACAACTAGCAGCAGCAACATACTCAACTTCGGTGGTAGACTGAGCAACACTAGATTGTTTGCAAGAAGACCAAGAGACCAAAGACAAACCGAGAAACTGGCAAGTGCCCGAGGTAGACTTGCGATCCAAGAGACACCCAGCAAAGTCCGCATCGGAGTATCCTCGGAGCGTGAGTGTCGAGGAGGCAGAATACCACAAATTGAACTCAGGGGTAAAGCGGAGATACCTCCTTCACTGCCTGATGGTGAGATGTCCTTGGTGAAGCCTGAAAACGAGCGCACAGACACACAACGAAGTGTATGTCCGGCCTTGTCGCCGTCAGGTACAAGAGGGAGCCGATCATGCTTCTGTACTCCTTTTGGTCCACCGGTTTGCTATCTTCATTTGCATCTAGTGCCGTCGTCATCCCCATGGGTGTGGAGAGTGGCTTAGCATCAGCCATGTCAAACTTCCTCAGCACATCCTTCGTGTACTTTCCTTGGTGTACAAAGGTTACTTCCTTACTTTGCTTGATCTATAGCCCGAGGAAGAAGGTCAACTCACCCATCATCGACATCTCAAACTCCCTGCTCATGTCATCTGCAAACTTGGCAACCAAAGTATAAGAGGAACCACCAAAGATTATATCATCCACGTAAATCTGAACAACTAGTAAGTCACTGCCTTGCCTAAGGAGAAAAAGAGTTTTATCAACTGATCCCATTTCAAACCCATTCCCAAGCAAAAAGGATTTCAACCTAGCATACCATGCTCGGGGTGCTTGTTTTAGGCCATATGAAGCTTTTCGGAGTTTGAAAACACGATCAGGATACTTAGGACTCTCAAAATCAGGGGGTTGTCTCACATACACTTCCTCCTCAATAAAACCATTTAGGAAGGCACTTTTCACATCCATTTGGAAGATCTTAAAACCTTTAGCCACACAAAAGGTTAGAAGAATTCTAATCGCTTCCAAACGAGCAACAGGGGCAAAGGTTTCCTCATAATCTATTCCCTCTTTTCGGCTAAAACCTTGGGCGACCAACCTCGCTTTGTTTCTCACAACCAACCCATTTTCACCCTGTTTGTTTTTGAAAACCCATTTTGTTCCTATGAGGTGGCAGTTTAGAGGTGGTTCAACTAAAACCCAAATCCTGTTTCTCTCAAAGTTTTCTAACTCCTCATGCATGGCATTGACCCAGTTAGAATCGGATAAAGCATGTCCAATATCTCGGGGTTCAAAAGAGGCAACAAATGCAGAATGTGCAAAGTGTGAAATCTGCCTAGAGCTGTGCCTAGTGGTGTGCTCATGCAAGTTACCGATCATCAATTGTGGAGGATGGTTACGCTGAATGTGTCATGGAGCCTCTCGCTCTGAAATCGTCTCCCCCTCAACAGCAGCTGGATCACTCTGACTTTCTTCTTCATCATCATGTAGTGGTACTCGTTGATGGCTTGAAGTAGTGGTAGTGGAGGTCGGGCCATCAACCATTGTAGTCGAAGTAGGAGGTACAGGAACAATAGCTAGAGCACGATTCACTTCATCACCTTCTTCATCATCACAATCAGCACGCTCATCCTCTTCCTCAAAGATGCTTTGTCCCATTTCATGTTCAACTGCGGTCTCAAAGATAGGAGTTGTGCAAGGCATAGTTTCATCGAAAGTAATCTCACAGGTTTCCACAATTCGGTTAGTTTCAAGGTTAAGTACATGATAAGCATGACTATGAGAAGCATAACCAAGAAAAATCCCATCAGTGGATCTAGACTCAAATTTGTCCAAATTGCCTTGCTTGAGAATGAAACACTTGCAGCCAAACACCCTCATGTGACTCACTTTGGGGGGACGTCGATGCATCAGCTCATATGAAGTTTTCTTCAGGAAAGCTCGCAAGAAGATTCGATTGGAAACACAACAAGCAGTGTTAACGGCTTCGGCCCAATATTTTCTAGGAGTCCTATGCTCATCAAGCATCATCCTAGCCATTTCACAAAGGGTCCGATTCTTCCGTTCAACAACACCATTCTGAGGAGGGATATAAAGCGATGAAAACTGGTGTTCAAGACCAAGATCATTGCAAAAGGCTTTAAAACGAGCGTTCTTGAATTCTGTACCATTGTCACTGCGAATAGCTCTCATGGCATCTTTAGGTCGCTCATTTTTCAACCTCAAGATCAAATCTCAAACAAAAGGAAATGCCTCCTCCTTAGACTCCTTGAATAAAACCGTTGAGTACCTTGAAAAGTCATCAACAACCACAAGCACATACCACTTCCCACCAACTGAGCAAACGCGAGCTGTACCAACTGTGTCCATGTGCATCAGCTCCCCTGGGTGCTCAGTCATCACCTGATTCACAGGAGGATGGGAAGCAGCAACCATTTTCCCATGTCGACAAGGAGCACAAATAAGATATTTTTCAAATTTCAACTTGGGCAAACCACGAATAAGATACAAAGTACTCAAGTGGGACAACAAATCAAAGCTTAGATGTCCCAACCTCCTATGCCACCTCCAAAGTTCAGAAGAAGAACCAACAACCAAACACCAAGACAGACCAAATGACTTGGAAAAATCAACTCGAAACACCTGACCCTCGAGGACGATCATACACACAAGATCTCCTCGAGAGTCTAAAATCCTTGAGATCCCTTAACGGACCTCAAAACCATCATCAAGCAGTTGCGACACAGAGAGCAAATTGAAACCAAGAGAATCAACAAGAGCAACTTGCTTGAGCATGAAATTCTCACTCACCTTGATAGCACCTTCAGACAACACCTTACCTTTGCTATTATCCCTAAAAGTGATGTACTCCTTGGTCATCATCGGGGTGAGGCTGGAGAACCATCTATGATCACCGGTCATGTGTCTGGAGCAACCAGAGTCAATGAGCCACGTGTTCTTTAGGCCTCCGACTTGCTCAAATAAAGGGAGATCAAGGATGAGCAAATGACTCAACACTGGGGTTAGAAAAACAAGTAGAATACAAGTGTCGAACCATTTGCTCAAGAGTGAGGTTAGCAAAATCAACCATCTCTCATCTCATAGGAGGACTACGGCCAACGCTAGGGGAAAAACATGGTCCATTGTAGCTCCGAGACTCAATACCACAACCATGCTGTCCTGGGCCATATTGATCATGGCGAGGGGCATGCCTGGCAAAACCACGCGAAGGAGCAAAATACACACTATCCACATGATGAGGTGGAGGGACTGCTCTAGGCGCATGTACACCATGAGAAGGGTGGTACATGTCCCTGTTGCCCCACTCACGCTTATGCCTCAAAGCCTTCTTCTTACGAAAGCAAAACTCCTCAAGGTGACCCCCTTTCTTGCAATACTCACAGTGGAATCTAGCAAGTTGTTTTGGCTATGGATTCACTCTAGATTGTGGCTTGGCTTGGGGTTTTGGTGGAGGTTTCTTAGGAGCAATTTCTGGAAGTGTGTCGAGCTTGTTCTTGAGATGGTTTGGTTTTTTCACCCAAATGGTTTTCTTGGGTACTTTGGGTGGTGTCTCAATGAAAACTCCATCTCTCACACACTCAGACAAGTTTTGCTTGCAAGCTGGAATGGGTTGCTCTCTATTTTTAGTGGGTGACTCTTGAGGGGTGTAGTCAGCTGGTGGCTCACACTGGTTATAGCTTGGTTTCTTTCTCTCACCACTGTTTTGACCCACCTTTTCACACAACCCGTCAAAGAACTTGTGCAACCCATTAAAATGACAACCCTTCATAACGGACCCAAGCCCAAAACCATCAGCCCTTTTGAACTCCTGAATCATCATGCCTAGCTGAGGTTCCCTACTTGACACCCAACTAAGAACCATGCGCAAGTAAGAGTTTTCATCCTCAGCATGTTGCAAACTAAGCTTGAGTTCAGGACAATCAGTGCATTCAGGAAGTTTAGATCTAGCAATGAACTCAGACTTCTCTAAAGCACTAAGCTTAGCACATGCATCATCCAACTGAACTTGCAAAGCGGGGCAAGACTTACATGCACAAGCAAAATAGGCCTAGTCTTGACTTCATCTAAAGCAGCCCTAGTCAAATCCAATTCATCTATCAACAAAGCATGCTTAGATTGTAAAGATGCAAGACTATCCATATGAACAGCACATTCATTACACTCAACAACATCAGAAACAATAGGAGCAGATTTAAGCATATCTATCTCAATCAACGCACTCTCTAACTTAGCCTTGAGCTCAACTCATTCACGAGCTGCCTTCTTAATCAAATTATCTTGATTGATCAGGCAATCATTCAATTCTTCTATTTCTAAGACAAGTTGTTCTGGAGTAGCCTTTACCTCTATTTCTGTGTCGGAGTCGCTTTCCTTGTCATCCGTCTTGTTGTCGGTGTTGAGGGCCATGACACAGTACCCATTGCGGTTCTTGCCGGAGTAGAAGCAAAGGCCGTTGAAGTTCTTGCCATCCTTCTTCTTCACCTTGCGGTCGTCATCCTCCTCACTTGAGCTTGAGTTGGTGTGGTCGTCGGTGTCAGAGTCGACATTGCTGAGGGAGGCGATGAAGGCGTGTGCTTTGGCCTTCTTGCGGTACTCCTTCTCACGATCGATGTACTTCTTCTTCTTCTTGGTGCCGTCCTTGTTCTTGTGCTTGTTGTAGTCATGCCCGCTCTTGGATTTGTTCTTCTCGGGGCAGTCAGCGGCGAAGTAGCCTGGCTTGCCACAGTCGAAGTAGGTGTTGTTGTTCCTTCGCCTGTTCTTGCGGTTGCCGTTGAAGCGCATGAACCGCCGTGTGACCAAGGCGAGCTCATCATCGTCAAGAACCTCCAACTGCTCCTCTGAAATAGAAACCAAGGAAGACAAGGCAAACGACATAGAAGAAGAGTTCCCCAAAGACTTAGGTTGTCCAGAGCCAGACATGAGAGCCATACTATTTGGATCAGTAGGGCCTTCTTGTTTTGCTCGGAGCCTCTTGTCAACCTCCGTGGATTTCAACTTGGCAAAGAGTTCATCAGCGGAAAGTGTTTCATAATTGGGTGACTCGATGATAGCATCAACCTTCATACCCCACACCTCGTGATCCAAAGCATGCAGAAGCTTTAAGTTCTATCATGATCGTTGTAGGGTAAGATGGTGATGTTTGCTTTCATCTTGTTCACAATAGCAAGAAAGTGCGGAAACAAAGCATCGACAGACTCTCCAGGCAAATGAACAAAGTTCTCATACTCATGCCTGTAAGTCTCAAAGAGTCTTGCCTTCACCTGACTGTTTCCCTCATGGAAACTCTGAAGTCTGGACCAAAAATCTCATGAGCAAGAGATAGATCCTCGACACGGTCAAACTCAGCACGGCACAGACTCGCAAACAAGATATCCACCACTTTGTTGTTGGCGTGATATTTATCTCTTTCATCTTGAGTCAAGCGAGTAGCAGGAATCACATAAGTCACATCCTGAGTGATTTCCCAAACCCCTGCTCCTCTACTATTTAGATGGGCTCTCATGCGAGTTTTCCAATACTGATAGTTAGAGCCATCAAAGTAGGGTGCAGCGGTCGAGGTAGAATGCTCATAGGTCGCCATAATAGGTTTCGAAACCGATTAGGGTATGGAGAAACCTTAACTAGCTCTGATACTAATTGAAGGACCGAAAAGGCGACCAGAGGGGGGGGGTGAATGGGAGCCTCAAATATTCCTTCTGAAGACTTAGGCCTCTGTCCCAAATTCAAACCTCAAAACCGAAGCGAGCGGAAGACGAGATATCCACGAGCCAACTGGGTGGCTGGGTGTCTATGGTGATGACCGATAAACACAGCGGGACTCTCAAGAAACAACTGGAAGCAAACCCTAAAGATCCGGAAAGCAAACTCCAAAGATCTGAGTCAAAACAGGACTCAAAATGCTTCTATCAGAACTTCCGACACCCTATCGGAAGTTGCGATTCCTATCGAAGGTACCGGGAAACTCTCGACAGGAATTCTCTGTCGTTTCAGACAATTTCCCTTCGGAACTTACGACACAGTGTTGGAACTTCCGACAGCACTGAAATCAGCCTTCGTGAGGAGAGAAGAAAAATCCAAAACTCAATCAAACGATCTTAAAAAATCACGAAATTTTAACCATAGCTTCCGAACAACATAAAAAACATGTTCCCAAAATATCTCCTCAAAAAGATCAGCCAATCAAAGGGAATTAAATATCTCGTGATGAACCCCACTCTTTCAACCCTAGAACTTGAATTGCCCCGATCTATGAACTCGTGAGGTTTCAATCTAATCCCTTTGGTGGAAAGGTTCAACTCATATCCTAGTACATTTCCAAAATACCGGTTTGACTCAAGAACTCCTAGAAACCACGAATCAATGAAAAACGTGAGAGGGTGAAAAAGGGAGAAAACAAGAACGCGAAGAACACAAGCGAAAATTGCACAAAGCCATCATCCTCCAACACACGGAGGACACGAGGAGGTTAGGGCCTCCATTCCCGCAACAAAAACTCAGTTCAATACATGAATTCGGTGCTCAAAACATCTGAGGACCTCTAGAGAGATAAACTAGAGAGAGAGAGACTAGACTAATGAACTCCTAAAACCCTAGATAGATGAAGTGCTTAGAGAGGTGCTGAAACAACCAGCCCCCCATCTCTATTTATAGTTCCAAACTAGTTACTAAACTACCCCTACAACTACTACTAGGATAACTACCCACGCAGGGGTATTTTGGTCCAAGTTTTTCTACGCTCATCGGGCGGACACGCCACCTTCACGACTTTGCTTTGCCTCAACGCAAGCTTCACAATGATGCCACGTGCCCTCCTTCTCGAAGCTCCGACTGCACCGGGCTCGCCCCCGGTTTTGAGGCCCAAACCGGCAAACCTGCCTGCGCGGTGGTTTTGAGGCCCAAACCACCCAAACCGACCATCTTCGCTTGGTTGCCACGTGACCTCCTCGATGTCGACGCGTGCCAGTCTCCGCCAAGCCTTTGACGCCTCTAAATCTTTCGCTCCTAGCTCCCGGGCTGCCTACTTGACTTGCTTCCATCCCGCTTGACTTGACCGACGCCATCTCCATCATCGCCATATTCTCTTGCCGTTCCGTGCACTACATGGACCACCCATGACTCCACCCGGACTCCTCGAGTCCACCGGTCCAAGCCTACTTGCGTTCATCCTTCATCGCCCTTGGTCCATCGGCATGAACCTTTCGCTTGACCTTCACCGCATGCCATCGGCCGTCACACCGCATCCAACACCTGCACATCACAAGCCAAGAGCAACATCAAACCAACACAACATTGTCAATCACTCATCATCCAAGGGTGACCACCATTGGTCCTCATTTTGTTACCTTAATCGGCTTGTAAGCGGTTGGTAAGAGGCCTTTGGTGATTATGCTCTAGTCTTTTATGTTGACAGATTGAAGTTAATACCCTCTCATTCGTGTTGCCTTGTCTAAGTTCAATACACTTATCAAGACATTAATTAAGATCTGTTAATGTATCTGGCTTGTGTATGGTCAACATCGGCTGGTCCTTGTTACGTTCTAATCTTTTAAGTTAGTAGATTGATGCCAGTACCCTCTCATTCGTATTACCTTGTCTGAGTTCAATACACTTATCAAGATATTGGCTAGATCCATTAGCTTATCTGATAAGTACGTAGTTAACAAGGGTCCCTTTTATGGCTGTTGTGTTACAATGCTTTACCTTAGCCCGTCGGCTAACATAGTTGATGGCACATGCCATTAATGTTTTATTTACACCACATGCTTATATTAAATATCTATCTGTCATGGTGTTTATTCCAAGAATGCCTACCTATGAGTTCGAAAGGCTTCGCCAGCGATCGACTCAGGAATTTAATGTTTACCTTGTCAAGTTTTAGGTCAAATTGACTAGCACACCTTGCACCACTCGCGAGCCGATTTGGAGCCTGCACTGGGGTTAAGCGGATCTCCTAGGTCCTCCGTGTTGTTCAACGTAGAAACCTGAGGTCCAGATGTTGCGTCAATAGCACATGAAGACACAAGCAGGCTACATCCAAAACAAGGAGATGTTAGAAGCAAACCACGAAGGCTTACAAAAGATGACATCAAGCTGCATGGGCACTTTGGGTTCTCACGCAAAGGACCATGGCTTCGCATGAACATGATCAAGGTGAGGAGTGTAGCTATATGACTATAACTAAAGCGCTTTTCGGGAGGCAACCTGTCTTTTTATTTATTGTTTATATTAAGACTACAGTCTATATTGTGCTCTTCAATCAAAACCATCAAGCAACACTATACCTTTGCTCTAATAAATACTACAACCACATGTTGTATGCTTTAAATAATATTGAGGGAGCACTTTGTTATTTGATCTTGGAAAACTTATAGACCCTTTTTTGTGTGCTATTAGTGTTTAGAGTCTTTTTCTTTGTCTCTTTTTAGAGAGAAATATGAAGTATGTCACCACCCCTTTGATTCTAAACTTGTGACTAGTTAATTTAGGCTAACTTTTGTTTAGTTTAGACCACCATCATATCATTTTGTTTTCCTCATTGCATTGCATTGCATGATTTATTTTGTTTTATAACCTTTTGTTAAAACCTTTTCCACCAAAGCCTTCCCATCAACCTCGCTAAAAACCAGAGCTAGCAGAGGTAGGGTTTACTTGCGTTGATCGATTTGTTGCACCATTCAGATCGGCCAAGTCTATTTCTATCCTCTGTTCTAACTAAAAATTTTGACAAGCCTACCTAATATCTTTAGCCATCCTAAAACCTTAGGTTTTGTTTTTTGCATAAAAAATAACCCTTGCTTTTCTTTTTATTTTGAATTCATCTTGGATAGAATTTTTGTACCTGATTTATCTCTTCAAAATTCTTGTTTTAAGCCAAAAATATAGGATACATATGAACCTACCCTAAGCCTTGTTAGTTTGGTTGTTGGGGCTTTTTGATGAATGATTTTTTTTATTGACATTGCTTGACTTCTTATGAAGTGGCAAGCCTTACTTTCTCATTCTAAGCAATTCTTTTTGACTCAACTAACTATAGAACAATAACGATAGTCTTTCCGACCTTACTAATCCTTGTTTTTGCTAACCCTTTTGCATATGCATTTGCATTTGTTCTGTCATTTATGTGTTAGCTTGACTTTCTCCTAAAACTTTTTGATGAATGCTTTCATATTTATGTTAATGCTTGGATGGTATTTTTCTTTTGCAATCTTGTGTAAGAAAAACATGGTGTTTAGACTTGATTGCAGACATCATCATTCAGTTTACCAAAACTTGGTAGCTATTCATATTGCATTGGTTGGTTTATAAGCTTTGCAATGCGCTTTATTGTTCTTGTGTTGTATTGATCTTGGGATAAGCATGGTGTTTGACCTTGGTTAACAATTTTTTTATGGCTTCTGGAGAATTTCAGCAACCTAGTTGTAAACATGGTGTTTAGAACTTGGTGTTGACATTGTCTTTGTTTATGTTCCTTCCTATCATTTGTATTCACACTTGCACACACTTACACTCATTAGGTTTTTGTTTTTATTTTACTGGATTAGCTGTGCCACAAGTTAAAGTCTTAGGGATGTTATTGGTTTGTTGGCGATTGCTTCTAGTCCCGACCATCACCCCGGGGGTAGTATGTGCACTTGGATTGTTTAGCAGGAATGGCGAAGCGCTTTCATGAAAGGAAAAGAGAAGAAATTGAAGGACAATAAAGGTGACAAAAGTGAAGAAGCATAAAGATAAGCTCTGGATACAGAGCACAAGGATTTCAACGATCATAAAATGCTTCACCTTCTTCTTCCATGCCTAGCACAATGCTAAGCATGTGGGAGGGCTTGGCACAATGCTAAGCATGTGGGAGGGCTTGGCGGATGAAGATAAAAATGCTAAATGGAACGCAAGGATCATGGTCGCTAGAAGATGCTCATTTTTCTTCTTCCATGCTAAGCACAATGCTTAAGCATGGGGAGGCAGCGCTACACTTCATTACAAGCATCGAAAGGATAGTAAATTCTTCCTCAACTTTCTCTTTGTCCATATCTTTCTAAATGTCTGTGTATAGAAGCTTTCAATCATAGACTTGATGCAACTTTTGTATATCTCTCGATAATAACATGGCTACTAGGAGTACAACCTAGTTTTTGTTTTTAGTAAATCATGATCACCATCACCTTGTGCTCACCATGATGTTAATTTTGGTATAATCTTGCTTATGGAAAGATGAAGGTTGTCGCTTTGTTTTACCTACACAATGTTGTATATGACTTGACTATTTGCTCTCTTTTTAATGAACCTAAATTGATTAAATACCGGCTCTTTTAATTGTGGAGGTTAAATGACTAAATTTTAGACCCACAAGCTCTATGTTGCTCTTTGATTTAAGTTTACAGATGACCAGATAACTTGATCTATTTTTATTTAAAATTAATTCATATGCTATATACATTTGTGAATCTCTTGCAAAGTTCTACCTACCAGAGCCTATATACATGCATTGTGAGTTTCTACACTGGAAATTTTGATTAGTTGGATTAAAATTGATTTCTGTGGTATGAGATTTAGAAGCTAGCCATATCCTTTGTGTAAACATTTTTCTTGCTAGCCTTTCTGTCCACGCATTGTGAGTTTCTACACTAAAAATTTCACAAACCTCACTGGACATCCAACCTAAACTCAAATTATCATTTTTGTGACTATCTCCTTGACCACAAACTATTATTGAGTATGGAAAAATATTTCGACAAGGATCCAGAAGATATATCAGTACCTTTTCAAGAAAAATAATATTTGAAGGTGTCCACCAGTATCAAGAATAAAAATCGAAGGAAACAGAGGCCAGCAGGGGCAAGGCCGATCGGCCTGGACATCCTCAGGCAGATCGGCCTGGGTGGTTTCCCCCTGGACCCTCTGAATTTTAGCATGGATGATCCTCCAGAGGAATAAAATAACTTTCTGATGAAGATTGAAAATTTTAGTACTTATCTCAGCAGTTTATCTTTCTTTCTCTTTCATGCTCGAGGATGAGCATCGTCCAAGCATAGGGGACGAGTCATCGTATTATCTCTGATTACTACTGAGTAAAGTATGTTGCAAGAAGTTCTGAGGAGCAAAATAAAAGAAATGAGGAAAAAGAAAGAAAGAAGAAAGAAGAGAAAAAGAATGAAAAAGAAAAAATATAAAGGAGAAAAATAATAAAATGCTCCTTAGTTCTTTGAGCCTCATTAAAGTTTCCAGTGCTCTTAAGATTAAGGATTGATCCATACTTATTTTCCAACCATGTGCAATCCGATTACGAGAACTTCATTTGTGTCTCACGATCACCCTTTGCCCTTGCACATGTCTACTATCTAAATGTGTGTGTTTCATCCCTCTCCCTCTCCAACATTTATTTTCCATAGCCTTTTTCACAAGTTTCAGTAATCCCAATAAATCTGTCTCTTAGTTTGATAATATTTCAGATATAATGTCTTGCTAGGATTGTTTCTACCTACGAAGCTCCACATAAGCCTTCCATTTTCATATATGAGTAGAATAGGTTGAAAATAATCTAGTATAGGCTTGAGTGACATGATGAGATGAGTGTTTCCATGTGCCGTTGCAAGAGGATCTCACTTGTGTTAGATTTGCATCTTTTTGAAAAACTCTTAACGATGAAACAAGGTAAAGGTCTGATGTTCTTAAGAGCATTGTATTTATTTTCTTATTGTGGCTTGTTCTTTATTGCTAGTCTATCTTCCATGATGAAAATTAGCGGGTCACAACTTGAACTTTAATGCTAAATACTTGAGAGAGCAATGTATCTTGTTATGTATAACTGAGTGCAGGGATGACATCGAATGGCAATGCTGATTTCCTGATTAAGCAACTAACTTGGATTTACTCGAGGATGAGTAAGGTTTAAGCATGGGGGAATTGTTGGCGCTCGTTATTGACACTTTTTAGTGCCATTTAAGTGATGTTTTCATACATATTCTCATACTAACCCGCCACTTGGCTCTTGAAATAACCCCATTTTCGTATATGCAATATATTTTGGAGGATATTCTATTTTTGCAGGAAATTGGACTTAAGTGGAGCATAATTGGATGAGGCTCGGGACAAGCAATGAACCAGACAAAGATGAAGGCCATTGGGCTCAGAAAGAGCTTGGGCCGATCAGCCCAGGGTCCTCAGGGCCCGATCATGCTCATCTTCGGCGAGGACTACTCCAAGAAGACTTAGAGGCTAAGTTCATAAGATATGGCAAGTTCACTTTAGGATCAAAGATGGAAGCAAGCAGGACTTTGGAAAGATATTAAGATCCATCCTTATACCGAGGCTATCGACGTGCCAGGCCTGCATGCAAGTAAGAATAAGTTTCCATAACATTAGAGAAGACTTAGCGACGAAGCTGGACGCGAGGGGGTAAATGGAAGGGCCAAACTGATTGGCCTAGACCCCCCTAGGCCAATCGGCCCAACTCTTTTCTTCGCCTGTTTGTCTTCCAATTTAAACCACGGGTCCTCCAGACTATAAATACCCCGAAAATCCACTGATCCTGGGAATCAATCCACTAGAACTTGACAAAACCAAAGGCATTCACCAGAGGGAGTTAAGGGCCACTGCAAGTCTTCGGAGTTGTCTAGGAGATGGCTTAGGCTAGACCTAGCCGCCATAGCCTCCCTGTACGGTTGTGCCATGATGGAGATCAGGAGCAGGAGTAGATCATTGATGGTATGCACTCGGAGGTGATGATGTAAATACATATATTATGTGAGCAATGTTCTTTATGTCATTCGATCTGTTAGCGACTCAATGCCCTCTTTTGGCTTGTGCAAGGTGGGGGTTTTCAGGAGATTGACCGGAGGTAGTAGTTTAAAGATTGATTTGAACGAGATGCATGATTTTCTTACTTATTAGTTAGATCTACAACTAAAAGACGATAGGCTCTTGTTACCCCTAGGTATGCTATCTCATATATATATATGTGGATATGATCAACCTATGCTCTATCATTCATGTCTATTATGTTTACCTTTATATGCAATCCATGCTTCATATTAGGATAGATCCGTTAGACTAGATAGAAGACCCTAGTAAGTTCACTGCCGATCCACAGATTGATAAACTTTGGATGAATACTCTAAGGGAAAAGCTACGATGATCCGTGCACTTGTGGTTTACAAATTGGCGCGCTAACTGTCGTCTACAGTTTGCTATCATGACAACATCAGATGATGTGACTGGAGGCAGGCACCACCCTCAGACACGCAAGGTGACCAGGCCCGAACATCTCGGCCACTAAGGGAAGGAGCGCGGAAGAAGGCTTTTTCTGAAGATAGAGCAACTGGACGTCCCGATTGAAGGGAGGGGCGCACCGCGATCAGTCAGGAAGCAAGCGCCAAATCAAGAAAGAGAACCACGACAACCGGACGATGTAACCCTCCCCATGAGCCATGTATATAAGGGCATGGGGGAGAGAGGGGATTCGACTCCGTGCGATACCCATTGTTTTTAAACCCCTACTACAAACTAGACGTAGGGCGAGTTGCCTGAACTAGTACAACCTCCTTGCCTTTTGAGAGTTAGGCCATCTAAGACCCATACAACAAATCTTCACTAGTTGATGCTACAGAACGACTACAGTTGGCGCGCTAGGTAGGGGCCTATTGCATGATTGTCACAACTCTTCGATGGCTTTCCTCCTCGCCCATGATGGTTGCATCTTCGTTCCTGGGAGTGGCATCCGCTTCGGGAGCCTAGACTTCATCGCCACCTCTGCGGGCAACCTTCAACTCATCGTGACACCCGCGAGAGGACAGGAGCTGCACTTCGGCAGCCTCAGGTTCATGGCCAACGCGAACGACGACTTCGAGCTTGGCGACCTGGCGACTACGCACACCACTGGCGCGAACACCACAGACAGTGATGCCGGTCTCGACATCGACACAGATGCAATCGCCCGCCGCATCAACAGCTACGTCGGGCCGAACCCACCCCACAAAGAGGTCAAAACCAAGCTCTACGCACTGATAAACACCTTCTCCCAGCTGACAGTGAAGGCTCGGGGTTGGCGGAAGGGGACGACCATGAGGCCATGATCAGCTTTCCCTTCAGGCTGAAGAATGTGGCCCACAGCTACGCACAGAAGCTACGGAAAACCACTTCCCACACCACGCGCACACCCATTTTCGTCGGCATGATGGACTACGCCCTGGCATCCGTCCATGACCTCCTCGATGATGACACCAGCGACGGCTTAAGCTTGGAGCCAGGATACTGTAGCAACGAGCATGCAACATGGTGGATCTCACGGACGCCCCCATCATCGAGGAAGCCACCACGCATACCCCGCCAGATCATCTTATGGAGGAGCAGCGTGAGGCCTACGCCAGGGAGTGGGCAGAGCGGCTGAAAGCCCAACACACGGAGCTCGAGGCGAAAGGGCAGCAGTTGGAATGGGAGCAAGCGGAGTTGTAGCCCCAACAATGGTGGCGTGGAGATACCGCACGAGTCCATGCCCGGCAAGTCCATCACCAGATCGTACAGGGGGCCGAGGACGTGCCCCACTTCATGCGAGCATGTCAAAATGTGGCCGCTGCAGCTATGATCCTCTGCTCCATCCCCGAGCCAAGCGGCCCAGCAGCCAGGCAGATCCATCACAACCTACGAGGTCTCGTAGAAAGGACAGTCGTGCAACAAGCTGAAAGCTCCCACGCGAGGCGACACGAAGCATCAAGAAGCAAGTAGAGCCATGCCAGCCACTGAGACGACGAAGCCTCTTCCCGGTCGGGCGCATCTCGTCGCCAGGGAAAGAGTGATCACGCTACCTCCACGAGCCATCATACCCCGATCGTGTCGATGCATGATCGGATGGTCAAGAAGCAGGACGCACGTGACATGATCAACACCCGGCGGCGTGCCGCCAAGGAGCCTAAGATCGCCAAGAAGGATAAGACATATCACCATGATTGGTGCGGTCGAAGTCCTAGCCCTGACGGACCCGGACCCGAGCTTTCAGCGGAGAATCTGCAGCACGCGTTTCCCCCCGTGCTTACGACCACCCACGCACATCGCCAAGTACATCGGGGATACCGACCCTGGGGTGTGGATCGAGGACTACCAGTTGGCCTGTTGGGCGGAGGGGCTGGAGACAAGTACTTCATCATCCAGAACCTGCCTCTCTGCGTAGCCAACTCCACCAGGGCCTAGCTCGAGTATCTGCCACACGGCCGGATCCAAGATTGAGCCGACCTGAAGGATGTCTTCATCGGTAACTTCCAAGGCCTGTTCATCCACTGGAAACCCTAGGATTTGAAGAGCTGTAGGCAGAAGATGGGAGAAATACTTTGAGATTAAAACTGCCGATTCTCGAGGCAATGCAACGAGCTCCTCAAAATAGTTGACGCGAATGTAGTCGGGGCCTTCATCTCCAGGACGACTTGTCAATCCCTGGTGCACAAACTCAGATGCTTGAAGCCCCAGACAACTAAGGAACTATTGGACATCGCCACCAATCATGCCTCGGGAGAAGAGGCCGAAGATGCGGTGTTCGAGCTCAGCAAGGGAAAGGCGAAGAGAAAGGAGGATGAGGCCACGACCTCCCATGGACGCATTTAGAAGAAGAAGAACAAGTCGTTGTGGGAGAATGAGCTCATCACAATGGTGGGATGATCGGAGAAAAAGGTTGGGAAGCCTCTGACTGATTACTTCGAGAAGATGCTCGAGGGACCATGCCCCAACCACGCATTCCCGGCCAAACACCTTTACAAGGACTGCTCTCTCATGAAGAAGTACCTACAGGGAAACCTCAAGACGGCAGATCCGAAGAAGAAGAAAGCTGAGGCCCCTGCCCCAATGGTTGCCTCATGATCTTCGGTTGCTCGGATGCCCGAGTCGAAGCGGAGACAGAAGCTAACCAACCGGGAGGTGAACACCATCGAGCTGGCGGTCCCAATGTACCTGAAGTGGTCGGAGTCCGCGATCACCTTCGATAGATCGGATCATCCCAGTCTCGTGCGATGCCTAGGAAGGTTCCCGTTGGTGGTGGACCCAATCATCGAGCCCAAGTGTCTCTCCAAGGTGCTGATGGATGGTGGGAGCGACCTTAACATCCTCTACGTCGACACCCTCAACTCCTTGAAGATAAGTCGACAGCACATCCAACCGACCAGAGCACCCTTCCATGGTGTGATCCCCAGGAAGCAAGCCACCCCGCTCGGGAAGATTGATTTGCCCATGATGTTTGGACACCGGTCAAACTTTTAGACAGAGACTCTCACATTCGAGGTGGTAGACTTCAGCGGCTCCTACGACGCCATCCTTGGGAGGCCATGGTATGCTAAGTTCATGGCTGTCCCCAACTACGTCTACCTCAAGTTAAAGATGCCTGGGCCGAAGGGCATCATCACCATCGAGCCAAGCTTCACACACGCATGACAGTGCGACCAAGACAGTTGCCAGCTCACCTCTGGGATCATCATGAAAGTAGACCTCGCAGAGATCAAGAGGAACCTCGTCCTGACCGCCCCTAACTCCAAGCAGGGTGCCACTGCATCGGCATTCCAATCAGACGAGAAAACCAAGGAAGTCGAGATCGACGACAACGACCCAACCAAGAAAGCACGCATTGGGGTGACCCTCTCCGACAAATAGGAAGGTGCGCTCGTTGACTTCTTATGCCGCAACCGAGACGTCTTTGCATGGCAACCATCTGACATGCTAGGAATCCCGAGGGAAGTCACCGAGCACCACCTCCATATAAAGCCGGACGTGAAGCCGGCCAAGCAACACCTACGACGCTTCGATGAAGAGAGACGGAAGGCGATTGGGGACGACATCATGAAGCTACAAGTGGCAGGGTTCATTAAGGAAGTCTACTATCCAGATTGACTTGCCAATCCTATGCTTGTAAATAAGAACGGGAAATGGAGAATGTCTGTTCACTATACTAGCCTTAACAAGGCCTATCCCAAAGATCCCTTCCCCATGCCACAAATCGACCAAGTGATCGATTCGACCGCGGGATGCGAGATCCTATGTTTCCTCGACGCTTACTCCAACTATCACCAGATAGCAATGTCTGAACACGATCAACTCGCCACGTCGTTCATCACACCATTCAGATCGTATTACTACATGACAATGCCGTTTGGTCTAAAAAATGCCGGCGCAACTTACCAGCACTGCATGCAGCAGTGCTTTCGCGATCAGATAGGGAAAAACCTCGAAGCGTACGTCGACGACATCATGGTAAAATCAAAAAAGGCATGGGACCTCGTGAGCGACCTCGAGGTCACTTTTGCTAATCCACGAAAGAATCACATTAGGTTGAACCCTGAAAAATGCGTGTTCAGAGTCCCGAAAGGGAAACTCCTAGGCTTCATGGTTTCCGAGTGTGGCATCGAAGCCAACGTGGAGAAGATCTCTACGATGCGAAACATGGAGCCGATCACTAACATTAAAGGGGTACAAAGGCTCATAGGTTGCCTCTCCTCCTTGAGAAGGTTCATCTCATGATTGGGGGAACGCGGCATGCCACTATACAAACAACTCAAGAAATCCGACCAATTTCGCTGGTCGAAAGAAGCCCAGGCGGCTCTCGACAAGATAAAAGCCTTCCTAACCACGCTGTCGGTGCTGGTCTCCCCGATGGAGAACAAACTAATCCTATGGTACATCGCTGCAACAACACAGGTCGTGAGCGCCGTGCTGATAGTCGAACGAGAGGAGCCTGGTCACATGTTGGCCATTCAACGCCCGGTCTATTTTGTCAGCGAAGTCCTGTTCGATTCCAAGACCCGATGCCCCAGGTTCAAAAGCTCTTGTACGCGTGCTTATTGTGATACGGAAACTGCAGCACTACTTCGAGTGCCATTCGATATCGATGGTATCAAACGCACCCCTCGACGAGATCGTGCACAATAAGGATGCGACCGAATGAATCGTGAAATGGGAAATTGAGCTCATGGGGTGCGAGATCTCTTATGTCCCCAGAACCACGATCAAATCGCAGGTCCTGGCCGACTTCGACGTCGAATGGACCGAAGTTCAAATCCCAACTGATCCTCAAGTACATGAGTGCTGGACCATGTACTTCAATTTGATGGGTTGGTCCAAAAAGGAGCGAGGGATGGCATAGTGTTGATCTCACCGCACGGAAATAGGCTCCGATACACGATCAGACTACATCGTGGAGTATGAAGGACTGGTTAATGGCCTACGAATCACCTCAGAACTGGGCGTACAATGACTTTACATATTGGGTAACTCCAAGTTGGTCGTGGATCAGGTCATGAAAGACGCTGCTTGCCAGAAGCCAAAAATAAAGGCCTACTGCCAAGAGGTTAGAAAATTAGAGGACAAATTCGAGGGGCTCGAGATCCACCATATCCTCCAAAAAGATAATCAGGCGGTAGACGACCTGGCTAAACTCGCATCAAGCAGAGGACTCGCCCGCGACGACATTTTCGTCAACAACCTCCATGAACCGTCCGTTTGACTCAAGCTGGCAGATAAAGCGACGTCTATCTAAACCCTGGAAGACAAGACGCGAGAGCCCACCATACCCCCGGCTAACGATGATAGCCGACCCACCGTAACCAAAGCCATGCTCATAGCCGGCGAAGGAGAGCAAGGGAAGGAGCCCGGAAGAAGGCTTTTTCCAAAGACAGAGCAACTGGATGTCCCGGCTGAAGGGAGGGGCCCACCACGATCATTCGAGAGGCAAGCGCCCAATCAAGAAAGAGCACCACGACAACCGGATGATATTACCCTCCCCATGAGCCATGTATATAAGGGCATGGGGGGACGAGAGAGGGGATTCGACTCCGAGCGATACCCATTGTTTGTAAACCCCTTCTGCAAACTTGAGCTCTTGATATAGAAATAAAGGAAACGCACGACGAGCTGGACGTAGGGCGAGTTGCCTGAACCAGTATAACCTCCCTGTCTTTCGAGAGTTAGGCCATCTAAGACCCACGTAGCAAATCTTTACTAGTTTACGTATAGAATGTCGACAATGGCCTCGGTGGAGATCTTGTGATGAACAATCAATCATGGTGAAGTAATAGGTGAGTTCTGATTCAATAGCGATCCATATGCCTCCCTTTATCATTTCTACTGTTATGAGTTTGCTTATTCCAATCTATGAATGCTGTAGATTGCATAGGGTGTTTTTGTAGTCATGGTGACTAGAGTTGCATGCCTAATCTATCATAACAACTATACTTGTGCTTTATGTTCATGCCCTTAGACAGCTGACGCTATCAGGTAGGATCATGATAGGGTCTGTTACCGTGTAAGGTGGGGGTATTCGGGAGTCAAACTAGAGGTGTTGGTTTCAAGTTGCTTTGAGTGAGACCCATGTTTTGGCTTGTCATCTAGCTAGAACTACAACATATGCATAGTATAGTCTTTACTCTAATTGAGTTACCTTTTGTTCACGACTGCTCATGCTTCATGTCTATTTATAACCATCTTGCAACCAGAATCATGTTTCTGATGCTTAGTTAATTTAGGACTTGTGATCTTGTTTCCACGGATTGATAAATCTTGAGGAAATACTCTAAGAGAAAAGTTATAACTGATCTGTGCACTTGTGGTTCACAAACTGGCACGATAACTACCGCCAAAAAATATTGGTGGGCTCGCATTCTCCGCGAGTGCCTAGAAATGACCAAAGGTCTTCTCTACTATTCTTCTTCTTCCTCATTTCCTCTTTCTTCTTCCTTTGTTCATTCTTCTACCTATGTCCCAACAGTGATGCACGGTACCACACCAGGCCACACCGTCACCGCCAGCATCCACCACCACCAGCGGCCGGCAGCAAGCCGCACTGCTTCGCCTGTCTCCCACCCCCATCACGCCACCCCACCCTTCCCTAACCGCTGCCTTCACCCACTGGATGACCACCACCATCTGGTCAACAGTGCTATCGCCACCAGCTCCGCTGCCCACAACTTGCCATAGTGTCGGGGATAGATCCCCAGTACCCGAAAAGAAGGAAGAAGTCGGACTCCTACTAGAATTTCCCTATAATCCTACTAGGACTCCTCCTTGTAACCGACTAGTTATCCCGCCCCCTAGAGTATATAAAGAAGGGTGAGGGTACCTAGATCGGCAGAACCATCATCAATAGCCAACAACTAGGCTACTCAACACCCAAGCGCAGGACGCAATACACAACATCCCAAACAGGACGTAGGGTATTACCGTACTCCGGCGGCCCGAACCTGTATAAATCTGTGTCTTGTGTCTTTGCTTTTATCTTCGAGTTCCAGGTCCGGCGATCCCCCACCGACAAATCAACTACCTTGGGTACTCCCTCGGTAGGTTACCGGGTATAAGACACCGACAGCTGGCGCGCCAGGTAGGGGTGATCGTTGAGATCATCGGGTGAGCTTGAAGGACCTCATCTTCAAAATTAATATACTCGATGAGAAGCAAGTCGCCGAGTTCCGATTCGGAGCAGAGTCGAGAAGTTTGGAAAAATAGTTGGATCATGGCCAATTCTATCAGCGAAAGATGCCAACTCCTTTCAAGTTGATTCCAACAAGTTTCAGACGGCAACTTCGAACTGAATCCATACAGCATCCGGCGTATCACCCAGCGTATGAATATTTTGAAAACGGAGTCGATGCGCTGCGTATTCAAGTCAAAGACATCGGGTCAGTATCCGAAGCAGAAAAGGACTGCTCAAGGTGGCCACCTGCCGCTGTCGATGATAGAAAGCAACCCGATGCATGCATCCCGCCTGAACCGAAGTCAAGACTTCTCTGATGGGCAAGTCCGATATGGAGGAATATCATGCTACTATTGTCCGATCAGTAGAGAGGAAAAAAATACAATCCTGCTGCAACATGCAAACGGAGTAATGATTACCTTTTGAGAATTGTTTTCTCCCGTGAGAAGCAATTGGACAAGAATCCTGCTATGCACACATGAAGGCGACCACACAAGCAAGCGTTGGACGAGAATCGATTTGCTTATTCTAATCCGAAGTGGATCAAGGCAAGCTCCACGCGTTTTCTGTGTCACAAAGGAATGTTTTTGCCTCTTCGCTGGATGTACATGGGAACGTACCAAGGAAGGCTTCAAGATTTTCACAAAAAGAACATAGAAGATGTACATGAGGAGAGCTGCATCGACTCACCGCCGACTACTCTTATCAACTACTTTGACGAGGCGGCTCCCCGATGACTACTTCGACTACGCCATGATGCCTTAACGATGACAACTTCGACTACTCTTCTCGACTACTTCAACATGCGACGACTACTTCAACTTCACGAGGGCGCTCAGCAACCCACCGATGTCTACTTTGACTACTCTTCTCAAACTACTCCGATGGACATCAACTTCAACTACATCGACATCTGGCCGCATCGACTCATCGGCCACTACGTCGACTACTCGTTAGCGACTACCTCGACTACTCTTCTCGACTACTTCGACGAGCGACTCACCGATGACTACTCCGACTACGTCATGATGCTCGTCGATGACTATCTCGACCACTCATCTCGACTAGAAAACTAGTCGAGGACGGTCTACATCGACAAGACCGATCTACCGACTCTCCGATGACTACTTCAGCCTCGTGAGGGCACTCGGCAATCCGTGGACGACTACCTCGACTACTCATCTCGACTAGAAAACTACTCGGGGGTGGGCCTCACACCGTCAACAACTAGTCGGAATCGACTCCGACTAGTCGGCTTCATCAACAACTGTCACGGCTTCATCGACGACCACCACGGCCTCATCGACAATTGTCCACGAATCAAGCTAAGTCACTTTTTTAATTATTTTCTGGCTTGTCCTCCGCATGCAGGGCAACACGCCGACTATCTTTTTGTGTACGTCTCTCGATGCGAATTACCCTCCAGAGCTACACTTCGCCGACTACTTGCCGGAGGGCAGCAAACTCCTAAGCGCAATCGCGCTCTCTTTTTGTCGCAATGCCAACTACTTTTGTCTTCTCTTAGCCATTGATAATCTCCTTGAGTAGAGCACACTTTAATTCATGAAAGCCTCAGGTGCACCTGTTACGCCTAAGTGCCAACACACATATACGAGACAAAGATCTCATACACGCAGTGGCTGCGGCTAAACAGAGACTGAGAGCCTAAACGTAACATGCTACCTACTCGGGAGAGATATGGTCAAAATAAGAGCATGACACACAATATTTTATTGATCATTGCATAAATTTCAGTAAGTTCAATATTCAACAAATATGCTACATAATTTATGCATCTTTTCTTTCATATCACACTTCGATGACGACGCTCGAAGATGCTAAGCGTACCTCCAAAGGCACAGACTAGTTTCCAAACTCGGGGGCTAAGCGCCAATCAGTACTCGGACCTACTTCCGGTGGCTCCGCTAGTTCCCAAACTCGGGGGCTAAGCACCAATTACTACTCGGGATATCTCCAATGGCTTAGCTAGCTTCCAAGCTCTGGGACTAAGCACCAATAACTACTCGACGTGGCTTCTACGGCTCACCTAATGCATAAGTTTGGGGGCTGGACGCCGCAAGACTACTTGGATGATGACTTGAGTGAAGATTCAAAATCCTTGAATTAATTATTCAATCAATTCAAGGCTCGGAGGCTGATAAGCTACACCCAAGATTTTTTCAAGCTGAAAGAAGATTCAAGATTTTGACCCTCAGCCTGATTCTACGATTCAACTAAGGCTCGGGGGCTACTCTATATGGAGTGCGACTTTCGCCGCCCTCCATATATGAAGACTACGATATCAAGATGATCAAGGCTTTGACCAAACCATAGCCTCATGGCAGATTTGAGAAACTTTGAAGATTTAGCCGGATAAAGTACTCGAAGACTACCAAAACTACTTGGCAAAGATCTTAAAACTACTTGAAGACTGCTGCATTCAACTATGAAGCACTTGGGGGCTTGTCGGGGATAGATCCCCAGTACCTGAAAAGAAGTAAGAAGTCGGACTCCTACTAGGATTCCCCTATAATCCTACTAGGACTGATCCCATATAATCCTACTAGGACTCCTCCTTGTAACCGACTAGTTATCCCTCCCCCTAGAGTATATAAAGGAGGGCGAGGGTACCTAGATCGGCAGAACCATCATCAATAGCCAACAACTAGGCTACTCAACACCCAAGCGCAGGGCGCAATACACAATATCCCAAACAGGACGTAGGGTATTATCAGGGTTGGTCCTGAGATTTGGGATGCCCGAGGCGAAAGGAAACTCGGGACCCTTTCATATAAACATTATAACAAATGTATATAAAATATTACCAATAATTACTTAAATGTATCTAAAAGCAATATTCATATCAAATTATACATATTACCTCAAAAGTTTCTCTAACATTCCTCGATGCAAAGTCACTTATGATAGGGTTGATGTCAATGTCATCCAACAATTTCTTCTCGATGCATAATGTTGCCAAACAATTTAACCTCTCTTGAGTCATTGTTGACCTCAAATAGTTCCTCAATAACTTCAACATTGAAAAGCTTCTTTCAGCCGATGCGTCAGTCATAGGCATAGTAAATAAGAGTCAGTAAGCAATGGAGATATTAGGATAACAATTCACATCTCTGACATGCTCAAAAATCTCCATAGCAGACATTACACCATCTAGTAAAGTGAATTTCATAATCTTTAATTCAGAAATAAGATCATATATCTCAACATTAGATGAACCATCAAAAGAAAAAGTTTCTGCAAATTTAGTGCAACATTCTTCAAGTTCATTATCATTTAATGACTTCAAAGTGCTTGAGCTCATCAAAAATCCGAGCATATCTTTAAACACCATGAGTTCTTCAAATATGTTCTTCAAAGAAGCGATGGCTATATCAACCAAAACAAAAAAAAACATTCAACTTCAAAAGCCTTCTCAGCTTCAAGAATTTCTTCTTGGCAATTACTTTCATCAATCTGTTTCTTCGTCGTAGCACGACATTTTTCTAGAAATGATGCCTCTACACCCATGTCTGTTGCAATACCTTTGGTGATGATCAGACTAGAAGAAAACCCCTCATTTCTGTAATTCTCAAAGTATTGCATTATACCTTGTATTTGCTTCAAAGTAGAGTCAATGCACATGGCTGGCGATTGCAACTTCATGCTCACTTTATTTACAGCAAATAAAATATCATGCCAAATAACCATACTAAGTAGAAACTCAAAGCTATCAAGTGCATCAAATAAATTTTTTGCATCACTTCTATCCTTAGGTTCAATGTCAGAAGTATGATGTAACTCAGACAAAGCATATCTTAACTCAGTTGCTTGATATCTTATTGTTGTAACACTTTTGATTCGACTCTCCCAACGAGTATTGGACAATGATTTCACAGTTAGACTAGGAACATGTTTAAGCAAAACATTCCACCTTTTTTAGAACCAGCAAATAAATGCATATATGCGTTGAACAATTCCAAAAAATGAAATAGCTTTTCCACTAGATTTTTTTCATATCACAAAGAGTAAGATTTAGACTATGGCACGCACATGGCATATACAATGCTCTTGGATTGATATCAAGTAACCATGTTTTTACCCCTTTGTATTTTATTTTCATATTAGAACCATTGTCATAGCCTTGACCCCTTATGTCACTAATATTTAAGCCAAAGGACTTCATAGATTCAAGCAATACATTAAACAGCCCCAAACCAGATGTGTCATCCACCTTCAAGAACCCCAAAAAGTACTCCTCAATTTTTATCTTGCCATCAGACAAATTAACACATCAAACTAATAAAGTCATTTGTTCTTGATGACTGACATCAGGGGTACAATCTAGAATAACAAAGAAATATTTGGCCTCTTTAACAACCTTTATGATAGAACTTGTGATATCATAAGCTAAAAGAGATATCAACTCATTCTGAATTTTATGACTGAGATAATGATAATGAATTTCTTTGTTCTGAATACGTCTAAGGTGGTCTTGCATTACCAAGTCAAATTTTGCAATCATCTCAACACAAGCTAAGAAATTACCATTACTATCATTATAAAGCTGCTCACTGGTTCCTCTGAAAGCCAAATTGCATTTACCAAGAAATTTCACAATGGCTATTATTCTTAACAAAACTTGCCTCAACCGTTCTTTTTCTTTTGTGATTTGCTGCTGTAATTTTTTGTCAATTGTTTCCTTTTTCGGCAATCTAGCTCTCAAATCATTCCAACTGTTCATGTTACTAATATGCTCGATACTATTTTCATGTTCTCTAAGCTTCTCACTGACATGCTTCCAATTTCTTAACCCATCACCTGCTAAGGAACTAGGACTCTTGCTAGTGCTAGACTCGAAGATCTTACAACAGAAATAAAAAACTTTATCAACATACTTCGAATAAACTAACCATTTTCTATCATGTACCTCTCCATTGCTTAATTTTCTAGAATAATGAGCATATGAAAAATGTCTTGAGGCAGCATCTAGAGGAAATTTGATATTTTCTTCTCTTATAGGCCCTTTCTCGACTAATATGTCTCTTGCTTTATTATCAAGCTTATCCCAATTTCTTGGATCATAAATATCTGAAGTGTAAACTGGTTCCTCATCAACACTAGCAGACTGTGCATATGCACCTGATGTATTTACTATGTTCTCAGAGTCACTTACATTGTTATCATCGACATTGATGTTAACATTTTCTTCCTGATTCCCATTAGTTGGTTCACCAGCAACAATTATTGCCAACTCATCTGGGTTCGTCGAAGCACCCGTATTACTCTCAGGGCTCTAATAACTCTTGCAAAATTTATCCATAGCTTCTCTCTGTAATTCTATCAACTCATCCACACGTCTTTTCCTTTTTCTTTTCTCGTAGCCTGATTCGTATTTTCTAAACGACATGATATCCCACCATGCTGAAATTATTATAAATACACAATAGTTATAAATCAGTTGAGATTAAATAACTTGTGATAGTGAATTAATAATTAATGGTATGAAGAATTGGGGAATTGGCAATCAAGCAGCGTACCTGGGTGCTGGCGCAGTCGAACAAGAACAGCCTGATCTTGTCTGGCGTAGTCGAACGAGAGGATCAGCAACAACACGCGCACAAGTCACGACTCCGGAGGTGATCGCGCGCGCATACAGCGGGAGCAGAGGCACAGCACACGTGCGTCGGCGGCTGCAGCGTTGTGGTACTCGTGCGTCGTGCACGCATGTGGCGGCGGCGGTACTCGAGTGCGTCAATGTGATCTGCGGTAGCGTAGCATTTTGCCTGGCGATCTAACGTCTCCTTTAGGCCTGGCGCCCTGGCCTGGCGATTAGCTTTAGGCCTGGCGATCTGATGTTTTTAAGTCCTTTAGGCAATTATGGCCTACAGGCCTGGCGATCGGTCAAGTTGGGCTGTTGGCCTTTAGACCGGCAGCTGACAAGATGATGTACTGTCACCTAATGCCTGGGGTGGGGCCCCTGTGATTTGGGGGCCAGGGCAGCCGCCCCCTGCCCCCCAAGGTCGGTCCTGGGTATTACGCTACTCCGGCGGCCCGAACCTGTATAAATCCGTATCTTGTGTCTTCATTTTTACCTTCGAGTTTCAGATCCGGCGATCCCCCACCGACAAATCGACTACCTCGGGTACTCCCTCGATAGATTGCCGGGTATAAAACACCGACACATAGCGCCTCTCCTACTGCTGCCGACGACCTTCCCTTTAAACATACCGACTATTAAAGCCCAAAATATCGAAAAACCAAGCCACTTCTCCGCACCTTGCCCCACCACCGCTAGCTTCGACCTCCACGGCTCCACCCATGGCACCACGCTATTCTGCCCACCAACCGCCTGATAGCCCCACAACCGCTGGCCTCCAACCAAAACCCCTAACCTTCTTCTTCGATTTTGGTGCGTTGCATCTCGCTGGTGTTGGTGGCCGCCAGCCAGCGATCTATTTTTTTTTTTGGGCAGGGATTGGAGAGGGAGTGAAGGATTTGGAAGCTGCAGGCAAGAGGAGGAAGACAACTCCCTCGGCGGAATGGGTAACAAAACGCACGGACGAGGATTCTTGCATGTGCGTTCCAACTGGTTGGGTCCACCATTCGCTGCTAGCAAGTCCCGACGCTCGTTCGCTAAAAAAGATGTGGGAATCCCGAGGAAACCACCTGACAGGGTTTTAGCAGAATTACAACAACTGGATCGTCTGCAATCCGTACGCTTTTGGTTTGTGACTTGATTTTGTGTCAATAGTATTCTAGTCGATATCAATGCGCTCCATTAGCGCACTAGTCCAGCGGAGGAGGTCTATCCCGTCTGTTTTTAGCTATGATGAACCCGTATCTATCCCGCATTAGTATGTATCTAGCTCTACCTCAATACCCTTATGACCCGAGAAGTTAGGCTAGCTATATGTTTCCTGAAAGATCATTAATTAGCCTAAGAGTACTTAGAGGTACCAAAACGTGGTTGGCAACTAGCAGGAAAAAAAGCAACAATATCGTGTGCGTGTGTACGAAAGTATGAGTTCCCGTTTAAGTATGCGGTTCCCGCTCGTTTTTAGTCCCGTTCATCCTGCTCTCGCTCCGGTTCCCGACTATTCCAGATTCATCCGGTTTTCGATGATAAAATATGGGAATGAAAATGGGAGAGAGGTTGTCCCACATGTTCCCCTCCGTTTTCACCTCTTCAGTCCAGTGCCATAACCGCCAAAACAACTGCATCAACGTAGACGGTCTGCCACTATGGTTATACAGCCGCAGTTGATAGGGCTGCGTTCTGATATCGCAAACTATAAACGGAGATTATCGATGTTTGGAGTTTGGACAAAGCGGTCGTGCGCGGTGCGCGTAAGGTTGTGGTTACTGTGACTGCCAATCTTGCGAATATGATGCCGCTTCCACCAGCGCATTGGATGATGAACCAGCTGGCGCTTCCCGTCGCGCGGTCTTCCTTACGGCAGGCATTACACAGACACCGGAACACGGTAAGGTTGGTCTCGCTGGTATGCTCTGGGCCGGGGGAGCATAACACCGACCGCGACGCCGCGGGCGGATGAGCTGGTTGCTTCGCGTCTTGCTCATCCCCCGTGCAAGTCTCGCAAGGCCGCAGACCTCCGCACAGGCACTCGGAACTCAAATCGGCTCGACCTCACGGCGCGTTTCGGGGGAGCGCACGCGGCCGCCTGCCGTGCCTCACTTTTGGTCGGCCGGCCGGTGCGTGACCGGCGGTAGCTCAAACCCGTTGCTGATGATGATACATTTCGGTTGACGTTGACTGAACAAGGCTCGATCTTTACGGTACGATCACGAGCTCTCGCCACGGAGATTCTACGTGCCAAGCAACGTGGAATGAAACCTGGGCACCCGGCCACGCAGCAAACCGGTAAACCATCGCGCTTTGCTGCAAAGTGCCATTGACTTCACCCGATAAAATCTTCGTTTCATGCAGATTTTAGCTTCGCAGTCAGGCAAATGTGAACATGCGTAGCAAGGTCAGATCGAGAGATTGCCCTACGGAGCAGGAAGCGTCACGTGCGGTGTCGTCTGGATCCTTTGCATTGCGATGGCCTATAAATCAGGTGCTCGTCACGCAGCTGCTCACCAGTCATACGTGGCAATCTGTCCCATGATCTTTACTAACTAGTGTTGAGTAGTGATCACTGATCTCAACTCCTTTCGAGTAGCATCAGAACAATGGCTTCTTGCAACCTGTTCGATGCAAGGACGCTACTGACGGTGGCACTGGTCATGGCAAGCCTGCCCGAGTTCTCTCTCGGCGCGCGGCGGCTGCCGGATCGGCTGGCGGAGACCACCGCGCTCGGCGACGGCATCTCGTACCACGGCGGCGCCGTGCTCCGCGGCGAAATCCCGGTCTCCATCGTCTGGTACGGGCAGTTCAAGCCGTCGCAGAAGGCCATCGTCGTCGACTTCCTCCTCTCCCTCACGTCCGTCCCCGCCAACGCGACGCCGTCGGCGGCGCAATGGTGGCGCACCATCGACAGGGCGTACCTATCCAACGCGACGACGAACGCCACGCGCGTCGTCCTCGCCGGCCAGGTCGCCGACGAGCAGTACTCGCTCGGCAAGTCCCTGACGCTGGTCGAGGTCTTCCAGCTCGCGGCCGCGCTGGTCCCCGGCGCCGGCGCTCTCGTGCTGGTGCTCACGGACCCGGGCGTGTCCGTCGAGGGCTTCTGCAGCGCGCGGTGCGGGCTCCACGGCTCCGACGACGCGGGCGCCGGGTACGCCTACGTCTGGGTGGGCAACGCCGAGTCGCAGTGCCCCGGGCAGTGCGCGTGGCCGTTCGCGGAGCCCGCGTACGGGCCGCGGGGCCAGCCGCCGCTCACCCCGCCCAACGGCGACGTCGGCGTGGACGGCATGGTGCTGACGCTCGCCAGCACGGTGGCCGGCGCCGTGACCAACCCGCTGGGCGACGGGTACTACGAGGGCGCCAGGGACGCCGCGCTGGAGGCCTGCACGGCGTGCGCCGGCAAGTTTGGGAGCGGCGCGTACCCCGGGTACCCCGGGAAGGTGCTCCTGGACGAGACGACCGGCGGCAGCTACAACGCCGTTGGCGCCAACGGACGGAAGTACCTGCTCCCGGCCGTCTTCGACCCGGCGACGTCCGCTTGCTCTACTTTGGTGTAGAACGCACGTTGAGTCGGTATTTCATGAAGGTGTACATAGATAAGTATACGGACGCTGTAGTAGTGAGAACTTCGAGCTCGTGATGGGGGTACTCCAATAAGTACATTATACAATGTTTTCTTGAGTTATGACGTTGTTCATTATCTTGTCCCGGTTTACACGATTTTCTTTCATTCTATCTTATCACTTTATCTTTCTGTAAATTCTTTTGGGGTTTTTGTATGTCTGAGCTATCTTTGCAAAAATACAGTCACGATGAAGACGATTGGAAACAAAGCGGCCACTATTTTGATACGTTTGAACAAGCCCAACGGTCCTTCTTAAGGGCCTCGCATTTGTACGGGTTCAACAAGCCCAACAAAAGTAGACTTCCAGGAAACCAATGGGCCACTTATATACTATACGGCCGCTCTCGCAGGCGCGTGCACGGGCCACAAACGCTAATTCAACGGCAAGACACCGCGTGAATGGATTGATGGTGGCGGTGGTGTGTGGTGGGAGCCGCCGCCTCTCGCTGGCCAAGCGGCCTGGCACACGTCGGCGGCAGTGGGCCGCCATGTCGCCGAGAACGTCGGCCGGCGCGGCGCGGCCCCCAGCTCCAGTCCACGAGCCACTCGCGACGTTTCTTGACCTGCCGAGCGGTGGCGGCACAGCCCCGAGCGCGCGTGAGGCGGCGGCGCGCGCCACATGGCCGCTCCGGCGCTGAGGCGGCGGGCGACGCCCTCCGCCTTTTCGCTCCGGCCACGACCACGTTTCGGTTAAAGAAGCACGCCGGCCGTCGCTTTCGCGACCGGCCAGCCAGAACCCCAGGACCGATCGGCCACACCGTGACGCGTGGGGACACGGTCGGCGGCGGGCGCGAGTCCGGTCAGAGCCTCGGATTATATTTAACGCAGTAGGTTCGGTCCGGAGCCTATGATTGATCGTTGCCCGTCGACCGGAAATTCGTGGGTCGGAGCTCGTACCATTGTTTTTTGTTTAGTCCTAGCAACACGTGTAGTGGGGGGCTGTTTGTGACAAGGCTGTCTTCTTTCTTGTCTCGTTTCGCACTCGCCGTTGCTTTTTGCCCCGGGAAGTACAAGACCCTGACGAGGACCTCCGACCCGACCAAAGCTCAGGCCGTCATGCTCAGGCGGGCTGTAGTATCCCTGCCGAGAACTCTGCTGATGCTAGAGGTTTTGTGATATCGCACGTGTCAAACCGGACATCAGTAATCAGTTTCCGACCAGTTTAATCAGGCAATTGATAATGCAAGTACCATGCTGACCAGCTGACAGGAGCTCGGCTCCCTGCGCGTGGGCACATGGTTTTTGAAGGAGCCCAAGCAAAGCATCTGCTGAGTTCCTGACAAATTCGTCCACTAATGTTGACATCGAGACATGCAATCAATCTACTACGATACAAAATACTAGAATTTCTTTTCTTGACCGAGCTGAAACGAAACACCGCTGCGTGTACGAAACCAGACACTACGGCTTCCGTCATCATGCTCTTACTCAGCAACCAGATAAGAGCTGACGACCGGCCGACGACTAGAGGCGGCGTCCATCAAAGCGAGGTGCGCGTGCATCATCGCGTCATGGGTCACCGGCCGTCCAAGCGTCCGCGTCCGCGTCGCCCACCCGGAGCTCCTCGACCAGCCTGCGGAGGCTCTCGTACGACGACCCGCCGGGCGCCGTGGCCGCCTCGGCCGCGGCCTTCCACCTCGCCGCGTTGCGCCTCATCTCCCTGGCCCTCCCCGTGTCCCCCATCAGCTCCTCGACGTGCGCCGCGACCTGCTCCCGCCGCAGCGCCTCGTCGAGGCGGAGCCCGATGCCCCAGTCCCCGCACGTGTACCGGGAGTTGATGTACTGGTCGGCGAACCCGGGCCAGCACACCATGGGCACCCCCGACAGGATGCTCTCCGTCGTCGAGTTCCACCCGCTGTGCGTCAGGAACCCGCCCACGGCGGGGTGCCGGAGCACCTGCTCCTGCGCGCACCACTCGGCGATGAAGCACCGGCCCCTCGTCGCCGCCAGGAAGTCCTCCGGGAGCGCGTCGGCGCCGCGGTCACCGGCGACGAGTCCCGGGCGGACGGCCCAGAGGAACGGGCGCCCGGTGGCGGCGAGCCCCCACGCGAGCTCCTCGAGCTGGTCCAGCGACAGCACGGCCAGGGACCCGAAGCTGACGTACAGGACCGACCCGGGCGCCTGCGCGTCCAGCCACGCCACGCACGCCGCGTCCTCCTCCCACAGGCTCAGCCCCGCCGCGCCGTGGCCATGGCCATGCGCGGAGTGCATGGCGGCGGCCAGGGGCCCGATGGTGTACACCCGCGGGAACTCGGCCCGGAGCGCGTCGAGCACGTCGGGCTCGAGGTCCTCGAACGTGTTGAGGATGAGGCCCCGCGCCCGGGCGCAGCTGTTGGCTTCGTCTTCCTCCACGCGCAGCGCGAAGCATTGCGGGTCCAGCGTCCGGACGAAGCTGGAGATGTCGCCCAGCCGCACCGGCGGGATCCCGGCGATCCAGTCGATGGGCGTGTCAAGGTACCCGTTCGTCAAGTAGCTCTCGTCTGCCATTATTGCGACAGGTGCACACGAATTAGGAATTACTAGGATCGTCGTCATCATTCCAGATTTCCATGCAAGAAAATAGGCATTCATGTGCATGCATCGATCATGCAAGCAATCATCAAGCAGGATGGACTCGACGGCGACCGATCGTTCGATCACCGTGTCACATGTATACGGACCTTTGAGCGGCGTGTATCCCCGCTGCCGGAGCTGGCGTAGCCGGAGCGTGCAGACGAAGCCGCATGCGCTGGTGCCCCACAGCACGAACGCCGGGACGCCGGCCTCCTCGGCGGCGTCGAGCGCGAAGCTGACGAGGCCGCTGAGCACGACGCAGGTGACGGGCGGGACGCCCTCCCGCTCCCCGATGAGCCCCCGCGCCAGCGCCGCCAGCGGCGCGCCGCAGCTCCGCCGCAGGGACAGGTACAGCTTCACTGTATGGTCGGGGCTCCGGCGGTCCTCCTCCGACAGGCCGTCGGGCACCGACTCGAACCGGAACCCCTCCCGCCCCCGCAGCCCGCCCGCCGTCCGCAGCAGCCGCTCGTGGTTGTGCTCCGTGTTGACGAAGGTCACGTACACCCCGCGCGAGTGCAGCAGCTCCGCCAGCTTCAGCGTCGGGTTGATGTGCCCCGAGCACGGGAACGGGAACAGCATCGCGTGCGCCCTCCTCTCCATGGCCGGCCTGCGACGACGACGACGACGCGAGCGCGCACGGCTTCTTGCTTGCGACTAGGAGTGGTGAAGGAAGAAATGGGCGGGGTTGGGGACTGGCCGGAGGGTCTAAATAGGCCAAGGAGGGAGGCAAGGAGCGAGCGGTCGCCGTCGTGGCCGCCGCGGGTACCGAAGCGGATATATCTGCGGGGGATGGCCCCTGGATTTGGTCGTCGCGATCGATATATTCACGGTCTACTAGACAAGATCACTGGCCAAGTTGCGGCCGGCTCCCTCGATCGTCTAGTCTTCGATCTGCCGGATCGTACTCGCACCGTTCCTGATGCGAGTGAGGATAATAAAGCCAGTCGATATTCGGTGCCTTGTCTCTCAGCCTTTTTGACTTCCAGAAAGATTGTTGTGTACTGTCGCGGGGAGTAGTAACTAGCAAGCGTATGCATGAGCACATCTCGACGGTGATGTCCGCTGAGTTTTGCAGTTTTTTTTTCTGATGTGGCACCGGCGCCGGCGGAGCTGACGTACAGCGCGCGGCCGCAAGCGCTAGGCTTTGCACGGCATGAAGGCCGCAAGCGGTGGCGCCGAGCTCCGCTGCTACATCCAGCGCGAGCCCCTCTTCTAATCTCAAATTACTATTTATTTTGATTTTTACAGATACATAGTTTTTACAACGTATCTAGACATAATATAATATATATCTAGGTGCATGCTAGAAAAGTTAAAATGAATAAACGAATAATAATTTAGAACGTTGGGAATATATCCGAGCTCGATGGACGGAAGCCATTATGCTGGGCGCTGTTTTTCCTTGATTAATAATATTCTTGATCACGGTTGCATTAGGTGTGCTTTGAAGCATCTTAACCGCCTCGCTGATCCCCAACCACCACAATGCAAATTACCAAAATGCACGAAGGTGGAAGAAAATAAAGTTATCTAGCCATGTTTATTGTTTAGCAACCATTACTTTTACGAGCTTCAGCATGGTACTTGTATTTAATACTGTGATAAAAAAAAGGAAACTCCTACTTTCTCACCAAATTATTTTCGGGGCACTTGAATTAATCACTTTATTAATCTTTCGTCCCACTATTATTCTCTTTAAGTATTGTTACCGAAGGGATCACTTCACTTGCTAACAGCATTATGTATTTTGAAACGATAACAACATTATATTTTCCTTCTTTAGAACCATGTTTTAAGAATAATCCAATCCATGGTCATTAATTAACTGCAGCGGTTAAGAAACTCGTATATAAAAATGCACGAAAACAATCACGGTAGATTACGAACATATTTTGCAGCATGGTATTATACAGTGACGACACTCGTATCTTCAAGCATATGGCTCAATCTAATACATGGTGGATCGGAGTTGCTAGTGCCTGGAGGAAGTGGAATGGAGTTGGTGGCCAGATCACATAGTATATGGCTCATTTTGGATACGTTTTGATCATCATTATATTTTTGAGTGTTTTAAATTAACTTGCAGAAATAGTGCGGCGAAGTTCGTCTTCAACGGTCATCAGTCTGAAACGATAATTTTTTATGACAGTAGGGAGTAGCTGGTGAGACAGACCACACTATTTAGGAACTAAGAGCTTCTTTGGTGTTGCTCCGACTCCGCTTCTCCTACGATTTTTGCTGGACCCTTACCAAACAGAGAAGTTAAAAAACCTCCACGCGTAAATCTGCAACAGTTTTATGGGAAAAAAATAGCTCATCCACGGCGGAGTCATACCAAAGGAGGTCCAGCGAGAGGATGCTGATACAAACTCTCGCGTCACTCCGGTTCGAGATGCTTCGAACTGACATTTGGGAGCCCTTCCCCATTTCCATACAAAGAATGTTTATATAAGACAAGAATTGCTTACTTCCTCATAGCTTGGGTTTAAACTATGACATGACCACAACTGCCCTTTGTGGACAAGCTTCAACTTTTAAGAATTGGTCCGGCGCATGTCCGGATACTCTGCGCAGGTTAGGTGCATCGCGCCTGTGATTCGAGGCTTGTCCGTACTCTATACTCTCCGAAGCTTTGATTAGGACGGCGATCATTGGAGCAAACCTTTTTACTTGCTCAATTTCACCTGCCCGTTTGGCGTCGCGCTAAATGCTCTCTAGCCTTTTTACTTGCTCGGTTTCTTTCACCTAATGCTCTTTACCTATCGCCACTACCGTTTGAAGGACGACCGTGTCGGATACCGGACTACGAATCCCGGACGTATCCGTTCTAGCATAAAAAAAAACGGCTGGTGATTGAATCGATTAGAAAACTCTAAACTTTGACGATCTCTTTTTGAAAGGCAGGAGCTCTGTCTAATAAATTCAAGTAAAGAAAGAAACGTTTTTTTTGCACCACGACGTCATCGGCCGAACTTTGATCTCTTCTAAGTATCCAATTCAGCAACAATTTTCTGGGAACTTGCAAAGCGAAATCGAGGCATTGTTTGGTTGAGCAAATTGAGCACATGATTAGAGCTTAACGGAAGGACCGTCACAGGAAATTCTGGCTACAAGAGTTTCGGCCCTCGCGGCGGGGAGCACACACACGTCCGGGACGCGTCGGTTGTGGGTTCTCATCGTGGTGTTGTGTGTGGACCTGGCTTCTTGAGAAGAAACCATATCATGAGCTGGGCTGTACCACGGGTTCGCTCGGAGACCAGCAGTGTTGGGCTTCTCATCTCATTTGCTCCTTTTTATGATGTTTCCCCTTACAAATCCTAGATGAAAATATAGCTAAAAATGGAAAACAAATGGAGACATAAAAATTCCTGGAGCAAAACTTATTATACTGGAGACTGCACCAATAACAGCGAAATAATCCGAACCCTGCCTAAGCGAAATCCTGAGATGTTGATACGAAACCCAGTTTGGCTTTACAACGGATTCACCGAGGGACAACTTTGCCGAAACTCATAAAAGAATGGGGGAACAATGAAGAAAAAACGAAATGTCTGTCGTTTGTTTCTGGAGTCAACATCCTGAGAGACTGTTACAGACCATCAATAACTTCGTCCGCAGCAGATCGATGGAGGCTTCTTTTTCTTCGGCCCAAAAAAAAGTTGGTTAATTTCAAGGTTTGTTGAATCCAATGGTTTTTTTAATCTTCAGCTGGCCTTGAGCTCTTGATCAGGCACCCGGAGCACTGCTCGCGTTTGTCACTCGAGCTGCAGAGGTAGCGGCCTGATCAGCTGGCTGCGATTCTGCAACATTTCAGTAGCAAAAACAGCATCAGTTACTACTATCTTGTAGTAAAAGTGTAAAACTTTCTAAGGAATTTGTGGCAAAAACACAAGAGATGCAAACATCCATACCTGTTGTGTTGGGAGGCAGTACTGACAAAGCTTGGGGCGGCGGCAACTGAAGCCTGAAGTTGGGCGGAAGCGAAGGAGCGGGAAAGAAGGAGCTCTGAATCTGTGGCGTCGGGTGCTGCAGCAACGGTTGCATTGCGACCTGCTGTGCCGCCGGGGGATGTTGCGCCAACGGTTGCACGGCGACCTGCTGCGCCGGCGGTGGCGGAGGGAGTAGTGGCCTCGGCGTCGGAGCCGGAGGCGCCATGTACCCGACGTACTGGTGGTAGGGTGACGCCGTCGGCGAGGTCAGGCCATACATCTGAGGGTAGTAGTTCTGCAGCACTTGCGGATTGGCCATTGCCTGCTTATTCATCAGTTATCAAACATGTGAAATTAGCCTCGAGTTGGTTAGAGCAGAGTGAATCAATAACAAAGTTGCTGCAGCTCCTTTTCTTCAGAAAGCAAATCGTCAATGCAAAATATGACTCTGGGGTCCCTAGCTAGGCATGTGCACTGACAAGTGGCACTGTCAAATTTGCATGTGAGTAAAGGTAAAAACAAAGGGGATGGGGGGAGCATGCTTACCTGTGGGTATTGAAAGTCAGGTGGGTACCAGTACCTGCAAAAGTTTTTGCAGCTTCTTCAGTGGCTGATTTTAGACTGGAAAAGGAAGGGTTTGCCCACATCTGGCTCAACTTATCCACTACTACCACCACACAGTACATGCAAAGGCTGTAAAGGCCAGAATCTAGATCATTGATCTACATTCCTACCCCAGAACTAGGACTATATCATGAGGAGAAATGTTCCATTCTACAGTTAAGGTGAGGGTAGAGGATGAACTCATCAAGAAAACAACAGAAGCATGAGGTACCGCATTTTCAAAGTCCCAATCTTAAGAGACCCAAACAGATTATAAGGGTGTTGTACTGATCTAGCATGTAATTGTGAAAGAAATGGTGTTGATGCCTCTCCTACTATCATACAGGAGTCATTAAACCCTGCGTCACACCAACAAGTGCAGGGAGTGTTTTGTTGGCAGTGGAGGCAGACACCCTGCCTGCATACGGGTGAAAGAGACCTACACAGCAATGGCTGTGTGCGTGGGGGGACCGAGCTCCTTTTCCAGGGATTCAGAGTTGAATGCCTAGATGCTGCCGTGTCGCCCCCATGGGCGACGACGATCAGAGCTCGGTTATCATTCACCGGTACATCAACTGAATTTATACGGAATTCAGAAACCATAATCCTTGGAGAACTCTCAACTAGTAGTAAAAATATCATATACTGCCTGTTCTATCATCCTCTCTACCTGTGTCTTGGTGAGTTCGAGCAGTGTGTGATTTGGCAAGCGAAGAAGTGGATAGCCAGAGACTGACAGGGGCACAGGGTACTCACCCGAACTGAGACGGGTAGATCGCAGCCGGGCCACCGCCGTGCTGGGGCATCATCTGGGGAGAGGCCGGTGCCCTGGGGATGAAGTGCGGGCCCTGGGCCGGGACCTGCAAGTGGGGCCCTGGATATGGCCCCCTGCTGCCTGTAACAACAATTACCTGCCATGTTATTGGCTGCAGACGTAGAGAGTGGGAGAGGGAGAAAGGGAAAGCAACAACACCATACGAATAAATGGGCTGCGCTGCAGAAAAATTCAGGCCATGAGCGCGCGCAACGCAAGGGGTAAAAACCGACAGCACCGTTCGCTTCCGTCTGCGCGTGCAGGCCGCAGGCATGTGCGACCCGCGCCGATACGTTACGCTCCCGCGGTTCGCCGCTTTGACCGAGCTCGCCGGGCGCCCGGTCGACTCGTCGGTCGTCGCCGTCGCCTGCTGTTTTCGCGCTCGCCCCTTTTCAGTTTTTCGCAAGCCGGGCAGACAAGGCTACCTACCAGGCTACGAGCAGCCTACTGTGCAACTCCAACGGCACCAAAAAGCGTAGCGTAAACTGAAAACTAGCCAGGCGCGTGCGCTACAGGCCCACAGGAGCAGTGGAGGTGGAGCACCGGTTCTTATTTCTCACAGCAACGCGTTCGCGTCTTCAGGTTCGCTTCGCTCCTGCCGGACACTGCGGAGTAATGAAACCTGCAGCAACAATGCGGCGGCAACAATGCGCGGTGGTACTACGGAGGAACAGGGAATTAGTTGGTCAAGGACGCTGTCCGCAGCGAATCCAATCTTGGATTTGCGTCGCGTTGTTGGCTCCGAAACGCTCCAAACCAAGAACAGTCAGTCAGGCCGTCAGGGCTCCCAGAAGGCCAGGAACCGGCTTGGTCCGGTCAAAGAGGATATACGCGACCGCGAGTATTCTAAGTTTCTAACATGTTTTTCTAAGGCCAGGCGTTGTTCACTAGGGATTGTTCCTGATCCTGATTCTCCCCTCCACTAGATGGAGGGGGCCTGGCCACCAGGCCAGTGGCCACAAGACCACCGTCCCCGGCCGCCCATGGCCTTTACACCTCGTTCCCGCTGGCACCGATGGCTGAGGGGGTGAAGTGAACTGGCCGCAACCGACCGACCGGCCGGCCTCACCAACACGTCCGGTCAAAGCGAGAATCCTCCCCGGCGATTAAACTACCCGGCGGAAAGCCAAAAGAAACCCCAAAGAAATCGGGAGGGGGACTGTGGATGGGGCGAGCCCATAACTGCCGTTCTAACTGCCAGTTGGTCTGCGGCGATAGAAAAAAAAAAGGGGAATTGCGATCGATCGGACGGCCGCGCGGAGTGGGGCACGAACCCAATTGAACTGACAGGCCAGCCTGGGCAAGCTCACCCCATATGACTTCCTCGCTTGCTGCTGCCGTGTGCTGGCACGCAGGGCGTGGCTTTACTCGCTCGGCGGGCCCGCGCGTCAGCGACGACTGCATGCCGGCCCGCCCGTCGGCTACCTCCCCGGCTGGCGTAGCGGAAAGGAGGGGAAAAGCCTTGTCCGGTGGCAATGGCGAGAGGGGGTGTTCAACAGGGGGCTAGTCGTGTTGTTGCTGATGAGCACGCAGGGGATGGGATGGGGGTCGAGCAAACGAGATCAATGCGCGTGCGGATAGATAAGGAGTTTTCTTTTCCTTGGGGTTGTCGCTCACCTCGAGGCTGGGCGGGGCGGGGCGGCCCGAGCGAGGCAATGTTGCAGTTGGCGCGCCGCCCAGCGATCGTCGGGTTCGGGTCCTGCACCGCGCGCCGCGCCGCTTCCGGCTCCCGGAACGTCACCTGCGGGTATCAGACACACACACGGCCGCCTCAGGAACACGCACGGAAAAAAGAAGGGGAGGTGGCGATGGGTTCGGCTCGGCGGGGGGGGGGGGGGGGGGGGGGGGGGGGGGGGGGGGGGCGCTTACGAATCCGTAGCCCTTGGAGCGGCCGGTGAGGCGGTCGGTGATGACGACGGCCTCCAGGATGTCGCCGTACCGCTCGAAGTGCTGCCGGAGCCCCTCCGAGGGCGTCTCCCACGCCAGCCCGCCCACGAACACCTTCGTCAGGGTCGTGTCGCCGAACCGCGACCGGTACGGCCGCGGCCCGCCGCCGCCGGCGCCCGGAGACGCGGCCGACGACGACGACGGAGCGGCCGCCATCACGCGCGGCTCGCGGCGCGGACGAAGCCTCGACGCGGTGACCCGGCGAGCAGCGGAGCGCGGGAGCTAGCAGGCGCACGCGCCGGGATGGGGGCCCGGGCTACTGTGCCTCGCGTTGCGGTTGCGCCGCGGCACGCCGCCGTGCGCTCGCTCTCCTGTGCGTGGCTGGTTTTGGAAGCGGACGAGTCCACCACTCCCATATAAAACCTCGCTGTGATCGAGGTGGCTTAATGATCGTTGGAGAGGGGGAATCTGATGATCAGGTGGGTTGGGGTTGGGGAGGAGAGAGAGACGGACAGACAGGTTGCAAGGGGTTTTGCGCTGGAGGGGACGGTTTGGATGGGGGTGACAGCTATGCTGACCCTTTTATACCGTTTCTTTCCCCCTTTTCCCCCCTCATCTCTTTGCTTTGTGTTTCCTCTTGTGTTTCGGTAGCTTTGAGAATTTTCTACGACACTTAGGGAACCATTTGAAGCGGGTTTTTTTTATACTTTCATGAATCCTTTGTTTTTCTTGTATTTTTTTACATTTATATTTTTTGAGAATTGATATAACTTTTCGGCATGTTTTGAACAGTTTTCATATTGAAAAATACGTGGTTTGAACCACATTTTATCTGAAAACAGCTAACGAGCTGATAATAATGGCGAACTTTTGGCGGTTTGCATCCATTTGCTGCTAGTGTTTGCAAACTGCATAATTTTACTGGAGACAGCTAATAAACATGTACCGTGATTTACTCTGGTGGTAGGTAGGCCTTATAGCCGTTGAATTTTGTAGTGAGTGTGATGAAAGTAGTATGTTCAAAATTTCATCATGAGACAATAAGTTATCTATCCTATTATGAGAAACTTGCCTACTATCCCTCATGTTTCATCCTCATCAACCTTACCTTCTGAACCATAAATCCATATTTTTCCACTTATTAGCTTCTCCCTCTTCTCTCTTCTTCCCCAAAGTTCACCCTTGATTATGCTCATCCACATTTTTTTATTCTACCTTTATCAACCCACACACCTATATAATGTTCCTTAGATTTATTAGTCATGCATCTCCATGAGCCTCAAATTAAAGCAGGCATAATGATTACAAACAAATGCTAGCTGTTGAGCAGAATCAAACGATTTATCCTGGAAATTGTCAAGCATTTTGTTTGATGGATTTTAAAAAAACCAGTATTTTCACTGGAAACAACTAATAAGCTAATATCACTGACTTACTCTAACACTACTGAATTTCACATGACTGTTGAAATTTTGCATGAGAAAAATGAGCTGGTGCCACTCATATTCCATCTCAGCCGCATAAGAACAATTATTCTAACCGTTGAGAGAATATCGATGACTTACTCTGGCAGTTAATGGGCATTTTGTTTGCTATATTTTTCAAAACATATATTTTCATTGGAAACAACTAATAGGCTGATATGACTTCCTTTGGGAGTTGGTAGGCCTTTAGGCCATTGGATTTCAAACATAAGTGGTGATGATCATAAAATTTTACACCAGAAGAATAAGCTACCTACCTAAAATTTGGAATACCAGTCAGGTGCTCTTCGTATTCGATCCTCAACTACGTCAACATCCTAACTACCAATCTATCTTTCAATGCTATTCAAATTTTCCGTCTCCATGATCTCTTCCGTATTTTGTCATTATTCACCTCCAACCAGTCCACCTATATCTATAATGTTTCTTATAGAGTTTTATCTATGTCATCCATAATCTTCACAAGAAGTAGAAGCAATTACTATACACACCTAAGGCTAGAAGCACAACATATTGTACCTTTTATGCTACCTCCTTTTTTCCTTCTTTTTTTGTGTTTTCAACTTGGAACATGAATAAAGGATACCAAAATGAAACACTCCTCACATTCCCCCTTCAGTCACGTTGGCACACCCTATTGATAAACTTTGTTCATTTTCTCTTCTTCAAAGTCCATTCCCGTTAAGGTTGTCCTCTTCACATGATGGCATTCTTGCTCTTATATATTATTAGTGTGTGCTCCCAACTTCTTCGTGGTCCTTAAAGAGCTCACGACCATCTCTGGCTCCATGATCCTCCCAAGAAGTAGAAGCTAGCTAGAACTAGACCCACCTAAACCTAATTGTTGACTAACACATCTCGCTTCTAATGTGGCTGGGTAGAAAAATAAAAAAAAATACATGCCTTGGATCCATTTTCAAAATTATAAACACATCTGTGGAAAGATAGAACCACTAAATTAAAATTCATTCATATGATGAGTGATAACTTTTTGGAGGACCTTGAAAGGTCCATCCCAACAAAGAAGTAGAATAAGGCTATTACTTGTAATAATGCAGTAATTGGTAGGTGTAATATGTGTTCCACATGATCAAAATAAGTGCACCTTCAAGACACTACCGAGCACGTTGCATGTCACTAAAAGAATAGCACTATTTAGTTCCGGATTTAATCTAGGGAAATTCAAGCACTATGCTAAGTCGAGAACTTGAACCCGGGGGAGCAGGTCCCACTGCAAAAGACCTAACCAGCTAAGTTATGCTAAGATGTTGACCCACATAACCTAATTTGATGGGTCTATCTATTCATACATAGCTTAAAACATAACTATATCTAGTCACATCTATCAACTATTTGATTCTCTCTTACCTACCTATAATGTTTCCACTCTGTTGCATGCAGCTTGCCATCACACTAAGGTTGAGTGAACCCAATATATACCCTAAAAATGTCGTTGAGCCCCAATCTCACTGTTGTCAATGAGATTTGTCCTTTGATAAATAGTGGTGGTTGGAGCATGAACCCTGCCATAGTTGTATGGTAAGCACGGATGACTAACTTTTTCTTTAGAAGTGTATGCTTTTCTCGTTCTAATCGAGAATACACATATTTTCTCTGTTCCAAAATGTAAGACCATTTAGTTTTATCCTAAGTCGGCCTATAGAAAAAAATATATTAAAACATTCTATACCAAATAAATACATATTATCAAGATAGATTCATGATGGATTGGGATTTCCCTTTTGCCCAGCCCTCTATTCCTAATTTGATTTTGTAGATGTTGGTGTATTTTTATATAACTTAGTTAAAGTTAAAATATCTTACATTCTAAAACATATTACTCAATGTACCTGCTCTCTACAGCAGACATATTTTTTTGAACGAATGGCATGAGAGTGTGCCTATTTCATTGATAGAGAAGAGGTTTTACAGAAGCAGAAAAAAACAGGTACAGTCTTATTCTCGCACTATTAATTAATGCCGCTAATGGCCTCGCTCCTGCAGCGCTCCAAGCGGACACCTCCTCTTTAATCTTCCCTAAAACAACAATCAAGGAAGATTCGTGTCGATTAAAAATTCTTGCGTTCTGCTCCTTCCAAATCTCCCAAATTATCAACATCGCTAAGCTATGAATGGCCTTGCGCGGCAGTTGTGTTGTTGTGGTGGTATTGTTCCACCATTCTAGTGTGTTGTTTGCGTGTCTCCAGGTCAATAGCTTTAAGTGCGGCGCTCCAATCCATGTTGCCACTTGATCCTAGATCTTCCTCGTGAACCTACATTCAGCTAGGAGGTGGATGTTGGTTTCCATTGTCTGTCTACAGTAGACATGTTGATCATGCAATCTTTCTTGTCAAAAATATATAGTGCATATGCATGGACATTTGCATAGAGTGCAGAACTATTGATCTACTTGGCAGAAACATACATTGAACAGTTCATTTTGCTAATTAGATGCAATATACATAGGCGCATCGACAAAATTAAATATATAGGAACAAGTATAGTTGAGGTCGTAAACCTGGTTAGAAATAAGTTGGGTACGGACCACCACTAACAATCGTTTACTTCGGGGATAAGGCAAAACAAGATGGTGAACTCCATGGAAAATACTTCATCTATTTCAGATTGTAGGTCATTTTACCTTTTTTTAGATTTATAGGTATTATTATGCATCTAGACATACACTAATGAATCTAAAAAAGTTAAAACGACCAACAATTTGGAACGGAGGAAGTACCGGTTAGTTTTGAGCATATAAAATACCAAGGCCTCCTCGTTAGTTTTGTTGGTGCAAGTACGGAGATGAATAGATAATAACAAATCAAATGCTTAGGTTACATTGGTGAATCCAAGCTGGCAACTGCTACGAAAGAATGAATCTTACGATAACTTAGTTCGGAAGCTTAGCATTTGGATTCTGCGTACCCGCCGCATCCTTACATTCAGTGCAACTTTGTCAACTCATGCATGAAAAAAAAAATAGCGGTGCTGCAATCTCACCGGCACGGCTGACTCGTTGAACTAGTAGCATCCTACTCGTTAACTTTGTAAGCACGTATCTAGGGAACTAGAAACATTGGACATGTACACACATAGCCTCACGTTATGATTGGTCTCGGTCCCACCTGTCAAGGAAACGTGTGTCGTAAATTCCTAAGAAGTGTACGTGCTCTTGAGATGTCTACATCGTCCCACCTGTCCATGACACCTCTCGATAAGAATGACTTTGCTTAACGTGTGCATATTACATTGTATGTCTCCTGTATGCATCTTCGAAGAAATTAATTTAAAAGAAATGCATCTTCGTCTTTGTCTTTGAGACTACTCTGTTGTGCTACACCCTCCGATCATTTGCAGACGCCATTCTGGAAAAACTAGGGGCAGCTCGTCCCATTGAAACGCATTTGCTCGTAACTTTCGAAGACATTTCCATGCATAGACACGCCCACACGCTGTTCTTTGCATTTCCCATCCGGGATGTGACGTTGGGGCAACTACTATTGATAGCTGAAATTTCACACGGGTAGCTAGCTATATGCGCGTGTGGATCGTGTCACACTTTCTTTGAGGGTATAGCAAATGGCAAAGCCCAAGGTGAAGTCCGACACAAATCGTTCTTGGGTGATTCTACTGTCCCGGCTGCCTTCTTTACGTGATGCAGTTTGTGTCAGCTAGGTACAGACAGGTATATGACTTAAGAGCAAAATCGATCGTCAACTGGTGGATTGAAGTGACCATATGCATGCATGCTGTGTACCGGTGGCTAGCTGCACCTAGCATGTACCGTAGAAAGCGATAAAAAAGATCCTCGCATGCTCCCGGATCCTTTGTTATGATATGACAGTGACTGGCCTCGCAGAGAAGTTCGCGTTTGCTCCCATCGTAAAAAGATCTTTCTCCGCGGCATTAGCAAATAAAATGTTTGGCATGCGACGGTACCATGGGCCCAAAACATTACTAGCCCATAACAATAGTTCTTCGTTGATCCGGTTGCCTGCCTGGGCTGGCTGATGGCCATTAGTGGGCCGAAGGTTCGCTCCTTCCCCCCTTTTTTGGACCCTCTACTCTACTTTTTCTAGCAAACTACTCCACCCACCTGCACCGTACACAACTCCTCAACTCGAGGGCTGTTCGGTTGTGCTTCTTTTAAGCCACTGCAAGCTGTGGCTATTTTGCAGCTGAAGCCAGCAAGCAGCAGCTCAGCTACTTGGGCTTGCACCTGCAGCTTCAGCCGCTGCAAAGTAGCACAAACGAACAACCCCTCGATCGTCGTCGCCATTCTGTCGCACACAAGTTGCAAAGCGGCTGCAATTCTTATTCATGGACGACGTCTCCGTAGAATTTTCGGGGTCTACCTCTTTGGTGTTTTGGTCGTGATGCGTGGATGGAAGGCGAGTGCTAGCTAGTACGTGACAGAGATATTTGCTCTCGCTAAATACAGAAGGGAGTTATAGTTCGTTATGCATACAGTAGGTGTCACATCTGACAGTGGAATCAAATCCCTCGAATATACGGATTTGGCACTTAATGCTGTCTTAGAGTCCGATTTGGTACTTGCTACTTGGCGCCGCCGTTCTTGATCGTATCCAACGCTAAGATTAGGTGATGTGCAGTTGATCGTACTCCGATCGAGATGACGGTTTAGACGGCGATAAGGACTAAGGAGAGGCCGAGCCCCAAGATTAACTCGCCCGAAGAACGTTCTACGGTCAGCAGCAGAAGAGGCGATAAAGCAATTGATATCCTTGCAAAAGGGTGCGTGTGGTGTAGAAAAGAAAGAAAACGATCGATACCCATGAGCATGACAGGATGGGAGTATGGGACATGCACTGATAGAAGAAGCGCTGATCCGATGGTTCAGTATGGAACAACATACTGTCACGTACTAGTAAGTTTTTATTGTAATCGAAATTACACGTACGAGCAATCATTCACGGGTTTGATTTGTCTATTCTGAACATGCTTTCTGCAGTGATGTCTACTTTTACAGTTTTACTCCCCTCATCCGTGCCTTGCAATAATGTCACGAGCTGTCTACTTGTTGCTAAAGCTCAACAAGCAAAACCTCGTGGAGTCGTGGTGCATGAATCCTAAGAAACTAGGAATCTGTTTAACATGTGCAGAAAGGAAAAGAGACCAAGGTCACGTTACCACCAAACTGATCACCATCTCAGGGTCTTTAAGCACCTTGCACTGTCATGTGAACCTTGCTAGCTGCTACTGGCAATACTCAAGGAGTAGTCCAAACTCCAAAGTCCCCAAACCATCCCTAGCTACTACCGTCTACCATCATCGCCCTCACGACAGGACCCGCGCTGAGAGCGAAAACCCCATGTCCCCATGCGCATCGTCCCCTTCCGCTACAACTTGGGAGGCCCGGGAGCTGAATTTTTGTTCCCTTCCAAACTTAGTCGAACAAGTGTCTAATAAAATTTATATTTGAACAAATTTTCTTAAAACCTATGCGAATACGTACAACGGAGAACTTAATTATGGAGTTCTTTATTTCAAAAACTGATTGAAAGAAACTGCCGTCAATAGTTTTCGATCGAAACTAAAAATTCTCAGAGGAAAAAACCTTTTTCATAAAAATAAAAAACACTAAAAGGTGGGGGGCGGACCCACAGGAAGCTTCCTGGTGCCTGCTACCTTAGCAAGTTCTGTACGTGTGCCGATCGTGATGCATGGCTAGGCTACTAGTCCATATCCTGGGGCGGAAGCCTCTCGATCGATGGGATCATGGATGGATATGCACACGGATATGGATACACTTCATGCTTCGCGTATCTTTGTGCCATGAACACGATGCATTCCATCGAGATATCTCTAACCTTTTCGCCTAAAAACTGTCGCGTCGAGCGTCTTCCATGCACGGAGACGACAAAAAGCGTCCTATACCGGTACACCGGCGCACGTTCGCTTTCGTGCCCCTGGTGAACATCGTGTCCTGCGTGCGTAGCACAGCTTGCGCGATGTCCGAACAGAAGCGGCCGTGCCCGTCCCACTCCGCCGGAGCCCGCCCGACCGCGACGCCGCAACCAACTGGATCGAGGCGCCCGGGGAGACGGCAAGACGCGGCGCGCTCCGTGTCACACGCTGAATGGGCACCCGCGTATAAAAGCGACGCCACGGCGCGGCGAGTTGCTCGTGGCAATTATCCTCTTAGCTCTCGCACACGCACAACCACACGCCGCTCGCCTAGCTCTTCCATAAAAGACGACGGCGATCGCGCGTTGCTGGGGAGCTCGTCAGAGCACGGCCGGTGATCGCGGAAGAATAGTCGAGAGCTGCTCGGCGTCGGTGGTGGTGCGCGCGCGCGGGGGGATCGTTGATCGATGGCTAGGGAAGCGGAGGCGGCGCTGCGGCCGTTCGTCCAGGCGGCGGGCGGCGACGGGGAGTTCATCTCGGGCGGGCCGGCGGCGACGGCGTTCCTCGCCACGGATAGGACGGATCGGCCGGTGGACCCGGTGATCTGGGGCGACGAGAAGCGGATGAAGCGGGAGCTCGTGGCGTGGGCCAAGGCCGTGGCGTCCATGTCGGCCGGCAAGAACACCTCCTGCTCCTCCACGCCATCGTCGACGCCGTCGCCATCCATGAGACGAGGCAGGGTATAGTGTGCCGATTCTGGTGGGCACGGTATCGCTGGGGCAACAACCACCCTCGATTCTTCTTCCACTTCAATTCGCTTGACAGCACATCTTGTCATAGTTGTTGCCCAATATGCTGATTTCTCTCCATAAAAGGAGCTCTTGATGTACAGTAAGTATTGAGGTATTGTATAGGAGGATGATCTTGTGGCAACTGCCAAATGTACAATGCAAATTTTCTCCCAAGCAGTTGTACACTGCTAGAACTGTTGAGCATATAGCAATAAAGAAACATGCATTGAAACTAACCTTGTGCAACCTATTAGCGTATACCATTACACCGGGTAAGTGCTCGCTCTTCATACTCCCATGGTTTACGGATGATGTGTGAATAGTACAAAATGCAAGGCAATGTCAGAATCTAATATATGTTTCAAATTTCCAGTATTCAAATGGTTAGAATTTCTTTAGAAACTTTCAGGTCACTCATAAAGTGCACGTGCGGTGCGGCACGCACGTGTTTTAGAAAAATATAAAGACTCCAAAGTTGCAAGTACTCCATTGTTAAAATATATGCTGAGCAGAGACAACCTTTCCTTTTCTTCCCAAAACATGTTATATACATCAACGATCACATGAATCTAACAAAATTGAGCACCATACTGAATTGTGGATTCTAACTCGAGCAGTCGAGCGGGTAGCCACATAAGAAACGTAACCGACTGAGCGTCACGGCAAACTAATTACCTCCTCCTAAATGGAGCTAGAATCATCTAGTCCTATTTAGCGAGAGTGTGGTCCTTAAATTGCAATAACTCGTGAATGCTTTTGGTCTATGAATTGACGAAGATGACTGTAACACTTCGAAGCAGCGCTACATAAATTCCTGTGTGCCGTCTTTTTCCAAAATCAAGAAAACAAATCTTTAATTTTACAAAACATCTGTCCTGACAAGTGACAACATTTGGTAGCAACCACATCAAGATGTAAAGCAAGAAAGAAAAAAAGAAAAGTGATCACCGTAACGGCATAAACCCCGCCCCCGCGCCCCCCCTAAAAAAAATTAATACAAAGAATGCGACTACGTATCCTCACCACCAGTAGCACCTAACCAGCGCCGCCATTACCCGTCCAGACCCAACTAGCTTGCCATGGAGTGAGTGATCGCTGCCGCAACAAGAACACTCTTAAGTTTTCATCCTAAGACACCGCTTTGAAGTCTTCACCTTAAGATGGTGCTGCAACATAGATCCCTCCTCCATCACCATGACTTGATCAGTTGGCATGTCACGGCACAAGTTGCGACATTGACAGCATTTCAGCCGATCGGACCGTCGTTGCAATTCCGCCACTCTTTTGCATTTTTTGCGCATCGAGGACGTCGTTGTAGTTTTGCTGTCGTGACGTGACAGAGATATTTGCTCATATACATATGTACAAAATACAGAATAGGAGTACAAATCTGGCAGGCTAGTGGATCTTCATATAGGCTAGTTATTATGTCACGTTGCCACTCGCTAGTGGCACAAAATTCCTCGAATATACGGATCTGTTACTTAGCGCCATCCTTGATCATGTTGAATGCCGCGATTAGTTGATGCTAACCCGTGATGGTACTCATGGTTTAGGAAGAGGATAACAATGATGAGTGGCAGACATGGGCAGATCTAAGGGAGGCTAGGGGGGCTTAGCCCCCTACTACCCTAAAGCTCCATTAGAACGAAAGGAAGAAGATGTGTAGTAGAGAGGAAAAAGAAAAAAGAAAAAAAAGGAAGAAGGGGTGAAGATGGAGGAGAAGGAAGAACCAACCCCCCCCCCCCACAAGGTTGAATACTGCCTCCACCCCTAGCGGCAGATCGAAGAGGTGATAAACAAATTGGTATATTGCGTATGTGGCCACCCCTAGCGGCAGATCGAAGAGGTGGTAAACAAATTAGTATCTTGTGTATGTGGTGTAGGGGAAAAAAAGCGATACCGCTGTGACAGGATGGGGGTATGTGGTGTAGGGGAAAGAAAGTGATACCGCCGTGACAGGATGGGGCATGCGTCTTCCATCGACAGAAAAGAGCTCCGATCAATGGTTCAGCGAAACCACGTATAGTGACATGAAACGAACCAAAATCTCACAGCCATAAACATCCGCGTCAGGCTAGTTAACTAATTTGACTGTTTAGACCGCATACAGCCGGCGGCTTTGATACTCACACACTTACCGCCTGTTCAGGCTCAGAAAGCAACACCCGGACCTGCCATGCGACGCCTCTGAGGAAGCTAGAATCATGCTATTATGATATAGGTACATGGTGTGTGCAAAACAAAAGCAAAGATTTTGTCACACCATATATACACTAATCTCCATCAAAGTCTCAGGGCGTTTTATTTTAAGCAGCCACTGTCATGTTTGATGACCATACATACTCGCTCCATCCCATTTTTAGGATTTGAACATCAAATTAGTATTGATAGGAAATAACATTACTGCCTCTGTGTATAGGAAATAGATGGCTTGAGAATAGCACTCATCGTTGCAGCATTATATAATTTAAAAAGAAATAATGAAAGCAACCATACACCACGTTTTCACACTTTGGAATGTCTCAGAAGGTCAAGAACCTTTTAGCTTGCCCCTTTTTAACGAGCGTGAAACGTTTCAGGTTTTGACAGTTTGGCTCAGTAATTTTTTTGGAGCTAGGACCCACCTATACTGTGCAGAGGTGGAGATACTTGAACCTGAGCCTATGTTATTGCGTTTAATTTAGGATAAATTTTAAATCTTGCAAATGCACTTAAAATAGGACGGAGGGAGTAGCTAGGACCAGCACCATGCAAATATGCAATGAACCTACCCCTTTCACGGCTTAATCCATCAATCCCTCTCTTGACAGCAGGAACAACCACGCTGAAAGCAGAGAGCCAGAGACCCCGTGCAGGTCCACAACTCCATGCTCCTGTGGAGCCTCCTCGGTTCTGCCGGTATGGTCACCAGCGCGCGCGCAGCATGCGGCCCCGCGGTGTCGTGGAGCTGATCGAATTCCGTCCCGTCCCGCTGCGCGCGCGATCGAGGCCATTAGGCAACCCACGTCGCGTGCGCGGAGACGACGAAGATGTCAGCGGAGCACGAAGCAGCTCAAAGGAGACAGGCACGTCCTGTACAGTGCACACACACGTCGCTCGCCACGATATTATATCCCTAGTCCTCCTGATCCGGCCGTGTTCCGACAAGAACGGATCGGATATCTACGGATTATCCGTGACCCGTGTCCCGGCACGTTTGCACGAGATGAGGCCATGGTGCCCGTCCCATTCCGCGCACTGGTCATACGCCGGCCGGATCGCGACGCCCCAACCGGCCGGATCGCAGACGCGGCCCGCCCCGCGTCACACGATCTCATCCCCGTCGCGGGGAATATGCGCGCCAGATATTACGCGAGCCGCGCCCCCGCGCGTCGTATCGTACGTGCGAGCGCCCGGTGGGCAGTGCTCGCGTGCCCGGCCAGATATAAAGAGACGACGGGAGGGCGCGGCGAGTTCCTCGTGCCAATCTTCTTCCCTCCTCTCACAAAGCTCCCCACAGGCCCACACCCGGTGATCAGAAGCGCGCAGACCCAAGTGCGGAACAGAGTCGCCGGTAGCACCTCGATCCATCGCGCCACCTGACATGGCTCTGGGAGCGGAGATGGCGCGGCCGTTCCCGGCCGCGGGCGGCGACGAGGAGGAGGTCTCGGCCCGGGCGGCGACGGCGTTCCTCGCCGCGGAGACGACGGACCGGCCGGTGGACCCGCTGATCTGGGGCGACGAGAAGCGGATGAAGCGGGAGCTCGTGGCGTGGGCCAAGGCCGTGGCGTCCATGGCGGCCACCACGACGAACGCCGCCTCCCCCTCCACGCCATCGTCGCCGTGGCCGCGTACGAGGCATAGGGGATAGTGTACCGTGTACGTGCAGTTCCTTGCTGGATTGGCTTGAAGCAATCGAGCTTGTAGATAGATCCATCGATGAGCCTTCCTCTAGCTCGGTGCGTGGTCACCGGAATCTTTCACCTCAGATATCAGTGAGCTTAAAAAAGTATGCAGAGCAGGAAAACTGCCGTTTCTGCTGGGCACGGTGTCTAGAGAAGAACTAATTCAGGAAGATGCGCGTATCTGGCCTGGAGACCACTGGGACAACAGCTTTCCTCCATTCTTCTTCGCCTTCATTTCATTTGACAGAACTTCTTTGTCATAGTTGTTGTCCATACACTGAGTCTTGGAGGCAAGGAGCTCTTGATGTACCGTATTGATATTGTGTAGGATAATCGTGGCAAATGTGCGTTAATTTTCTTCAGTTGTTTTTAGAACTAATTGGGTAACATTAAAGAAACATACTAAAACTAATTTTTTGCATTCTATTAGCATTTAACATCGTGTGTAATTGCTCGCTCTTCACACATCCATGGTTCACAGACAAAGTGTGAATAGTACAAAATGTAAGGCAATCTCAAAATTTGTTTTTTCGGAATACGAGGGAGAGCTACGTGTCTATTCATTAATAGAAGAAAAAGAAATAGACCATTTGCTGCAACAAGAGCAACTCCAACAAACTATCCATTTTTGACTCTGCATTTGACTCTCTAATCAAGTTGGCAAAAAGATTTCTCTCCATATTGAGTTGCTCATTCCAACGGACTATCCATTTCTCTCTCCAAATTCCAATAGCTAGGTTCCTCTCTAAAAATATACACTCTCTATCCACTCCAACAACCTCTCCATTTCACACTACAACAAACTCTTCATTTTGCACTCTCCATTTTTGGCCTGGATCCACATTTGGCAAGCCAAACCTACCTGCTAAGTTTGGAGAGTCTAGGTGAGTATTTGGCAAGTCGGATGAGATATCCATCCGAATAGCAACTTTGTTGGAGCACACTTTTTCAGTAGACTTGCCAAATTTTAGCTTAGAAAGTGGGATAGTCATTCTCTTGGAGATGCTCTGACTCGTTAATTTTTCTGATCTCTGAATTGAATTGAAGAGGGTGATTGAAACGCTTACGGAAGTGCTACATAAACGTGCTACATAAATTCCTTTGTTTGGTTTTTTCCAAAATTAGGAGAAAAACCATTAATTTGAAAAAATCTGTCATGACAAGTGACAATATTTACTAGCATCCACATCAAGAGGTGGCTACCTAAAGGGGGAAAGAAAAGTAAAGAAAAAGGTGATCACCATATCCCCATAAAAGATTTGATAGAATGCCATTAAGAAATCCAATTACCATTAGCCGCTCAATTTTCTCGCCACCAAAGTGAGTGATGATCGCCACCCCAATAGGAACACTCTTCACCCTGGAATCACGCTACAACACATCCCTCTACCCGCACCATGACTCGATCCGTCAGCGTCGCAAGCACGATCATGGCGCAAGTTACCACACCGACGACTGAAATCTCAGTCCATCGATGCCTAGTGATCGGTCGTTGCAATTCAGCCAGTTTTTTTTTTTTTTTGCAAATTGCACATCGAGGTTGTTATTGTAGTTTTGCTATCATGATGTGACGCATGGAATGGAAGACGAGCTTCTTCAGCTCAAATGCAGCAGAGATATTTGCTCATATCTCGTACGTACAAACAGGGGCGGGCTTCATGCAGACCAAGGTGGGTGCGCCCACTAGCCAACTGCATTACTTTAGAGATGTTAAAGATGCCAATGAGTTTACACTAAAAAAAGACTAATTCACTAAATACTTAGCATCAGGAATCTCTAACTATGAGCTCAAGCTCCACCATTGTGTAAAAATTATTGAATAGGGTAGTACTGATCTGGTAGGCAGGCTAGCGGTTCTTTCATATCTTATTTTACTATCACTAATTGTAATTTCTCTCATTTCCATGTTAATACTCACAAGACACGTTAGAAAAGACAGATAAATCTTAAAATTTCTCATACAAACAAAAATACGGTCATCAATCTGGTAGAATATAATAATCATAATAATAACAACTATTTGATCTATTTTGCTTTTTTAAAAAATTATCCACTTATTTTGTTATGAAAAAAAATCTATATTGGCATTCTAATATCCATCTAAACTACCCTCCTATACCATTATAAAAAGTAATATGAAGTAATCTTCTAAATTTGCATCTAAATTACCCACATATGCATCAATTAAAAATAACATAAAGTAATTCCCTAAATATGCATCTAAATTGTCCACATCTGTTATTATAAAAAATCATCAAAAGTGCACCATTACATGATTCTATCATTATTAATGTAGAAAATACTAACTTACAATATGCATATGTATCACCTTATAGACCGTGTATACACGTATGTAGTAAGCGATGATAATAATAATTTCCATGTCACGCATAGCTCAGACTAGGAGTTAAAGTAAACACTTGTTGAAGCATATGAGGTGAGATGCAAAGTAAAAAGAAATTATGAACTGTGTTGAAGCATATGAGTTGAAATAGATCTTATGCTATAAGTTTCACAGATTGATAAACCTTGGGGGAGTACTCTAAGGGAAGAGCTACAACTGATCCGTGCGCTTATGGTTCACAAATTGGCGTGCTAACTGCCGTTAACAATCTTTTCTGGCGCCGTTGCCAAGGAACTAATAGTCGTCTAGTTTAACTAAGCATATGTAGACATAACTTTTTGTTCATGATTTTTCAGTCTTTTCTTTTTAATAATTTTTTTGTGCAATCTCAATCAAAATTTTAGATCTAGTTCTTGTATATATGTGTTTGCTTTCACTAACGCTAACAAGAGATGGACGGATACCTCTCCAACAAGCTGAAAAATTTTGTGGATTATTTTGAAAAACTTTACAGGTAAGTCCATACCAAGAGGAAGAATTAGAAGTGTCAAAAACATCATCATCATCATCATCATCATCTTTAAAGTCGACACCACCAGCAAGTCCAAGAGGGGCGCTAGTTGTGCCAGCTGTGCCAGTTAGGCCAGAAGTACCGGAGCACCTACAATGGGAGATCAACCTGAGCCAGAGCATACTATCGGGGAGTTGTGCATCCCAAATATCACTGATTTACCTATCCGTGAGTTGGATGGCATCGGACGACCGTTCACCATCAATAATTCAAGACTAAGGATGGTGCAAAGCTCACCTTTCACTGGGAAGGAGGATGCTAATCTTCATCTACAAGTATTTACGCAGCTATGCAACACCTTCGATATGGATGGAGTTAATAAGGATCAACTAAGAGCATGATTGTTTTCCTACTCTCTACTTGAAAGAGCGCTTTAATGGTTTCATTCTCTACTGCTAGCAACAATTTAGAATTGGGATGAGTTGATGAAAGCCTTCATAGCAAAACATTATTCACCAGCCAAGACTCAGAATCTGAGAAGCAGGATAGCTACCTTTGCTCAGTACTCTATTGAGAATATTGCTGAAGCCTATGAGCGCTTCAATGACTACGTTTGTGCAGTTTCACATCATAAGTTCCCGACGGAGGATCTAGTTCAAAAGTTCTACCAAGGGCTAACACCGGCATCAAGGGTAATCATCGACGCATCGGCTGAAGGATCAATCATCGACCTCATCCCAACTCAAGCTTTCAAGTTATTCAAGAAGGTTGTAGACAATGATGCATGGGCATCATCTGGGTGCCTGTTCCTAGTTCAACCACATGGAAATTCTCAAGGTGTGTTGAAAGTGGGGAATAATCAATAACTCGAAGGAAAGATCGATTCGCCGATGAGGAGACTGGAGAAGATGGAGATAAAAGAAGCTCATGCTATAGACCTGAAGGTAGCAAAAGCAAGATTAATATGTGAAAAGTGTGGTGACTACGGCCATGTTAGGAAGAACTATCCAGAAGAAGCGAAGTTGCTAGACTACATGAAGAAGGGAGAATGGTTTCCACCATCTAACTTTCGGTATGGATAGAATAGACCTCAATGCAATGCAAGCTCATCCATCCAGAATATGGTACCTCTACGCATTCAGCTGAAGGAGTTCATGGAAGAGCAATGCAAGATTAACAAAGACACTATCACTAAGTTCAAAGCTATGGACAAGGTTCTGGAAAATATTGATAGCAAGGTGACAAAGGTCAGAAGTTCGAATCACCAAGTGATGAACATGATGAAGATGTTGGAGACTCAAGTTACACAGTTAGTTGGGCATTTTACAAGCAATGAAGGGAAGTTGCTAGGACAACCGAGGAATCCAGAGTCAGCTAAATCTATTCAAACTCGCTCAGGAAAAGAAACAGAAGATCATGAACGTTCGGCGGGAGCTAGGAAGCCTAAACCAGCTGCTGAAGTAGAGATAACTTCAAAGGAGAAGACACCTACCCCAGCTCCAGAAATTGAAATAGAAGAGATAGAGTTTGAGATGGTTGATCAAGACGACACCAAGATTCTGCTAGCAAAGCCACACCATCATCTAGGTAAAATTGACGACTAGTTTGAAAAATTTGTTGAATTTGTGCGCAGGTTTAACATCAATATGCCACTGCTAGATGCTCTACAAGTTCCAACATACGCTCACTACTTCAAAGATATACTAATGAACAAGCAAGAGATCCCGCAGTTCACTACAGACCATATTAAGATGACAGAATAGTGCAGTGCTGCGATCGCTAATCAAGCTCCCGAGAAGAAGGGAGACTCGGGATGTCCAACCATCCCGTATTCAATGGGAGTGATGACGTTCGAAAGGGTATTATGTGATCTTGGTGCAAGTGTGAGTGTCATGCCTAAAGCTGTGTTCGAGAAGCTATGCTGTCGGAGCCGGAACCAACTGCTATGTGCCTGGAGTTGGCGGAAAACACTGTTCGCTATCTTGAAGGCACTGCTGAAGATGTACCTATGAAGATCAGGAATCACTTTGTCCCTGTTAACTTCGTGATACTCAAGATGGGAGAAGGAACTAAATTCCCACTCATCCTGGGAAGGCCGTTCCTGAAGACCGCAAGAGCAAACATAGACGTTGGGAAGGGCGAGATCAAGTTTGATATTAATGGCACTATGAGCACATTCAAGTTTCGCCCACGCCTTGAGGTATGCAACATGATTTCTAGCAAGTATATACTACCACACCGTCATGTCAAGTAGGAGAAGAAGAATAAGATGGCAGAAGAAAAGAAGCCAGCGCAAGTTGCTATCGTCTAAAAGAAGGAAGAACGCCAGCCTGTTACAACCAAAAAGGTAGCGAAGCCTGTGCCTACATCAAAGCTAAAGATGGTGAAGAAGTGGGTGCTGAAGACTGTAGCGCCGACACCAAGCGCTGGTCCAAAGTGAAGAATTGAAGAGTCTAGCTATAGACTATAAACGAAGCGCTTTGCGGGAGGCAACCTGATCATTGAGTCAAGAATAAGCTACTGGGAGGATAACCTGAAGGCATTTGAATTTTCAAGTAAGTGAGTCGCAGATTTTCCTACATCATACCTGGTATACCTTTTTGGAGTTTTTGGAGTGTTATTCACTCAGTCATTTTCTATTCCTCCCTTTTTCATAAACCAATGTCATGAGCCATCCCATGTTTTATTTGATTTTTCTTGAAAAATCATAACCAAATATCCAAATACTATTAGACTTTTCATCTTTACCATAATGATTAGCCCAGCTTGTTCCTCATGATAAACACACGAGTAGAGCCCGTGTTGTTTTTACTTTGTAAATTTTTGACGCATCCTTGGACTCACGTAACCTTAGGATTTTGGTTTTCTTAAACTTGAAAAACTCATCGGTTTTTCCAGAATTAGAATTTTTCTCGACCAGCTTTGATTTATTTCATTCAAAATCCTTCTCTCACTTTTAGCCAAAATTAGAACCTAAACCGACTACCCCGTGGTTGAAATCGAAATTGCTTCATCTTAATTCATGAGAACAAACGATACCGGTGCAACCAAAATTGATGTAGTCAGAAATCTTTTTGACTTACATTTGTTTTGGATACTTCAAAACTCCTCTAAAATATATTTGAACTCATTGCTAGCTCTGAGTTAATTTTTAATTTTCAAAATTAGAGAATGATTAAGCATCTAAACATAATTTGGAGGGTTTATGAGCTTCATTAACACTAATGGTTTGATTTGACATCACGGGAATGATTATGGAGGCACTCCCAACTACCACACATACATAAAGAAACAAGTAGTGGCCTGTCATGCTTGTTTGTTGTAGATTAAAGGACAAGGCATTGAGTATGATTGAAGAAAAAAATAAGTCTATAACACATAGGTGCATGATTTTGAGCAAAGTGACAACACAAAGGAGAGGTGGAGGTTGTTTTGACGGTGTCCTTAACGTGAAGACCTGAATTTTGGGTGCAATAATGAGAAAGTGTCCATGTGAAGAAACATGGGGACTAGAGGGCAAAAACATGTCGGCCCGATCGGCCTGGTGTGCTATAGGCTGATCGGCTTGGGGTCTTTTTAAGCATCGTTGTGGTGTCCTTTGCCAGGTAAGTCACTCAGCTCTTTGTTCATCTATTTTTCCACCAAGAACACCTTTGGTTAGCCTCTGAAAAATTCGAAACTCCATTCACACACAAAAATTAAAGCAAATAAAAATTTCATCAAGCACGTCTTGGTAGCCCTTGCTCTTGTGCATATTTTTCGTCAGCAAGAAACCTCGGGAAGTGTTTTCCTTGAAGTGTGCAGCAATGAAGAGCATTGGAAGGTTTTTGGAAGGTTGAAGAAGTTGGCCAAGGCTTCATCTATGTCGAGTGCTTCGCGGTGGTACTCGGTCTCCGAGTTGTCGAGAGGTGGTGACATTAACATGGAGGCACCACACATTGACCAAATGCTACTTGGTGGAATGAACACTAGAAACTCTTCCATGTGGTTTGATGAACCGCATGGAATTCCCAAAGTTGCGCCACAAACTTCAAGATGAGCAACTCGCTCTCAAAGTGGCTATGCCGAAAAGAAGTCGATATACGACTTCACAATAAAGAGCAAGGAGGAAGAGGAGAGGCTCAAGAATATTGAAGGAAGACTTGTTGCTAACCAGGACTTCGATGATGATTTTCTTCAGAAGATTGGGTTCCACAATGATATTTACAAGCTTTTGAGCAACATTGGTTGGATGTAATTTGCTCTCAACGGTCCCACGAGTGTACAAAAGGATGTGGCTGTCGAGATGTTCATGACTATGAAACAAGTTATGAGGTGGAACAAAGAAGGGACTGAGAAAATTCCATGCTTATCCTTTAGGATAAGAGATGAAGAAAAGATTATCACATATGGCAGCATCACAGGAGTTTTGGGTTTCAATCCAAAGGCCCCAAAACTCGAAGAAGTAGAAGAAGAACAATTGAAGGAGTTTTGGAATAAAATTTCAAAGGAGGATAATAGGCAAAGGAAAAATATTTGCAACCACATTCTGCAGATATTTCATTTCTGGATGTGCCATCGTATTTCAGGAAGGATGAAGGAGACCAAGATTACTGATCCAGAATTGAACTGGCTTTATTGTGCAGTTGTGAAGAAGCAAGTCATTGACCCCTCCTATATGGTGATTAAAAGATGGCATGCGGAAGCTATATCTGGAATTGAAGAAGCATCATGTTTGAAGCCGGATATTGAAAGGCTCCCTGGTTGGTTTATAAAAGTTGGAAGTATCGATGCCAAGACCATGAAGAATGCACATTTGATTGGCGATGATGAAGAAAATAGCTATACAGCTGGGGTCACTAATGTCAAACTGCCTGATAGAAGACTAGGAATTTATCATGTGGTCAAAACCGACTAGCATGAAGAGAGAATATTAATTCCCGTGAAGTAAGAAAAAAGAGGATAAAGAATTGAAGAAGGCTCATCCTTGCAAGTAGCTCCAGAAGTATCATTACCCCCACCCAGCTCAAGCTACTAGTAGACTAAGTTCCAAAATGCACCAAGTTATGAGGGAGTTCCTGAAGGATGGCAGCAGGAGCCTTGGCTAGAGGCGCCAGCAGAAGCATGGGCGCAAGATCCATTTGCACCACATTTTCAGCAGCCGGCGTATCAACCATGACCAGAATTTCAGAAACCGGCATGCCCACCATCGTCGCCACCATATGCTTTTCATGGTTACATACTACCTCCTTTTCAGGGGTGTCCACTGTATGCTCCACTATCTTCTTAGTTCAGCCACCTACCACAGCCACAGAGAGGTGCGTGCACCATAGCCGCGTATGTGCAAAGAAACTTACAAGATGCAGATACTATGAGGCAAGCCCCCGATAGGATCAAAGATGAGAACATAAACATCGCTTATCAGTTCGGTATGATGGGACGTGTGCCTTCGGATCAGTATCAAGATGGAGCGCATGAGCACTACGAGCAGGGATTTTACGAGCACTAGTAGCAAAGGAAGCCACATTGTGAGCTGCCGCAAGATGATTTGGATTGAAGACCAAAGGAACCAAATAAATACGCACGCGTGTGGTTTGAGTTTTCTTTTCTTTTCTTTATTTATTTCAGCACGTGTGTTGGGTGTGCGTAGTATTTTTTTTGTTTATTTTCAGTTTGTGTGTTTATTTCACCATGTCATGTTTAAATAAAAATGCATCACCTGAACTTAATGATATGTGATTAATTGTGATAGTTTAAGTTCTTGTCATGTTGAAAGGTGATCATTGCCACTTTGTTTAATTTTTGTGTTTGGTTGTTGCACCATTGAACTAATGCTCTCTCTAACATGAACTGAAATTGACATAAATACCCACTTATCTTTTTATGGAGGTCATGATAATTTGGACCCATATATTTATTTATTTATTACTCTCTCTTAAATGGATTGTATGCTCTTTTATTTTTGAATATCATTGCACTGACCAAGTCAATAATACTTGTTGCAATTGCTCTACCCATCCAAAGGCAAATATTTATATCATGATGAACCATAGATTACAAGATTTATTTTTGGATGAATTGATTCAGTATTTACTTCTGTGGTATGAGACTTAGAAGCTGGTCATTCCTTTGTGTAATCTTTTATTGCTAGCCTTTCTATCCATGCATTGTGGATTTCTACACTGAAAATCTCACAAACCTCCCAAATATATAATTTTGTGACTACCTCCTTGACCACAACCTAATTTGAGTATGGAAAATATTTCGACGAAGATTCGGAAGATTATTCAGTACCTTTTCAAGAAAATCAAGACCTGGAGGCAACCACCAGCGCGTGTAATAAAAATCGAGGGAAACGAAGGCCAGAAGGGGCTAGGCCGATTGGCCTGGGGTGTTTTCCCCCTTGCCGCCTCTGAAATTTAGCATGGAAGTCCCTCCAGAGGAATAAAATAATTTTTCAGAAGCCTCTGAAGATTTTAGTACTTACATCAGCAGTTTATCCTTCTTTCTTTTCGAGGACGAGCATCATCTAAGCATGAGGGGAGAGTCATCACATTATCTGTGACTATTGGTGAGTAAGCAATATGTTGCGAAGAGTTCTGAGGAGAAAAAGAAAAAAAATTATGGAAAAAGAAAGAAAGAAGGAAAGAAAAAGAAAAAAGAAAGAGAGAAATGAGAAAAGAAAAATAAAAAAAATAAAGTACTCCTCAATTCTTTGAGCTTCATAAAGATCCCAAGTGCTTTAAAGATTAAGGATTATTCCATACTCATTTTTCCAACAATGTGCAATCCAATTATAAGAACTTCATTTGTGCCTCACGATCATACTTTGCCCTTGCACATGTCCACTATTTAAATGTGTGTCTTCATTCTCTCCCTCTCCATAAATAATTATTTTTCATGACCTTTTTGACAAGTCTTAGTAAGATCGATCAAATTTTTTTTCTTATTTTGATAATATCCTGATTATAATATTTTGCTAGGACTAACATTCCTAGAGATCCAGATAAAGCCTTACATATATTTTATGAGTGTGGACAGATTGGAGAAGTTCTAGCGTAGGTTTGAGAGACTTGATGAGCAGAGAGAACATGAGCAATTGCAATGAAGTTTAAATTATTGATCTCGGTTTAGTTTCTTTTTGAAAAAAAGTTTATTGAAATTTTTTTGAGATTTGTTTAAAATTGAGAGCAAGAATTAATTCATTGTTGGATGTGCTTAAATGATATCTAACCTCCATAATAGAGAAGGCTAGTTACAACTTGAATTTTAATTGAAAAACCCTATGAGAGCATTATGTTTTCGTGTGTGTGATAAAGAGTAGGATTAAGCACTGAAAGGCAACGCTAATTTTTATTGAAGACTTACTCGAGGACGAGAAAGGTTTAAACATGGGGGATTGTTGATGCTCGTTATTGACACACTTTTACCCTTGTTTATCTTCAATAATGATATGAATTTAATATCTAAACTATTGATCACACCTAATAAACCGGTTGTTTTCACATTTGTAACATATTTTGAACGATATTCTGTTTTTGCAGGAAATTGGAACTAAATGTATATTTTTGGATAAACATGAACGAGCAATGAACCTTTCAAAGACGAAGACCAACGGGCTCAGAAAGAGCCAAGGTCGATCGCCCTAGTGAAGCCCAAGCCGATCGGCCAGGATCCTTCTGGCCTCCCCCGATGCTCATTTTTAGCAAGCACTCCTCTAAGATTACTTAAGGGCTAAGATTGTGAAGATACGGTAAGGATCACTTCGGGATCAAAGAGGAATCAAAGAAAGATCAAGTGGAGATTTGGAAAGTTATTAAAGATCAATCTCATCCTGAAGCCATTCACGTGCTAGGCCCACATGCAAGTGAAAATAAGACTCCTGAGCATCTAGGAAGACTTGGGGACCAAGCAAGACGTGAGGGGCTAAAAGGAAGGCCCAGGCCGATCGACTTGGACCCTCCCAGGCCGATCGGTCTGAGGGTTTCCTTCATCGCCTCGCCTTCCAATTTTTGCCATGCGCTCTCCCAGACTATAAATACCCTGAAAAAACACCGAGCCCATATCCAAGATGATGTACTCGAGGTGAAGCAGCAGAGAAGCAAAAGGAGCTTGAGGGACACCTCTTCGGAGAGCCGAGGGCTGTGCAGTTGTCAGGGTTAGTGTAGCTGAACCTCTGCCGGAGTGATCACCCTACGAGGAAGATCACGTTGGAGTTCTAGAGCTAGGAGTCATCAAGATCAATGTAGGATCTCGGTGGTGGTTTTGTGATGTACAATCATTCATGATGAAGTAATTGATGTGAATATCTCATTCGATGGTTTTATACTTTATCGGGTTTGCTTGCTTTTTAATCTATGAATCGATGATAGATTGCTTAGGGTGTTCTTATGGTTGTGGTGACCGGATTTGCACGCATGACCTACTGATGAGTATAACATGTTATTTTGATCATGCCCTTAACCTTCTTGCGCTGATAGAGGTGATCGTGACAGGATCTTTCTTGTGTAAGGTGGAAGGGTTGGGATTTGGACCGGAGGTGTAGATTTAAAGATGCTTTTTACTAGGATCGTATATGTGTTGCTTTGCTATCCATGCTCAGAATTACATTATATGTATAGTCTAGGTTGCTCTAGATTGGTTACCTCTGCTCTATCTGTTATATGCCTGTACATGCTTAGTAGGTTAGATCTGAATAACTCATCAACACCAAGCTAATACTAACAATGCTAGTTGAAATAGATCTTATGCTATAAGTTTCACGGATTGACAAACCTTGGGGGAGTACTCTGAGAGAAGAGCTACAACTGATCCGTACGCTTGCGGTTCACAAATTGACGTGCTAACTGCTGTCAACATGGAAACGACGTCAAGGTGACCGAAAGAGGGAGGTGGTGAGCCTAGCTTTTATGGCTAGCTTCTCATCCGGCTTGGCGAGAGCCTTTGCGGCAAGTCCAAAACCTTGACCGGGAGAGACTTGGTGATCGGGAGCATATCCTTGGTGGAGCTTCAGCGTGGACTAGGGGTGGCATTTACCTACTGATACCACATGATAAAATCGTCATGCCAAGTTTGCATACTTCCTAACCCACCCATTTACGTTCTCGCATTTCCTATTTGCAACTTGTGTGCCTTTACTTTCATAGAGTAGCTCTTGTTAGGATTAGCTATAGGTAGCAAAACTCTTTGTGAATGGGAAGTTTTCACTATATTAACCATAGATGCACATCTGGATAGTATGATTTAGTTTAAGTTTTGATGCAAGTAGTGGAAGTAATAGGCTAATTTTTTAAGTTTGTCTAATCTACCTTTCCCCTTCTTAGACCACGAGTACCGATTCCCCGTATATAGCCATTGTCATGTGTGATGACCATACATAGCTAGCCACTGATCGACAGTGCCGGACCAGCACCACGGAAGTATGGAACCTACCCTCTTTCACGGCTTAATCCATCCCATCACCCTCACGACAGGAACCATGCTGAAAGAAGAGACCCCATCCCGTGCAGGTCCACAAGCCCACAGCTCCGCCTCATGCTCCCTGTAGTCCTGTGGAGCTCCTCGGTCGGCCGGTCTTGGTCACCAGCATGTGGCCCCGTGGCATCGTGCAGCTGATCGAATTCCGTCCCGTCCCGCTGCGCTCGCAATCGAAGCCGTTGGGCAACCAACGTTGCGTGCACCGCGCACCGCACGCAACGGCCGTTAGACGACGAAGATGTCAGCGTAGCACGCCGCGGCCAGCTCGCAGGAGACACAGGCACGTACTGTACAGTGCTCAGTGCACAGTCTTGTCGCTCACCACGATATACTCTATCGCTCCATACTGATCCGCCCGTGTTCCGACAGCAACGGATATGAGGATATCTACGGACGATTATCCGTGACCCGTGTCCCGGGCTCCCGGAACGTTTGCTTCTCGATCGTGCCTCGCCGAGGATCGTATCCGGAATGTGTAGCACTGTAGGTGTAGCTCGAGATGAGGCCATGGTGCAGGTCCCATTCCGCGCACTGGTCAGACGCCGGATCACGACGCCGCCCCAAACGGATCGATCCAAGCGCCGGGCCAGGCAGAAGAGAGGAATATGCACGCCAGATATTACGGCGAGTGGCGCATGTGGTGCGTGCCCGCGTATAAAAACGGCAGGAAGGTGCGGCGGGTTCCTCGTGGAAATCACCCTCCTTCCTCTCGCAAGCTCACCGCACTCGGCCTTAGCCTCTCTGGTCTCTACTGAGTCGGAGGCAGCTCGATCGATCGGCCGGCCGGCCGGCCGTCGGCAACAGAGGTGGGCGCGCGTACCATTAATTGGACATGGCTATGGGGGCGGAGATGGCGCGGCCGTTCCCGGCTGCAGGCGGCGACAATGAGGTCTCGACGGCATGGGCGGTGGCGCCGGTGTTCCTCGCCGCGGAGACAAACCAGGCGGTGGACCCGGTGATCTGGGCCGACGAGAAGCGGATGAAGCGGGAGCTCCTGGCGTGGGCCAAGGCCGTGGCGTCCATGGCGGCCACCGGCAAGAACACTTCCTCCACGGCTCCACGCTATCATCGCCGTGGCCGTCCATGAGATCGATGCAGGGGATTGTCGGCGTGCAGTTCCTTGATGGGTGAGCGTGTAGATTGATCAACGAATGAGACTTCTCACAGTTCGATGCATATTTGGAGGGTGGTCCAGATTTCTACTGGGTTAACGTCGCCAAGATCTTTGTAATTGGCTAGAATTGAAGAAAGAAGATCAACCTTTGTCGTCGGGGTCGCAGTTCTAATATGTGTAATTTGGTGTACTCGTAATGAAGTGGGTTTTAAGGAAAAAAAAAGGATACACTTCTTTTATGCAGCAATGTTCAGAGGGGCATATTAGCTACAATTCTAGTCCTTGCTGTAGCGTGAGGGAGTAAAAGAATACGTTCGGCAATCAAAGCATTGGAGATAGTCATTTTGAATATCTTCAACAAGAACAAATGGAGAAGTAATAATAGACTTCCTTCTATATACGAGCTCGTTTCACTCCTCTTTACTATCAGCTTATTGGCTGAATATTATGTAAAAATTAGTTGTGTGCGCAGAGACCAGAATGATTTTCTTTTTAAAAAAAAAAAGGAAGATGCATATCTAGCATGATGGCGGGCATACTTTTGTCCACTGGGATAACGGTTTCCCTCGAATCCTCGATTCTTCTTCCCCTTCAATTCATCTGACAATATTTATTGTCATTGTTGTTGTCCATATGCTGGTTCTCGGAGGAAAGGACTTCTTGATACAACGTATTGTATAGGATGATATAATAGCAAATGTACAATGTAATTTTTCTCCCAAGCAGTTGTATATACACTGTTAGAACTATTAAGTAACACTGAAGAAACATAAGGCCGCGTGGAACATGTGGCTAGCAATCTTTCAAATTCAAACTCAGAACATTGGAGAAACATACATGACACATCTAAACTAACCTTTTGCAATCTATTATCATATCATTAACATAGAAAGTGTTCTCTCTTCATACTTCCGAGTTGACCGACAATGTTTGAATACTACAAAAAAATGCACGACTATCTAGGAATTTGTATTTTCTGGAACACAATGGAGCGCTAGGTGCCGCTTCCTTAATACTCCGTACAAGGATAAAAAAGACCTTCCTTTGCAGTAACTCATGAACAGTGGTCTATGAATTCAAGAGCATGATAGTAACACCTCAATAAGTATTGCATAAATTCTTTTGTTTCGTCTTTTTCCAAAATTAAGAGAATAATTAAATTGAAAAATATCTGTCATAACAAGCAACAATATTTGCTAGCAACCACATCAAGAGATCGCTACCTAAGGCCTTCTCTGATGGTTGAGCTAGCATACTAGCTCTAAGCATGTGCACCTCATAAAGGAGATAGCAAAGAGGATCCTCCAATGATCTATCTTACAACACATTGTTCAAAGCATCCAATGTACCACAATCTCTCTCACATTAATAAAATATGAAGCTATCTTTTGAAGAAAAGATAGCACACTCTTTCTCCTCACCTTCTCTCTTCCATGCAAGCAAAATGATGAGGTGGATTCCAATGAGCTAGCTGAGGTGGCATTGTTGGAGGAGAGGGGAAAAGGAAAAAAAAAAGAGAATAGTGACCACCATGTGCCTACAAAAGAATTTGATAGAAAGAATGCCACTATGAAATCCATGTCACGAGGAGCCGAGCAAGACACCAAGGTGGTGCCGCCGGCCGGGGTCGAACCCGGCACCTGCTGGCCTCCCATGAAGGCTAGTCAAGGTGACTCTTTCAAAAGAAAATAAAAATCTATGCCGCCATTAGCCACCGATTTGCTTGCTATTGAGTGAGTGATGATCGCCCGTGAAACACAACAGCACTCTTCACCCTAGGACCGCGCTATAACATAGATCACTCCATCTGCACCATCATGACTTGATCCATCAGCATCGCCGGCACTGTCACAGTGCAAGTTGCCACAGCAACGGGTGAAATATCAGTTGATCGACATTGAATGATCGGTCGTTGCTATTCAGATGGTCTATTTCAATTTTTGCACATCAGAGACATCATTGTAGTTTTGTTGCCGTGACGTGACATATGGAATGAAAGATGAGCTTCAACTACATACAAAATATTGAATAGGATGAGTACTAATTTGGCAGGCATGTTAGCAGTTCTTCTATATTCATCTTACTATCACTTAGAAATATTATGACATCAATTTGGTAGATTGTAATAATCAGGATAATAATAGCTGTTTGATCTATTGCACTTTTTTTTTGAAAATACTCACTTATTCCGTTATGGAAAATAAAAAAATAAACTAACACTCTAACCTTCATCTAAACTACTCGCATATGCCATTATGAAAAGTAATATGAAGTGACCTTCTAAATTAGCATGTAAACCACCCACATCTGCAATTATTAAAAATAACATAAATTAACCACTAATTATACATCTAAATTACCTACATATATTATTATAAAAATTATCAAAAAATACACCAATTATATATGATTCTGTCATTGTTAATATAGAAAAATACTAACTTATATATGCATGACCATGTCGACTATTTATGCATGTATGTAGTAAGCAGTGAGAGTGATTATTTCAATGTTACGTAGCTCAAACTAAGAGTTATATTAAACAACTGTCAAATACATACTATGGAGGTAAGATGCAAAGTAATCAGAAACTATGAACCGGAAGAAAAGACATGGAGTAATTCTTAACAAAAATCTATAACAGTAGGATGAAGTTAAATACTTATCTGTATATGAATATTGTGTTAGAAAATTTAACAAATTAAAAAAAGAAAGATAATCAATTTTGATTATTAGGTATGAGCCCTAATTTTTTTATTATAATTTTAATACTTATGTTTTAAATTTGCTAGCGCATCTTAGGGCACGGGTTGTCATGCTGCCAGTGGTATCAAATTGATCGAATATACGAATCTGTTACTTAGCATCGTCCTTGGTCATGTTGAATGCCGAGATTGAGTGATGTTAACCTGCGATGATACTTGTGGTTTAGGAAGAGGATAACGAGAGGCCGGGCCCGAGGATTAGCTGTCCCGAAAAAGAGCCTACGTTCAGCAGAAGTGGCGGTAAACAAATTGATATCTTGCAGATCCTCATGATCTGGTGCAGGACAGAAAAAAGAAAACGATATCGTGACAGGATGGGGCATGCATCGTTCATCGTTAGAAGAGGGCTGATCGATGGTTCAGTGTCAGTGAAACCACAGATCTTGGCAGGAATGAATCAAAATTTCAATAGATCCATAAACATTCACGTCTGTCTAGTTAATTAATTTGACTGTTTAGACCACCTAGAGCCGTCTTGACTCTTGATACTCTCATTCGAGACACTACCGCCTGCTCAAGCTCAACAGGGAACGGACAGCAGCCTTTTTTTTTTGTTGCAATGTGGGAACGGACAACAGCTCTGGAGCTGTGCATGCGTCTCCTCCGAGGGAGCTAAAACTCTTGCTATCATGCATGTTGTGCCAAAAACGGAACAAAGATTTTTTTCACCACCATACACTGATCTCGATCTCAGCAGCCTCGTGGTGTTTAATTTTAAGCAGCCGTTGTCATGTGCGATGACCATAGCTAGCCACTAACAGTGCCGGACCAGCACCATGCAACCAACCCTTTCACCCTCACGACAGGACGGAGAGCCACGCTGGAAGGGAAGACACCGTGCAGGTCCGATCCACAAGACCACGAGCCCAAAACTCCATGCTCCTGTAGTCATGTGGAGCTCCTCGGTCTGCCGGTCTGGTCACCAGCAGTGTGCGCATCGGCGCATGTGGTCCCGCGGCGTCGTGGATCTGAATTTCGTCCCGCTCCGCTGCGCGCGCGATCGAGGTCATCAGGCCAACAACGCACGTCGCGTGCACCGCGCAACGCACGCCAACGGCGACTGCGTGCACGGAGACGACGAGGATGTCAGCGTACCACGCCGCGGCCAGCTCGCAGGAGACACAGGCACGTACTGTGCAGTGCGCGCACGTCACTCATCGTGTGAGTGTGTGACACTCTTATCTCCACTGAATATCCGTGATCCGACAAGAACGAAACGGATATCTACGGGGTATCCCGTGATCCGTGTCCCGGCACGTTTGCTTTGCGTACCCCGCCGAGGATCGTATCCGGAACGTGTAGCACTGTAGGTGCACCTCGAGATGAGGCCATGGTGCCCCCGTCCCATTCCGCGCGCGCCGCGCGGGGGTCACTGGCCAGACGCCGGATCGCGACGGCCCAACCGGATCGATCCGGGTGCCGGAACAGGGAGACGCGGCCCGCTCCGCGTCACACGATCTCATCCCCGGCGGCGCGAGGAATATGCGCCCCGCCAGATATTACGGCGAGCGGCGCATGTGGTGCGTCGTGCGTGCCCGCGTGTATAAAAACGACGGGAAGGAGAGGGCGGGTTCCTCGTGCCAATCACCCTCCTTCCAGACTCTCACAAGCTCACCGCACTCGGCCTTCGCCTCTCTGGCCTCCACTGACATCTGCGCCGATAGCGTCGCTACGTTCTTCGCCGTTCAGCAATCATCAGCACCCGGCCGGTGGGCATGGCTCTGGGAGCGGAGATGGCGTGGCCGTTCCCGGCCGCGGGCAGCGGCGACGACGAGGTCTCGGCGGCCTGGGCGGCGACGGTGTTCCTCGCCGCGGAGATGACGGACCGGCCGGTGGACCCGGTGATTTGGGGCGACGAGAAGCGGATGAAGCGGGAGCTCGTGGCGTGGGCCAAGGCCGTCGCGTCCATGGCGGCAGCCGGCAAGAACGCCTCCTCCTCCACGGCTCGACGCCATCGTCGCCGTAGCCGTCCATGAGATCGACGTGTAGATAGATCGATCAATGGTTACCGGAATCTTCACTTTAGATACCAGTGAGCTTAAAAACTATGCAGAGCACAGATCGAGCAGGAAAACTGCCGATTCTGGTGGCCAGTCTCCAGAGAAAAACTACTTCAGGAAGATGCATAGTATCTAGCATGACGGGCATACTTTGTCCACTGGTGGGACAACAGTTTCCCTGCTTGGATACACAATTCTTCTTCCCCTTCAATTCATTTGACAACATCTCTCGTCATAGTTGTTGTCCATATGCTGATTCTCGGAGGAAAGGACTTCTTGATGTACCCGTATTATATAGGATGCTATAATAGCAAATGTACAATGTAATTTTGCTCCTCAACAGTTGTACATACACTGTTATTAAAATGATTGAGTAACATTGAAGAAACATACATGACGCATCCAAACTAACATTTTGCAATCTATTATATATCATATCATTAACATCGGGTAAGCGCTCCTCTTCATATTTCCATGGTTTACAGACAAAGTGTAAATACTACAAAAAATGAAAGGCTATCTCAGAATTTGTATTTTCTGGAACACAATGGAGAGCTACATGCCGCTTCTTTTTAATGCTACCTAGAAGGATAGAAAAGGACCTTCCATTGCAGTAACTCATCAACTCTTGTGGTCTATGAATCGCAGAACATGATGATAGCAACACCTCAAGAGGTGCTACATAAATTCCTTTGTTTTGTCTTTTTCCAAAATTAAGAGAAAAATAATTAAATTGAAAAAAATCTGTCATGATAAGTGACATTATTTGCTAGCAACCACATCAAGAGGGGTTACCTAAAGGGGGAAAAAGGAAAGGTATTAAGACCACCGTATCCCAACTAAAGAATTTGACGCCGAGCATAGCTCGGTTGGCAAAATACACCAAGGATGGTGCCACCAGCCGGGGCTCTAACCCCACTACCCCAGCACCGGCAAGCCTCCCATGAAGTGAGTCAAGGTGACTCTTTCAAAAAAAATCCATGTCGCCATTAGCCGTTGATTCGCTTGCGATCGAGTGAGTGATGATTGCTGGTGCAACAGTAGCACTCTTCACCCTAGGACCACACTGCAACACAGATCACTCCACCGCCCATCATGACTCGATCCATCGACGTCGCTGGCTTTGTCACGGCGTAAGTTACCACACCAACAGCTGAAATATCAAATTGATTGACATTGAGTGATAGGTCGTTGCTATTCAACTGGTCTCTTGCAATTTTTGCACATCGGAGGCATCATTGTAGTTTTGTTGTCGTGACGCGACATGGAATGAAAGATGAGCTTTAGCTCGAACGCGACAAAGATATTTGCTCATATGGTAAGTACAAACTATTGAATATGATCAATAATAATCTGGCTGGCAGGCTAGCGGTTCTTTTATACAATCTTGTTATCACTAATTGGAGACTCTCTCGTTTGTATGTTAATACTCACAAGATGCATTAGAAACAAAATGTAAATCTTAGTAACTCCCACAAAAATAGAAATATTATGACATTAATTTGGCAGATTCTAATAATCATGATAACAATAGCTATCTCAAAAAAGGGAAAAATCACTTATTCCATTATGGAAAAAAATCTAAACTAACACTCTTATCTTCATCTAAATTACCCAGCTATATCATTACAAAAAGTAATATGAAGTGGTGTTCTGAATTTGCATCTAAATTACCCACACATGCAACTATTAAAAATAACATAAAGTAACCGCTAAATGTGCATCTAAATCACCTACATCTGTTATTATAAAAAATTATAAAAATACACAAATATATATTCTGTCATTGTTAATATAGAAAAATACTAACTCACAGTATGCATGTGTTGTCATCATATTGGCCATGTATATATGTATATAATAAGGAGTGAGAATAATGATTTCCATGTTACATAGCTCAAACTAAAAGTTATATATATATAGAATTGCCAAACACATATGGAGGTAAAATGCAAAGTGAAAAGAAAATATGAACCGGGAGAAAAGACAAATGGAGTAGTTGTTAACGAAAATCTATCACAATAGGATGAAAATAAGTACTTATCTACTATATGAGTATTATGTTAGAAAATTTAACAAATTATAAAAAGAGGAAGGTAAGCAATAACTTTGATTATTAACTACGAGCCCTAATTTTTTTATATATTTATGATACTTATGTCTTTTAAAATTGCTAGCCCATGCGATAGTTGATACTCTCATTTGAGACACTACCGCCTCCTCATCAAGATCAAGAAGCAACACCCGGAGCTGCATGCGATGGCTCTAAAGAAGCTAGAATCTTGCTATCATGCACATGTTGTGAAAAAAAAGGAGCAAAGATTTTGTCACCACCATAAACTGATCTCCATCTCAGGGTCTTCCATCATAAAGCATGCAGCACTGTCTGATGACATTAGCAATTAGCCACTAACAGTGCCGGGCCAGCACCATGCAAATTGTAACCTACCCCTTTCACGGTTTAGTCCATCCATCCCCCTCTTGACATGAATTAACCACGCTGAAAGCAAAGACCCCGAGCAGATCCACAAGTCCACAACTCCATCCACAAGTCACCAGTGCGCGCGGGCATGCGTGGTCCCGCCCGCGGCGTCGTGGATCTAAATTTCGTTCCTCTCCGCTGCGCTCGCGAGGTCATTAGGCCAACTAGCTAGTGCACGTCGCGTACCGCGCACCACACGCAACGTCAACGGCGTGCACGAAGACATGACGATGTCAGCGTTTAGCACGCCGCGGCCAGCTCGCAGGAGACGCAGGCACGTACTGTACAGTGAAAAACACACACGTCGCTCGCCACACGACACTGTATCCATCCACACTGATCCATTTTTTTTAAACGAGCTGGCAGGAGAGCTGCCACTTTATTAATAAAGGGGAATGCCCGAAAAGCGAAACAGACTAGAAAACTTTACATGCTGCACACTGCAAGCTTAGCTCGCGGACCGAAGAGATAAAAGGAACAGACACCCCTATATACACTCAACTGCGCCTTGCGGCGTCAAGAAACCGCTCCAGGTGCATAGCACCTGCCGCCACCCATGTGGTTGCCTCGTCCCTTATCCGAGCCACTAATCGGGGGATGGATTGTTCCTGATGATGGAAAACCCGCGCATTGCGCTCTTTCCAAACCTCCCACAGGACTAAGATGATGAGAGATCTCAAGCCTTTTTTGTCAGCGACCTGCGCTCCTGCTAATGCCGTCCACCAGTCATGCAGAGCGTCATGTGGAGTCCAGCATTCCGGGTCAATGGCCGGGCACCTCGTCCACGCGCTTAGTTGAGCCCAGACGTTCCTTGTGTAATTGCATGCGGTGAACATGTGTAGCCCCGTCTCTTGAGTTGCTTCACAGAGAGCACAAGTTGGGTTGCTCGGCCATCCCCGACGTTGCAACCGGTCCGCTGTCCAAATTCTGTCCTGAATCACCAGCCAGCTGAAGAACTTACACTTTGGGGGCGCCCACGGCTTCCAGATGATGGCTTCGAAGTTGGTGTTTGTGGACCCGAAGAACTGTGCTCGGTATGCTGAATTCGTGTTATAGTGACCGTCGGCCGTCAGTTTCCATCAAATGGTGTCCGGGACCCCTAGTCGAAGTTGCAGACGGCTCGCCGCATTCCAGAGTTTCTGCAGCTCAATGAAGTGTGTGACCGAGAAGCTCTGGTGCTGGAGGTCAATATCTGTGACCCAAGCATTGTCTGTGATGGCTTCGCGCAGCGATCTGTTCTTCCTTTTTGAAATGCTGAAGAGGTTGGGCGCCATGTCTCGGGGCCTTTGGCCATCAATCCAGCCACTGTCCCAAAATGAAATTTTGTTGCCATCACCGATTGTTATAGTGGTGGCTGCCGCGAATAGCTTACGGTCAGCCTGTGTGCAGGGGACATCGCAATGATCCCATAGAGCGCTCTCATTCATCCATTGTTGCCATAGCCAACGCAGACGTAACGCTCTGGAGAATTTGCCCAGGTGTAGAATCCCTAGACTGCCCCCTTTCTTGTGTCTGGCAGACCGCGTCCAATTCACCTTACATTTCCCACCAGTGACATTCTCATTTCCGGCCCAAATAAACTGCTTTCTTTTGGCATCAATGATCTTCATGATTTGCTTTGGAGCCTTTAAAGCTGTAAGTAAATATACCGGTTGGGCTGTGAGCACCGATTTGACAAGTGTCAAACGCCCAGCTGCAGTCATGTTTCGTGCATTCCAGCTGTTAAGTTTCCCTATTGCCTTGTCGACCAGGGGCTGGAAGTCTACCGTTTTAAGACGTGATGTAGATAGCGGTATGCCAAGGTATTTGGTTGGGAAAGTTCCGAGCTTGGCTGGCATGTTCTGAAGTATATCCATTAGCGCTATCCCTTGACAACGAATAGGTAAAGCTGTTGACTTTTGAAAATTTGATTTGAGCCCGGTCGCCTCGCCGAACATATTCAGTATGTTCACTAGCGCATCTATCTCCGCTTTTCTTGGCGCAATGAATAGAGCCGCATCATCCGCATACATTGAGATCCGACATGAAGGCCCGCGGCCTCGTAGTTTGGAGAATATACCCATTTCCGTTGCCAGGTGTAGTAGCCTTTGTAACGGGTCAATTGCTATGACGAAGAGGAGCGGTGAGAGGGGGTCGCCTTGACGTAGCCCCCTCCTTAGAGGTGGATTTGGAACCCCATTTAGTATGACCCTAGAAGAAGACGTTGACAATATCGCCGCTATCCAATCCCTCCAGCGTGTCGAAAAACCAAGTCGTTGCATTAATGGAAGCAGATAATCCCACCTAACGGAGTCGAAAGCCTTTGCGATGTCCAGTTTAAGGAAGATGGCCTGTACTCCGTTGCGATGGAAACGTCTCACTGTATTGCGTACCGACATAAAGTTGTCATGTATACTCCTCTTCTTGATAAAAGCGCTCTGACATGTAGAAACAATGGCGTTCATGTGTGGTTGGAGCCTTAGCGCCAGCGTTTTGGTGATTATTTTAATGAATGAGTGTATCAAGCTAATTGGTCTGAAATCCTGGACCGAGTCAGCCTCCTCTCTCTTTGGTAGTAGTACGATGTTCGCCGAATTAATGAGGCCAAGGCTGTTACATCGAAGTGAGTAAAAGGCGTTGATGGCCGCCATTACATCTTGTTTGATAACATCCCAGCATGATTTGAGGAAAAGACCCGTGAAACCGTCCGGTCCCGGAGCTTTGTCTGCCGGCAATTTGTCAATAGCCCTTTTGATTTCATCCTCGGAGAATGTTGCATCAAGTGAGGAGAGGTCATGATTGTTGATCCCCAGGGTATCCCAATTTAAGTCTGCCCGTCGTGGTTGTGGCTGTTGCATGGTTCGTGTAAAGAATTTTTGTATCTCTGCTGCTTTTTCTTCATGTGTACATGCCCAGCCGATGTCCTTCTTTAACTTGTGGATGAAGTTCCTACGACGCCTAGCGTTGACCCGTCGATGGAAGAAACGCGTGTTTGCGTCGCCCAGCTTTATATTTTTTGTTCTACTGGCCTGATTCCTACGTGCTCGTTCAATGACAGCCAGCCCCATGGCTCGAGATTTTAGCCGGCTGCGCAGCAGCCGTTCGCCATCAGATAGGGGGCAATGTTCCTGAGCTATGTCCAATCTCAAAATGACCTCAAGGGCCATGTACAACTGCATTTTCACGTCAGGTATCAGATGGTTAGACCATTCCCGTAGTGCGACGGCCGTGTGATGGAGCTTATAATATAGGCGGTGGAAAGGCTCGACGTGTGCTGTCGGAGTGGCCCAAGCTCGTGCGACCGTGTCCCTAAAACCTGGCAGCTTCGTCCAGTAATTCTCGAATCTGAACGACTTTGGTCGTCTAGGACCACCTTGATTGGAAAGAAGCAGTGGACAATGGTCAGAGAGTGAAGTTGACAGCGCTTGAAGTGCATGGTTGCTGAAAGCCTCTTCCCATTGTACATTTGCGAAAACTCTGTCAAGCCTAACCAAAGTGGGGTTTCTCCTCTCATTACTCCATGTAAATTTTCTGTTGTTGAGGCGGATCTCACGGAGGTCACATGCATCCAAGGCTTCTCTAAACATGTTCATATGTCACCGGTTTATTCTGTTATTGTTTTTGTCGCTCGCTTTGTAAATGAGATTGAAGTCGCCAAGGACAAGCCATTGGGAGTTATTTTGCGGTTTTGTAGATTGCAACTCGGCGAGAAATTCGGCTTTCCTACTAGCGCTGGTCGGGCCATACACTACCGTCAAGACAAAGGTGTTTAAAGATTCTAACATGGTGACTGTCGCCGTAATGTGGTGTTGTCCTATGAGCACGTTTGATAGCTTGACGAAATTAGCATTCCATAAAAGGAGAATGCCTCCTCGCGTGCCGGAAATACCCCCCGCTGGCTTGTAGCAGTAGTTGTCGAGCCTATGCCCTCCCAAGTAAGCCGCTGTGAATTGGTCAATGTCAGCAAGTTTGGTTTCTTGAAGACACGCAATATGGCATAAGGTGCCCGTAATCATTTCTCGGACTGTGTCTCTTCGTGCTCTTCTATTTAGCCCCCTCACATTCCAGCATAGGATCTCAATATTCATTTGCACCATGTTGGAACAGACGTAGATCACGTTCGGTTATGGCTACAGCGTACGTGCGTTGGCTCCGTGGTGAGCGCCAGCCGGTCAATTTGGGGGGTGAGCGTTGCCTCGTCCCCGTTAGTTCGCTCAAGTGTGGCCGAAAGAGGCGCTGCATCGTCTCGGCCGCTTGGGAATAAAGTGCTGAACTTGACTGAAGTAGCACACACACACGTGAATGAAGTAACATAGAAGCTAAATGGAGCAACAACAGTTCAGTAGATGAAGCCCAACCATGGCGTAGCTGTGGCTTTACAGTTACAACCCAGGTGAAGACATAGTCTCTAGCGTTAACAAAAGAAGTGCAGCAACAACACGCGCTGCCCATAAAAACTGAACTTGCAACTGACATAAGGAAGTAGCAGACACTAGTTGATACAAGGCAGGGCTGCTAAGCTGCTGCCTGAGGACCTTCTATTTGTAGGGCATCAACAGCTTCTTGGATATCCTGGATTGCTTCTCCGGCCACCATTGCCATGGCTGCATCAAGGGCTTCAGCTTGCTCATCTTCCAGGTTAAAAGCCACCGTAAGCGCCGCAATGACTTTTGGTGGAAGGGGGCCCTGGAACATGGCGAGGTATTCCTGTAGCGCGGCCTCCACAGGCTGCAGGTCGTCATTCAGAAGACCAAGCTTGCGGCATAAGTTGTGCTGTGCACGTTGCATAACTGGCATCGGACGTCTAGTAGAAAGACGCGCACTACGACATACCATTGACATGTCGAAGACACGGCGAGAGCGGCGACGCTTTGTTGACCCCGGTTGTGCCTGCGGGGCTGGTTCTTGCCGCGGCATCGGCGCGCTATGGAGGGGCGGTTCCGGCCTGGTGAAGAGAGCCCCGAAGGAGGATGCATCTTGGTGCTCTGGTACAGGAATGACAGGTTCCCCGTCGTTGATGTGGCCACTGTCTTGAATCCCAGGTGACCGCTGACCAGCTACCCCTCCCGCCGCCGGTGCATGAACAGCACGGCCGGGTTCTGCCCCAGGCAGAGCGCGGCCGTCCTGCCCAGAAGTTGGCATGCCTTGGCTGGCCACCTCCAGACGCACAGACATCCTGTGGAGTTCCTCATCCACCTCCTGGATGGATGGGTTATAGAGGGGAGGCAGTGCAGAAGTAATTCTGTGAAAAACTTGCTGGAGGGGCACGTTCGGCTGGACGTTGTGCACTGGTACCTTTGAAGGGTTGTTCATGTTGTCGCTGTAGTCGAACCAGGCTTCTTCCCCAATGGCGTCGACGATGCTTGACGTCTTTCGGAAAATGTCCAGAAGCGGTCGTGGCATCGCTGCCGGAGAATGGCGTCGCTGCAGGTTGAACATCTTCTGCGCCGCCTCCGCCATGGACTCAACCTGCAGATCGTACAGCAGCTTGAAGTCCGTCGCCTTGCGGGTGTCCGCGCCCAGCGGGACTTCACCGTCCAAGTTCCGCCGCCTGCCACCTTGGTTGCCGTGGCCGCCGTGCCGACGTCGCGGCGAGCGGGAGTGCTCTCGACGCTGCACGTCATGCGCCGCCCCTCTGGGGGGCCTGGGATCAGTGTGTCCACGCCTCTCGCAGTGCCAGTCATCGTAGTCGTCGTCGTCGTCATCCCGCCGGCCGTGCCAGTCGTGGAAGTCGGGGTGGTCGTCGGGCCGCTCCCGCCGGCCACCGCCCCGGCGGTCGTGGCCCCTGCGCTCGTCGCGTCGTGGAGGAGGGGGGTGCTGGAACGGGGGGAAGGCCGGCGCCGGCTCCTGATCGCCGTCGCGAACCCCCCAGTACCAGGACAGGCGCCATTTCTCCGGCTCACCCACAGCCACGTCGGGATCATGCGGGTCAGTGGTGACAGCGGAGTAATCGTGGATTTCCCACAAATGCACCAGGACCCGATGCTTAATCCCTCGTTGCCAGCGCTCAGGAGGGACCTCATTGATCTGCACGGAGGAGGACGAGCCATCCATAGAACGTGTGGTGAAAACAAGCCACATTACCTTTGCAATCTTGCTCAGGTCAGCCGTCCATGCCCAAAGCTCGATACCGCGCGTGTCTGACGGATGGAGCAAGTTGGTGTCGATGCATTGGAGAGCGCAGTTCCGGCCGACGAGACGCTCGACGATGTCCGGCAGCCAGGCGTGCCTCGGCACCCCGTCGAGACAGATGCGGACGCGGTAGAAGAGCGCCGCGCCAAGAGCACCAGTGAGACTCCGCCATGGCCTGACACATACTTCATTGCCACGGAAGTTGATGTTACCTTTGGCGTTGACTTCTTTGCAGTGCCGGCGGTGCTGGAAGCGCAGCAGGAACGCCTCCGGGCGATGCCTGGTGACCGAGACCTCGCCGGGGTGCAGCCGGAACTCCTCCAGGATGGTGTCTTCAATGTTTCTTGCGGTGGTGCTTGGCGGAACACACATGGCCCAGGTGACCAGCGCGTTCCCCTCCCAGTCCCGCAGCTCGTGGTCGATCTCGAAGGAGGTGGGGATGTGGAGCGTGTCTTCGCTCGGCTGCAGGGCCGGGTCGCCAACCCGTGCAGCCGCCATCTTGAGGCAGGTCGGTGGTGGGCGCAGCTCCGGTCGGCGTGGCTGGCATCGCGACGGGGGAGCAGCCTGTGAGCGCAGGACCGCTCGGCAGGATCGTTGCTTGTGTCCCGAGCGGAAGCAGCGCAGACACCGGATGGGGTCTCTGCACGCGCTAGCCTTGTGGTCACGGCCGAGACACCTGAAGCAACACCCTTTTGTCTTCTGGAGGAAAGCAGAGTTCCCAGCAGTGGAGGATTGGTGGTTGGCAATGGATGAGGAGAGCTTTGAATGTCTGGCAGCACGGCCGCGGCTGGGGGTCGCAGGAAGAAGTTGCTGCTCACGCTCTTTCCGCTTACGCCGACTGACGCGGGTCCATCCAGGCTCAGAGCCAGAGTGGATGTCGCGTCGGAGACGCTGGTGCTCGGGGCTCGAGGGCGGGGGCCGGCGGGGGGGGGGGGGGAAGCCATCACTCCTCTGGTTGGCTGAACAACGAGGTGTGGCGCCAGAGGGAGATCCCTGGCGGATCATGTAGGAGTGAATCCGCTGCTCGGGCCGCGTAGAGGCATGGTGATGCAGACGGCCATAACTGCTCGGGTTGACGCCCGGAGGACGACGGGGTTGGCGAGGGTAGTAACTGCTCCTTGGCGGGATGGAGATGGTGGATTTGAGCTGGCGCGACCCTGGTTGTTGTGAGGTAGGCGGCGAGGTGAAGGCGGTCGCCCCCCGCCGTACCACTTCCGCGTAGGTTGGGGCCGGATCTGGCGTGTTAGGGACGACGAGATCCTCCCAGGATCCGGCCCGGCAGGTGCGCGGCGGCGGGGGAGGAGGGGTTTCCCTCCAGTACAGAGGCGAGCGAGGGAAGGGTGGAGAGGATCGGGCACCAGGTGCAGCAGGACGAAGATCCAGATCTGGATCAGGCGAGCGCGATTGGGAGAGGAGGCTGGACGCGAGGGGCAGCGGGGGTGGAGTGGCTGTAGCGGCGTTTGGGGTCTGCACGAGGACGCGGGCTGGCTGGCGGCGGAGGAGCTTGGGCGGCGCCGCCGGGGCTGGCGACGCCGGCGACGGGTGGCGGAGGGGCGCGCTAGGGGGGCGGGGGCGGGTCATAGTGTCTTTCTAGGGGATGTCATTATTTCCCTTCCACACTGATCCATGTTCCCACAAGAACAGGATATGAGGATATCTATGGACGATTATCCGTGACCTGTGTCCCGGCACGATCGTGCCTCGCCGAGGATCGTACGTGTCCGAGACGTGTAGCACTGTTCGGTGTAGCACGAGCAGGTGAGGCCATGGTGCCCGTCCCATTCCGCGCGTTCGATCCAGGCGCCTGGCTGGGCAGACGCGGCCCGCTCCGGGTCACACGATCTCATCTCCGGCGCGGTGAATATGTGCGCCAGATAGCCTTATTAGCCTCTCTCAACTGATATATGCGCCGAGAGCGTCATTACGTTCTTCGCCGATCGAGAGTTCGAGACACACCGACACGGTGACCAGAAGCGGGCAGAGCCAAAGCGCTGCGGAACGACAAGACGGAGGCAGCTCGGGGAGCGGAGATGGCGCGGCCGTTCCCGGCCAGGAGCGACAATGACGAGGTCTCGGACAGGGCAGCGGCGACGGTTTTCGGCCTCGCCGCGGAGGCGGACCGGCCGGTGGACCCGGTGATATGGGGCGACGAGAAGCGGATGAAGCGGGAGCTCGTGGCGTGAGCCAAGGCCGTGGCGTCCATGGCGGCGGCCGCCAAGAACACCTCCTCCTCCACGGCTCCACGTTATCGTCGCCGAGGCCGTCCATAATATCGATGCAGGCGACAGTGTACGTGCAGTTCCTTTACGATCGGCGTGTAGATAGACCGATCCGTGAGCTTTCCTTCTCCCAGTTCGGTGCATATGGTCAGCCACATTCCATCCAACCTTTTTGTCCCGATTAACTTAGATCTGGAAAGACCAACCGGAACTAAAACCCCCCTTTTAATCCCGGTTGTACCTGCTAGTGGGATGAGGGGGCGTTTTATCCCGGTTAGAAACACCAACCAGGACTAAAGGCGCCCCCTTAGTCCTTGTTGACGTTTTGTCCCGGTTGGAAACACCAACCTTTAGTCCCGGTTGGTGGCTCCAACCGGGACAAAATGCCTCTTTCCACGCCCCCCTTCTCTCTACCTTATCTTCTCCTCCATAATAATAGCTATTTGATCTATTGTGCTTTTTCAAAAATACTCACTTATCCTGTTATGGAAAAAAATCAAAACTAACACTCTGGTCTTCATCTACCCACATATGCAATTATAAAAAGTAATATCAAATGATCTGTAAATTTGCATTTAAATCATCCACATAAATAACTACTAAAAGTAACATAAATTAACCTCTAAATATGCATCTAAATTACCTACATATATTATTATAAAGAATTTTAAAAAATACGCCAATATTCTATCATTGTTAATATAGAAAAATACTAACTTACAGTATGCATATGTGTCAGCATGTTGACCCTGTATATGTGTATAAATAAGGAGTGAAATTATGGTTTTCATGTTACATAACACAAACCAAAAGTTATATTAAACAATTGTCAAACACATACGTAGGTAAGATGCAAAGTGAAAAGAAATTATGAACCGGGAGAAAAGACATATGGAGTAATTGTTAAAAAAAATCTATCGCAGTAGGATGAAGATAAGCACTATCTAGTATATGATTATTGTGTTAGGAAATTTAACAAATTATAAAGAGAGGAAGGTAACCAATTTTAATAATTAATTACGAGCCCTAGTTTATATATATGTTTTTTTAATACTTATGTTTCAAAATTGCTAGCTCATATGGGGTCACGGGTTGTCACATCACCAGTAGTACCAAATTGCTGGAATATACGGATCTGTTACTTAGCGTCGCCGTTGATCGTGTTGAATGACGAGATTAGATGACGTTAACCTGTGACGATACTCATGGTTTAGGAAGAGGATACCGAGAGGCCGGGCCCGAGGATTAGCTGGCCCGAAAAAGAGCCTACGGTGAGCAGAAGTGGCTGTAAACAAATTGATATCTGCTTGCAGATCCTCAAGGGTTGTATCCGGTGAGAGAAAGAAAAAGATACCCTGACAGGATGGGGCATGCATCGTGCATCGTCAGAAGAGGGCTCTGATCAATGGTTTCAGTGTCAGTGAAACCACAGATCGTGACATGGAATGAATCAAAATCTCAGGGCCATAAACATTCACATCTGTCTTAGTGGTTAATGTGACTGTTTAGACCAGCTACAGGCGGCGGCTTTGATATTGATCTCATTGGAGACACTACCGGCCGCCTGCTCAAGCTCAACAAGCAACACCTGGACCTGCCATGCGACGCCTCTGGTGAGGAAGCTAGAATCTTCCTACTAGTGTGCACATGTTGTGCCGAAATAGCAAAGAATTTTGTCACCACCATACACCGAGATCTCCATCCCAGGGTCTTTTATTCTAAGCATGCGGCACAGTCATGTGATGACCCTGCAGCCAGCCGCTAATCACTAGTAGAGAATTCACCTTCCATACGCCCCATTTTATCCTAATTTAAAGTTGGTCCGGGATAAAAGGTTCACCAACCGGGACTAAATCTCGGTCATTGGTGGGAGGCTCACCAACCAGGACCTTTTATCCCGGTTGCAAAGGCTAGTGGAAAAAAAGATCCTGAGAGGCCTTTTATCCTGGTTTGAAACAACAACCGGGATAAAAGACCCCCCCAACGGGGTAGCTGAAACAGGAGTAAATCCCTCGAACCTTTTTATCCCGGTTTGTAATACCAACCGGGATAAAAGGGGGTCTTTTATCCCGGTTGGTGTTTCCAACTGGGATAAAAGGGTCCTCCATGAGTTAATACAAAAGGATTGCATCCCCTATATAGTTAGATGTGCTGTATAGGTGGGATGGCAAGGAAGCTACGGCGCATATTTCGCGTGACTTGTGACTAGGATTTCTTTGGTTTTTTTTGCAGCGCCTGCTGTGGTGACCCGTTTTATCCCGGTTGGTATTACCAACCGGGATAAAAGGGGGGTCTTTTGTCCCGGTTGAGTGACCCCCCTTTATCCCGATTGGTTTATCCCGGATGGATTTTCAGGAGATTTGCACCTTACCAATCAGGACTAAAGGCCAATTCTCTACCAATGAATTAACAGAGTAACAGTGCTGGATCACCAGCACCATGCAACCTACCCATAACCCCCTTTCACGGCTTAATCCATCCATCACCTTCACGACAGGAACCACTCTGAAAGTGAAGACACCGTACATTCCACAATAAGCCCACAACTCCGTGCTCCCCTAGTCCTGTGGAGCTCCTCGGTCTGCCGGTCTGGTCACCGGCCAGTGCGCGCGCAGCATGTGTGGCCCCGCGGCGTCGTGGAGCTGATCGAATTTCGTCTGCGCTCGCGAGGTCAGTAGGCCAACGCGCACGTCGCGTGCACCAAGCACCGGGTCACGCAACGACACGACTGCATGCGTGCACGAAGACGACGAAGATGTCAGCGTATAGCACGAAGCAGCTCAAAGGAGACACGGGCACGTACTGTACACTACAGTGAGCACACACGTCGCTCACCCGTCATCACAGACTCACAGTACTCCATCGGCTAACGCTACCCCCTGGTCCAACAAATTCACGAACGAACAGGTGAGGATTATCCATGTGACCCGTGTTCCGGCACGTTTGCTTTGCGTGCCGCCGTGCCGAGCCATGGATCGTGTCCGGAACGTGTAGCACTGTAGGTGCAGCACGAGCAGGTTGAGGTCATGGTGCCCGTCGTCCCGTTCCCGCGACGCCCCGGCCGGGCAGATCGACGTGGCCCACTCCGCGTCGCACGATCTCATCTCCGGCGCGAGGAATATGCGCGCAAGATATTACGCGAGCGCCCGGCTGCGTATAAAGACTGACGCGAGGCCGCGGCGAGTTCCTTCCTCGTCGTGCCAACGTCCTCTCTCTCTCCTCACAACGCTTAGCCTTAGCGTGTGCGCCGAGAGCGTCACCACACGGTGATCAGAAGCGGGTAGAGCCAAGCGCGGCGGAACGACAAGACGGAGGCAGCTCGGGGAGCGGAGATGGCGCGGCCGTTCCCTGCCGGGGGCGGCGACGACAAGGTCTCGGCGGCCTGGGCGGCAGCGCCGGTGTTCCTCGCCGCGGAGAGGGCGGGCCGGCCGGTGGACCCGGTGATCTGGGGCGACGAGAAGCGGATGAAGCGGGAGCTCGTGGCGTGGGCCAAGGCCGTGGCGTCCATGGCGGCGGCCGGCAACAACAGCTCGTCCTCCTCGCCGTCGCCATATTTTTCCTAGGGGCAACTTAGGTAGATACTGTACTTCCGATTGTATGTATAGTTTTTCTTGCAAGTTCTTTCTTTCTTCTGTTTTCTTTGTGTATACGAATATATGCTCAAGAGCTATAATATAACCTTGCAGTTCCAATCAGCTGCTGAAGCTTGTCAATTCACCTATGGTAGATGCCCACAGCTAATGTGCATGATTTTTTATACCATATAAATCAATGAAAAATTTAACTGTACCCCGTAATTAATGATTTGCTACAAATTTGCACATTGCACTAACAGTCAGCCGTCCTCGGTATCAACCACTGGTAGAAAACTCGCCTTTAGTCCCGGTTGGTAGAGAGAAAATCTCCCGAAAATCCATCCAGGATAAACCAATCAAGATAAAATGGGGTCTTTAATCCCGGATCTTTCAACTGGGAGTAAAGCTACCCTTTAGTCCCGGTTGGTAAAACTAAATTCCCGTCGAGATGTTGCTCGAAGCGTCTAAATTCCGTCCATCCTAATAAAATTCTCCTTGTGCATTTACCACCTGTCCATCAAGAATCCAACGAGACCTTCACATATTGCCGCTACTCTTTCCTTCTTCAAGAGTCCATGTTGAATATTTAACATCTATAATTTGGAAATATGAGAATATTATACGAACAATTAAATATAAGAAGCTAGAAAATAATTAACTATTAATAGTTTTATTTTACGTACTTTAAAGTTGTGCGGTATCATCTTTAGTCCCTTAGGTCCCACAAAACTGTGCATGTGCTCACAGATGTATTAGCCACATAGATTATTCCCGGGTTCCTATCTTAAGCACTTCAGTGGGGAAAAAAATAAGTTATGAAATATTCGTGTTATAGAATGTACAAAATGTGCAGACTTCGTACGTACCGGGAAGTCTGTGTTCCATGTAAGTTTTTGTTTGAATGGACCTTTGTGTGTCCTGATGAATTGTCTCCATGCGTTGCGGATTAAAATAATGAATGATATAGTGTTAGGTGAAAATTTAGGAAATAAACTTTTGCATAGAGATAAAGGTCTAGAATTATTACAAGCCTAGCATGTCTTGCATGTCTCGGTACTCCACCGGATCTTTTCTCAACGAATCGAAGACAGTGATGTGGCTTCTTTCAGGCTCAATTATAATGAGGATCTAGTGGAAGCTGCGTACGTAAATGTTCATATATATTAGAGCTAACTAATATTAATCAGGTAAGAAAAAATAAAATGAAAGTAGACGGTACACACACTTACTTGAAGTTGTATGGAAGTAGTATGAAATCCTTGAATTTTTGTTTGTCTAAGAAATTGTATACTTCCACCAAGGTTTTGTCCAGCGCGACCTATATCTGTTTTTGGTTAACTACGGATGGATCCATGAAGCCAATATAGAGGTATGCTTCTCGTCGGCACGTCTGAATTAGCATCCTACATAAAATGGAAGACGAAGTTAGTACGGTGACGCACGCAAAAAAAATAATGATATGAGCCAAAATTTACTTGTAGATAAACGGACATTTACAGAACCCAGACGCTGATCAGAGAGACGTCCAGGGCATCATGATGGTACACTTTGTATATATCCTTTAATTCTAGCCACATGACTTCTCGCCTTTGCCGTAAAAATCTATCGGTTTTACCTTAAGGCCGAACATCTCCCTCGAGTCGGCGAATATCTTTATGTACCATTGATGGAATTCGTACATATTTGTTGATAGCTTCCGTACCAACTCAGGCCTTACCAGAGACTTGCCTAGCTCAAAGGTCCATCTCGGTTCAATTGGCGGTGCAGCTGGCAGCTCAACTTGTCCTGGACATTCATCAACTCTCATACATGTTTCTTCCATGAATTGCAATACTTGTGCTTGTTGATCCAAGGGCATTGCTGCTATTTTTTTAGCATCTTTTTTTGGTAGATGCCCAAGGTCAGGGACAACACCACTGCAAGATGACTTTCCTTTCCTTTTTTTCCCTCTCATCAGCCTTGACTAACGCTCGTTCGTAGTTCGATAGTAGTGGTATCCTCTTCTTAGCTCCTTCTTCCATCCTGATAAAAAAATTTAATTATCTTCGATTTACTGGTTGTGGTTCCATCTCCCTTGCTTTTTCTTTCTTCAGCCTGTTTCTTTAACCCCTCCCTAGCCTCTGCTTGGATTTCGACACACTGTTCCACATGAGTCATTGCCTCCCAGCGTTCCTCATGAGTCACTTCATGCTCCTTTCTTTTCTTTTTTCTCTATCTTAGCTTGGGAGGCGGTGGTCGTGACTTCTTAAGTGGTGTTGCAGGTTCCTTCCTCGGGGTTGCTCTTAGTCCCGGCAACGGTGATCGGGAAGGGGTGTTGTTATTGTCATCGTCACTCCCACCACCAGGATGTGGTAGAGATGGAGACCTTGATCGAGCAAGAAGCGACGGTCCTAGAGCAGGTTGTGCTGGAGATGACGGTCTTGAGCTTTGAGAAGATGGTCGCTGCTGGGGATTTGCGGGGAATGGTCTTGAGCTCTGAGGAGGTGCTTCCGTGCCGAGGATGATGATGTAGCGTTTGTGCCATAGAATGATCCTGTGAAGCGCATCTCCTTGTGTTCTTTCCCCGACGCCTCTTGGGAGGTCGAGCTCTAGGTCTTCATATTGGGTATCAGCGATCTGCTCTAGGCTGACGCTGCTAGGATTGGTAAGGCACTCCCGTACGCCACCTGTACATATAGCAGAAGTAAACAAGTTATTAAACTCTGATCCCGAGGCGTGGATCAATTGAGAAGATTGCATAAATATTATGTATAAGTATACCTTAATAGTGAGGTTGCCGACCGGTGCATGCAGCTCACATGAGGTGCGTTGCGTGATGGCATCCACAGCGAACCGTTGCTCGTCCACGGGTAATCTTGGCATCTGCGCATCGGTTTGGTTAGTTGCTGCCTCCTCTGCTCCTCTAGTATACTAGCACCGCACCCTAGAAGCTGGCGCTAGAGGTCAAGGGGAGCGGGTGGGCCTGCGGAGGCGGCAGCAGCAGCTAGGGCTAGAGCCAGAATCAAACTAAAGGGGTGCTAAGCCCCATATAATTAAGCTAACTTCATAGTTTATACTTAAACAATTTCAAGCCAAAATATTAGTTTTACTAGAGACATTCATGGGATTAAGGGCACCACCTACAGATTCGCCCCTATCAGCAGCCATGGCGGAGGGGGGTTGTGTGGCCCCTGTTGATGCTCTTGCGCTGCGACGGCCGACCGGCGAGCCCACCACTTCCAGCACTGGAAGGCGAGGAGGGCATAGGGGCCCAGGGCACCGGGAGCCACCCTTCCACGAGGGAGAGGCCGATGATGGCGCCGGTGCTCCAGTCTTCCCCGCCATGGGCTGGTAGTGGCATCGATGTTGGTCCGAGTGGCCTGGGTAGCGTCAGCGGAGGTGGTAGTGGTGGTCGGCAGTGGGGCTCGAGATCAGATATAGAGGTTATCCTGGCATGATGGGTTGATGGATTTCATAAAAAAAAGGTGATGGGTTGATAGCAAGTGAATGAGAAACTAATGGAGGTTTATTCTATGAGCGACTTATAACATGAGTGCTTTGATGTACTTCTTGGCTTGTAATGTGCAGGTGATTGGATGCAACATGGTGGTCGATGATAAGTGGCAAAGGTCAAATGAGTGTTCATGTCGAGGGATCGTGGCTGTGAAGAATGAACAAGGGCTTGGGACCAAGGGATCCGCAGAGTCCATGCGAGTCCATGGTGGTCTACGTCATGCATATGACGAAGACCAAGGCAAAAGTACAAAGTACATGTGGAGATAGCGTCATCTGAGTCAAGGAAGAAGATGATGGTAATATCATGTACGCAGCCCGTGTGCGGGAGCATGAAAGACTTGAAGATGTCAAGGCTTGGGAGGAAGTCGGAAACACATCTACATCAAGAAGGATGCAAAGCAGTTACTAGGAGATGGATGGTTTGATGGTTTGGGCCTCAAACCATCGACACGATAGGTTTTCTGTTTTGGGGCCATAAAATTCCTTATTTGATATCAGAAGATGACTCAATTCCTTACTTAGTCAAAAAAAATTCCCTTCCTTATATGACATTGAGTTCTAACTTTCATTTCTTATTTGACATTTCTATCACTTTGACATTTAAGTCGCTGAAACAACCTCCAAATCAACTTCAAGAATAATGAAATTTTTTCTACTAAATAACAAAATAGAGATGAACACCATGTACCTTTAAAGTGTTCTTATCTCTATTTGTTCTATCAGTAGAAATAGTTTCATGATTTTTTAGGTGATTTGGAGGTCATTTCTCCGAACTTGATTGACAGAAGTGACGGAAATATCAAATAAAGAATGGAAGTTAGAACTAAGTGTCATGTAAGGGAGGGAAAGGAATTGACTCATCTTTCAACATAAATTAAGGAATTTTCTCCCTTAAATTTGAATTTTCCCCAAAACTTCACTCTCTTGTGTTCATGACATAAATCATGATATCCGTGATGAAGTCTTGATTTTTTATGTGGTCTTTTGGACAAAGACTCGCCACGTCTCGGCGTAGCTGTGGCTAAATTTACACACATTTTGGAGGTCATTTAACTGAATTTTCCTTTTTCTTAGATCTTGATAAAAATAGGAACTTTTGGTTTTTTTGGAACTTGCTCTTTTTAGTAGATCTTCTGGAAATAGACTCGTGATGCCTATGAAAATCTATGGTTCAAATTTTGTGATTTTTAAATGTCGTTTTGGTTTAGTTTTTCTATTTTTTCTGAATTTTCTACAATAGTTTTGATTTTGGAAAATCATAAATTCCAGTTTTGAAAAATAAGAGGTTCCGATTTTTAAGAAATTTCTTGATTTCAAGTTAATCTTAACTTGGTTCTTTCATAATATCTTCCACTGTGCTTCAAGAGTTTCCTCGCACCATTCCTAGACTTAGTAGATCTGCTATGACTACGTGAGCTAGATGATCAGTAGAAGAGAGTTATTATTGGTTGATTTTGAGATATAGAAGCTTGTAACCTGTCAAGGTGGTGTATATCAATTAAAAAGTAGCCGAGACATTCTAGCATTATATTAGCAACTCCACGCCAAGATATGCTAGGAATTAATTACGCTACGATGATTTCATCAATCTTAAAGGATTGTGTCAGTATTGTTTTCCGGAAAAAAATAAAAAGATATGTCATTTGTTTATGTGTCTAAATGGTACTTCACTGCTTTGTAACAACAGTACGCTAACACGCCACCACAACGTCACAATAGAAGTGTATCATTACTCTTATGAATCGGATCCCCGATCCAATTTCCCAAATCTCATTCAAGAACAAGGCGTGAAGAAGTTGTAGATAGATCCTGTTTCCCTCACCCATATATACAAAAACATCATCACACAATAGACAAGTATGTGAGAGGAGCCATCTTCTCATTAGTCATTTGGTATTACACATATAGCTCCTATATATAGATGTAGCCTTCAAGGTACATCTCATGACATTAAGGTATTACCTCTCCGCCGCTGCGCCCGCCAAACTTGCTGCATCCAATGCACACGCCCGGCCGCACTAAGGAGTCCATCCCGGACCTTAAAATCCCTAGACCAAACCCCTGTCTAGCAATCTGTTGCTGCTCTGTACTAATGCTTGCCGTCGACCGAATTTTTCCAAAATTTCACGTATCTGAATTTTAGGAAATATGCGAAACAAAGGCTTATGGCGTGTGTGCGCCAGTGCCACGCACTCTCATGATTACTAGAAGAAGCACTAACGTCACCAGAGATACTCTGACAGATTAACCATCTTTGACTTAAGGACTTCGGTGCTGATAAATCAAACAAGCTACACGTACTAACTTTTTTTTGCCTACCACGACAAGTTATCCATCCCTTTCGGATATATCTATGCATCGAAATGGCACTAGTCACAAAAATAATTGGGAATTGAACATGAGCCTTCTATTTTTTGCAACAGCATGTAGGTCATTTTTCCTATTAAAAAACATATAGGTCGATTTCCATTGCGGTTCATGGATTAGGTTCAACTGTCTACAAGTTTGTCTTGTCACTGTCCAGTGGGAAGTAGTAGTTGCAGAGAGGATTAATTCTGTTAGCTAGTAGATGACACAGGACAGCGTCGATAATGAGTAAAGAACTGAAGCTAGTAAGGCACAACACAATCATTTGTTTCTGCAGAGTTCGGTGTGACGGTTAGGAAGAACCATCACCTAGAACTTCAATTCTACCGCGAAATGTGACCAGGAGTGAAGCTAAACTTGGTTTCAATTTCTTTTTTGGAATCTTTCCTGAACAGGCCATTGTTTTATCTCAAGAAAAAGAGAATGCATGTGTTTACGGAGAAAATAGACACCCAAATTAAGTATAAAAAAAATTCGCCAACTTGTCTTGCACGGCTGCCCTCAAAATGAGCATGGCTGGCCACAGGCATCTGGATTGTTCCACCGATGGCGGCAACCTGAAGGAGTGTAGAAATCAGCAAAGTTCGTCAGAGATGATTAACACTGTTTCTGACATGAAGCAAACAAACTAATTGGATGCTGCCTCCTTGCCTACACCAAACCCTTCAACCACACCAGTCAAATCTGGTGTCACATATGCGATCATCTCGTCTTGGTCTATAATTTGAATTGTAATTCAACTCTTTTTCGCCGTTGCTGCAGACCATACAATCCTTGAATTGTGCAGCCGTGTAGGGTAGGATATGCATGAATTTTCTGAGCTTTCACTTGATCCATGCAATTGAAATGTAATACAGTCATACAGATGCCGGGAACATTGGAATGCATGGCTGCTCATGTCCTACACTTCATGTGCATTGAGAATAGTATGCCGAACAATTTAATCAGATGATACCAAGCATCCACGATTACTTTAAAGCTTTTTTTCTTACACACTCATCCTATATGTCCTACATTAAATCAATAAAACCAATTTTGGACATTCACCATCCTACCTGCACCATGCACATTGAGCAGTGGATAAAGTCGTAGCACCGAGCCACTGAATGCTTGATATATATAGCCCATGAGTATGTCACATGTTCTTCCTACATTCCAAGTCTCCCATACATACCTGTACGTACCTGAAATCGTACGGTGAGGTCTTGTAGTACACAATTTGGTCTTCAGGGCAGTACTGCGAACCTAACAAACTCAATATGATCCTTTTCCTTCTCTATTTGTCTATTACCATGAAGTGTCAAATGATTTGTATTTGTCAGGTAGCATACATAAGCAAAGATCTCAGCAGATTATAGAATGGCATGGGTGGAACCTGTAAGAAAAGTAGTTGGTGATAGTTTGAAGCCGTCGCCCGCCAAGGACCAAAACCCATGACATATGACGAATCTTTATCTTCTGCTGTAAGCTAAGTTCATGATTCGTGAGTTATACATGACGACCTTAGAATGCATATTGTGGTCATGTCAAATCAGGATGACGAGCAAGGAGTACAATGTGTTCCTGTAATTAGCCCCAATCAAACGATCACCAATAAAACGATCTATGTGCAAAATATATATCATTTTAAATCTTTTATTTTGATGTCATGTTTACAGTTGATATTATAATTGTATGAAGAGCTTAACCAAAGATAAAGAAAGCACAAATCAGATTATCAGATGGAATGAGATCGTCAAACCCAATAGGATCAATCAATTTTGCTAATTTAACGATGCAACACACATAACCAAATAAGACCTAGCAAAATAAACTATTTGATTTGATGATACAAATCCTACAGTTCCAAAAGGCACAGCTTTGTCCAAAGGCCATCTTTGGGGGCCAAAATCCATAGGCTAAATTTAAATTTGAACCAAACCCATCTTTGGGCACAGCTTTGTCCATAGGCACAATTTAAATTTGAACCAAACCCCAAAAATTCTTCAGCGCTTCCCCCAGCTCCATAAAAGTTTAAGAAAGGTCTGGAACACTATAGGTCAATTAAAACAATCAGCTAAGACAAGCATCATGAACCTACCGGGCTATATGGTAAGTAGAGAAGGGCACATCATAGAAAAACAAATTGGAGATATCTATTCTGGGTTCTACATTAGTTTATAGACCTGTAAGATGCGGCAGGAGGAATGCAGACACAGTGACAAAAAAGCTGTCTGCTTTCGTCCCATGTTGCGTGTTTAGATGGCCTTCAGAAATGAGATGAACTTGCACTTCCAAAGCACGTGGAAGGATGGGCACTGCATGCTACATTAATCCAAGGGTACCTGGGCTCAGAGCTATACGATGATGAGGCAAGTGAACACAGTTCAGCGGTTGAGATATTTGCTTTTTCAGGCAACCAATATGTGTCTGACACTCTTGTTTAAACTCATGTCACACAGTTCTGTACTTGCGCTCCCTGCAGTTCTTGGAACTCAGAACAAATATCTGGCATGACAAGGGCCTCACCATGCTTCCAAACTTGATGTAGCTCAGCAAGTAAGTTCCGCTGTTTCTCAAATTTGATATCCTGCCACAACTGCAACTGCTAATAAGCTGGAATACATTTAGTTCTACTGGACAATATGAATGAAGTCTACACCATGCTTTGCTTAGTGAGCACTAACTTAGTTGTTGAATTCCGTCCACTGAACATGGGTCCTACACTTGGTTCTTTCTGACCTCTTTTTTTCATTTCCAATACACCAAACTATCAATTAGGAAACATAGAGGAAGCTTAGAAATCAAGAATGCAAAAGTTTCTAAAGAAAATCTTCTTGCGGTACTGCTATTAGCTATCTTATTCCAAAAGAGTCCAGCACAACATTACAAACCAGAAAACAACTAGAAATACAAGACAAGTACGATAAAAGAAGCAGCTGAGGTTTATGTCACATCACAGTGTGGTCTTACCTCGCTCACCTAAATAATCAGCACTCTAAAGTTCTCTTATCAAGTCAACAGAATCAATGGCCGTATGTTTTAATATGAGCACAGCCAAGACCCTTGTCCCTTTCCCAAAACCATGCAAATGCAATTTTGCATGGTGAAAAGGGCATATCAGAGTTCTCTTCTCAAATGAATTTGGTTCAGCCTGTCGTTGTTTCTCTTGGAAACAGGGAAGAAGCCTTTATATATAGGTGAGCTATGCTCTGGTACCCAGCCAGCTGAAATACAACAAGCCCACTGCCCACACATTAAGAGAGAGGCAGATCCTCTCTCGCCACCTTCTCGCATTTGTCCTATCCTGTTCTTATCCATCAATGGGGAGGCCTCCTTGTTGTGTCGAGAAGGGCCTCAAGAAGGGTCCCTGGACCCCTGAGGAAGATCATAAGCTCATGAACTATATCCAAAAGAATGGCCATGGAAGTTGGAGGGCACTACCTGAACTCGCTGGTACTTCCACTGTTATATATTTCTGTGTCTCATGCACTTAATTTTCACCAAAACCTTAGCTCAGCATATTTTTCTTTCAGGCCTGAACAGATGTGGCAAGAGCTGTAGGCTAAGATGGACAAACTACCTCAGGCCAGATATTAAGAGAGGAAAGTTCTCCAAGGACGAAGAGCAAACCATCCTCCAGCTCCATTCCATCCTTGGCAACAAGTACTAACTGCACCTACCATTGCAAACTTCTCATATCAACTGTTTCGGCTAATCTTTAATCAAACCCAGGTGGTCAGCTATTGCGAAGAATCTCCCTGGCCGGACAGACAACGAGATCAAGAACTTCTGGAACACCCATCTCAGGAAGAAGCTCATTCAGATGGGTATTGACCCGATGACCCATCGCCCAAGAACAGACTTCTTCGCAGCACTCCCACAACTAATCGCGCTTGCCAATCTCCACCAGCTTATTGAACAGCAACAATGGGACGGCCAGACTACCATGCCACAGACTGAGGCAGTCCAGGCTGCCAATCACCAGTACATGCAGGCAATGCTTCAATCTGCAGCGTCCATTGCACCAAACCCCACCACAGTCAGCAGCCTCACCACTGACCTAGAGCAGATCAGCCTCCTCAACCCTCAGCATATGCTTTCTCCAACTCTTCTTGAGAGTACAGGAGGCGAAGACATAGCCAGGCAGGTGCCACACAACCAGCCAATCACTTTCTTTGACCAACCAGTTAGCAATATCAACCTGAGCTCAGATAACAATGTGAGCAGCAGTGAGCAGTGCCTTGTTGAGGGAGGGAGCAGTAGCCGGAAAAGCATGTTGCTATCTGAGAACTCACTACCACCACTCACAGACATGTCGGCCTCCAACCCTTGCAATGCTATCAGCACCTTAAAATGCGGAGCCAGCAGTACACCTACACTATCACCTAGTTGGTCAGAAATCCTTCTTGATGAAGAGCTCATGAGAGAATTTGAATGAACTCCTGAGCTTAAGTTGTACAATTGTACACTACCCTCCAGCTTGCACCTTTTGGATGTTAGGCTTAGCACCTCTTTCTTTTTTCCTAAGATTGTTGCGTGCATTTGTTGATTCATAAAGAATTCGACGCATGAGTCTACACATATATACCTGTATATATAAAGTACATGTAAAAGTTACTCATAAAAACTCCCACATGCTTTGGCTTAACTTGCCTTTTTTTTTCTTTCCTTTTGTTAAACTACCTTACTTACGTGTTACGTCTTGTTTCTCCTGATTGCTCAGAAGTGGACCACTTTGATATAATGTCATAAAGATGTTGGTTGCAGACAGTAGACACTAACAGATAGTGTGCAAGAAGTATACCGTATAGAAAAACATGCACTTTATGCAGGTTGAAGTTCTAAATGCATTTATGAAGAAATACGGTTGATGGTACGTAATAAAAATAAGACATTGTAGATGTTGTGTCAGTGATGCGCAAGGATAATACAGTACAGAGAAAAAACCTTGTCAGGCAGTTAAAGGACTGACTCAAAGTCTCAAACTGCTATGTCAACTAACAGGAATAAGGTAGGAAATGTAGGAAAGACCCAAACAGCTAAAACCACTAATATTTAATTGTACTGGCCATAAATCAATCAACTTATGTCACGCACTACTAGTGTTTTGTCTTCACTCATTGTCATCATGTCCTTGTTTTACAATATGCATCCTCTACTGTGAAACTGTATACATAAAAACTAATTTCAAATGACATGCTTTCATTTGAGCAGGTAAGAGTCCAACCCTTTTCCTCCTAGGATTGACAGCTACAAGTAAATAAAAAAAGATTGCATGCCAAGCATTAAAAGGTCATACAATTTAGGATGAAAACATATTCAATTTACGTTGGGTTGGGCATCAAGTTTCCTATGTCACTGATAAAAAAAATGAATATAGGTTCAACAATAGATACCAGCTGCTATTGCGATTTGCAACACCTAAAATTCACAATAATAGATTGCTGATGTGAGATAAATTACTTTCATTGGTTAAAGACTGGTTCATATGAAACCGATACAGTAGCTTTCCTTCTGTCTCTTTGTGGTCTTTGTGCTTGACATATATCTCTGAATTTTCTCAAAGCATCATGATTTCACCACAGGAGATTTGTTTGAACTGAAATACAAGGTCACTTTTGATGTAAATTACAAAAAAGGTTTTGACTGATCACACCAATTGTTGGGCAGAAATTGTCCAACTGCTCTAATTTTAATAATCCAATTCCATAGTGTACTAATATGACATAACATTCAATGATTTCAGCGAAATAGCCCTAGTTCCGCCAAACAATCCTAATTTACAGCCCAAATTCGAACAAAAAATCGAATTAATTACCAAGGTCACAAATGCACGTACTATCTCGCGAACTAGGAGGGGATCTCCGGGTGGAAGGCCTGGCGGGCGCAGCGATTGCGGCGGGGAAGGAGAGCGCGCCATCCAGGGCCGCCGCCGACTCCTGCGCGCCCCTGCTCAGTTCCGCCTACCCTACCGTCTACCTTGTATTGTATGGCTGCATCCCCTATTCTCCTTCATCTCGTGTTGCCTCTTCTCCGCACCACCCACCCGAGCCGCTCCGTGAAGCCCTTACCCGACCACCTCCGGTAGCAACGCCGCCGCTAGACGCGGCGAGAGGAGGTGGGAATGGCTAGCCGCCGGCCGCCGCTTCGGTTCAGTTGTTGTGACCGTTGGGAACGCGTTGGGCCTGCTAATATGGATCACAAATGGTCGGGCCACGTGATCCGGGCCTGATGGGCTTTTTGGTACTTTCGGCCTGATGCCTAAAATGGCCCAGTGCGTACTGTATGGCCCAGGGATTGGTGAGTTTCAACTTTCAAGACGAAGATTTGTTCCTCTCTCTCAAAAAAAAAAAAAAGACGAAGATTTGTTGTGGTGATGGTGTTATATGTGTCCCGATCAGGAGGTGTCGGAGAGCAGCACATCCCATGTTCCCATGTAACCATCAGATTGCGCCGAGGAGAGCCTTTGCATCGAGACCAACCGGAAATCCTACGTGCCGCGCGAACCACGCGTGCTCGTTCCGGCGGCCGCCGGGCGCTCGCGTGCGATGGTTGTGCCCGACAACACTACTGCCGCTGAGAGGGCGCAGCCGGAAAACCCGTCGGCCGGCACCGGCCGTCGCCGTCGAGCCCGTGGACGCCGTCGCCGGGGCACCTCCCCAAGGAGCGCTGGCCGGCGCCGCCGGACAAGAGCCGCCGTGCCTGCGCGACCACCTCCTCCCGATGCTGAACCTTCCGGCGGACCTGCCGGCGCACTTCATCGGCGAGAAGGCCGTGAGGCGCGGCGACGTCAGCGCGTACGAGCACCGGTTCTTCCTTCCAGGCGGCAACGACGGCGGCAGCGTGCTGCGCCGCCTCCTCGATATCCTAACCCCCGAGGAGCTCAGCTCGGTCGAGCCGGAGGACGAGACGACGGGGGAGGGGAAGAGGAAGAGGATGGAGACAACGGGGGCGCAAGCGCAATGCGGCCTGCCCGTGAAGCTGGTGAACCACCGCGCCGGCGCCGTGGAGTCGCGGCTCCTGCGGCTGCGGTCCTCCGACGACGCGGTCGTCAGGCGGTGCGGCTTGAAGGAGGATGACGTGGTCGAGATCTGGGCCCTTCAGGGGCACCTCGACTTCTTCAGGCTGTTTTAACGATTGCAGGGCCAGGTGTGGCGGAAGCCATCTGCTGCACGTGCTGATGGCCAAGAAAGATGACCGGACGCTGTACAGCCACTGCTCCCTCCCGATGTGCAGCCACTCCTGATCGTTGAAAAGATCGATCACCAAGATGGTTTCCTGCACGCGTCTCAAAGGCAGTTTCTTGTGAACAATTATAAATAAAAGCTCCATGTACGACAGTCTTATGTTTTTCTAGCGCAGATGAAATTAAAGTAGAATATTTTACTAAAGTACTAGACACTAGCATCTTCTACTGTTGATATTTACAATCATGAATGGCAAAACCCTTCATGTTTCGATTCCATATGAAACTCTCATCTACATGTTCTACAGACGTTTACTACTATGCAAAACTGTACAAGCCACACCAGGGGATATGTTGGCACCAACCATCAACAGCTCAGCGAGCTCCGCACGGTCACAGATTCCAAATTCCTTGCTTTTCAGTGCGGCAGACCGTGAGCATCTCTTCATATTTTGAAGCATTGACGAAGCCCCACAGCTGCATCGGACAAGGTTATTGTTAATTTTCTATCTGTCGTTTCAATGTGGCAAATTATGAAAAAATGAATCTTATGCAGAACATGTAGCTCTAAAGTCTTGAATCCGTACCTCGACATCTTTGATTTTGAATTCCTGGGTATGGGATAAGCAAGGGTTGTTAAAAGTCTCTGAGGTGGAACTAGAACCATTCAGCCTGCAGAGGTCCACATAGCACACAGCAAAATGCGTCAGACGTAGGACAATATAAGATGAAAAGCAAGAAATATGGGCTTGTGCCTCAAAGTTGGCTTGTTCTCCATTAATATTGTCACGAATTAACAAGACATGTAAACTAGGAATCTTATGTAACATGATGCAAGGGAAGGTCAGAGATTACAGGTCTCCATCAAGATAAAGAGCGAAGTGACCACCACCTCCCATTGCCAAATAATCAGGCGAGCAAAATGTAAAATAGTTATTAGCACCTGCATTGCAAAATTTACAGGAAATACTAAGGAAGAAAGAAATTAGGAAAAATCCTCACTATTCACTTCTAAAAATATGATGTTTCCTAACACCAAGCCAATAAAAGTATCACCAGTATCTTTAAAGCAACACTGATTGTCATAGATACATGAACACTTTGGTTAAAGGTGTCAGCATCCCAGAACTAGGCATTTGGGATAACTGGATAAGCATGTAGACAAGGATAGCACAGCTAGTAGTCTACAACTCAAAAGTTTAGGAAATCAATGCACAACAAACATGTGTAGGAAACATGAACACTTCCTGTTTTTCAGATTGTTATAAAGATCCTGTAAACTTAGAAAACACAAATTACCTGTTGGACGGCTTATAACAGGACGACCTTCTACATTGGTGAACACAAAGCAGTCATTAGTCCCCTGAAAGTAATGCAAGTACAATCAGTGTAATGTAAAATAGGCATCCAAAAATCAGCAGTAGCACGTCTATCAAACCTGATATTTCCTCTTTATGATAGGCTGCAGTGGGGCCTCAACCAAGCCACCAAAAACTGCTCCTCTTCGATCCCCAACTATCTGTGACAGCAGTAATGCACATATCGTCATGCAGATATCAGTAACTAAATTATACAACAAACTAAAGCATCATGCCTCAATGGTGCCGCACTGTGTAACCATAAGTTTTTATCTAAAAAACTTATCTCTGTATCTAGGATCAAATCTAGTTGCACAGTTGCGAATAAAATAATGTTTGGATGGTATAAGTATGGAAATTCAAGGTGCTGCTGAGGGATATATGTATTTTCTGGCAAACTTTCCAAGGAAAAGTCCAATCAGCACAACAACTGAAGAAAGGAATTGGACAATGAACAGAACCTGTTTTATATGAATCATGAATGTATAGAAGGCAGAACAATACATGATTCCAGAGCTGGACAATAATTCCAGATTCAACATTAAAGTTTCTGGATATATATAAGTACAAAATTTGAACTATCACTTGTTAGATGAAATGTTATACTAAGAAACTTCAATATTAAGGTCTTCAATTAAAACATAGTATGTCCACTTTATAAAAAAAGTGCTATGAGGGTGATGTGAGATGATATCACAGGGTTGGACCTTGTACGATCAGAGTGACAGTGCTCCTGTTTTTGAAAAATACTACATTGACATGACGTTGCATTCTATTGCACTAAAATTAGCAGCTATACTTATATACCCCATATCAGAGTAGTGTGGTGATATGTCATCATCATGCTAGGATAAAAACAGTGATAAATTGAGTAATTATATTCCACAAATTGCAAGGGTAAAAAATGAACACCATATAGAAATGACAGTATGTAGCATACCAGAAGCGAGTAGCCAGCACAAAGCCTGCTCCTTCTATACAAAGTAGACAAAGATATTCCATGCCTCCAGGTACTGCAGAAGTGTGAACATAGGCATCAGAAAATTGAGTATTTAGCAAATATGGAAATAATCAGCACCAAATTTATGTTGCAGAGATGTTCTGAACCTGTAAACTAACATCCAGTTCCTTCCTTGAACAAGAACGGGAAGAGATGAATAAAGAACAGCTCGCATCATTTCTGACAAAAGAACAGATGGTTCGGACATAGCTGGCAACTTATCATGCAAAGCTGATTCCTTTGATCCCTTCATCTCAAATTTGGGTGCAACTGATTCTATTTGACCTATGAATTCACCATCAATGCTGTGGGTAGGTTTCTGTTTGAAATTACTGAGTCCCGCTTTGCTAATAATCCTTCCAATGGAATGCTTCCCTCTACTGAGCAAGCCCTTCCTCCCACCGCTTGCCTTTCCAACAGGTGTTAAAGTTGGATATTCCACATCTAGATCATGCTCAGGTATGGTCTCCATTGAATCCTTGCTGGAGGTTGAGGAAGACATAAATGACATAAGAAATGCTCTGAAGGAAGATGTGTCAGGACCATCAGGAGTCTCAGAATTTTTGTCAGAATCTTCATCACCAAATAGTGTATCTTTTCCTTCAGTGGCCTCCTATAAAGGAGAAATAAACATTAAGCTTTTAAAGCCATGGATTGATTATGGAATGGTTGACAGTAATTACCATTTTATTATTCAGAGACTACAAAACCCATCAGTATTGCTAGAGGTTCTTTTCATTTCATGGAGGTACCATTCAAACTTTTGCTCTATGCAAAATTGCAAACAGTTACAGCATATAAAAGTAATAGTGTTCCACAAGACACTTGGATTTGCCATTTTCCATTCTGTCATTACCCTGGATGTTACTTATCTCCAAATTGAACGCTTCAACAGCTCATCAGTAAAAGCAGCTTACAGCAACAACTTAGAACCAAGTAAACTGGGGAAAAGCACATGAAACAAATGTTTCCTAGAAATAAACTTAAGAACGACTTGGCTAAGATGATGGTGCTGCGTTCGCTCTGGAAACAACAGGAGGTAGAAGTGGTTAGCTGGTAATCTTGTGATTTTGAAAACTGTGAGTTGGCTGTTAGGTTTGCTGATTTGTAAGGCCTGATAGCAAATCTGAGCAGGTGCTCGCCTGGTTCTGTAGTGTCATGAGAGAAATAGTTGATACTTCGTCCTATTTTCCAATAAATATGGACCAGGACTGGTCCCTGGAGCTCTAAAAAAAAGAAAGAAATTAAAAACCACTAAGCCTAAACTGCTATCATATTAAAGTACCAAAACTTAATTTGGAGAACATTCGGATAAATAAGGGGGTGTTTGGATCCTTGAGCTAAAGTTTAGTCCTTGTCACATCGAATCTTCGGATGCTAATTAAGAGGACTAAACATGAGCTAATTATAAAACTAATTACACAGATGGAGGCTAATTCGCGAGACGATTCTATTAAGCCTAATTAATTCATGATTAGCACATATTTACTATAGCATCACATTATCAAATCATGGACTAATTAGACTTAATATATTCGTCTCGCGAATTAGCCTCCACCTGTGCAATTGGTTTTGTAATTAGTCTATGTTTAATACTCCTAATTAGTATCTAAACATTCGATGTGATAGGGACTAAACTTTAGTAGGTGGAACCAAACGGGGCCTAAGTATCTTCAATACTCAGTGTCTCCAAACACATAGAAGATTAGAGCCTAATTGAAATCTGAGTATTGGCTAACTGTGTACCATACCATCTACCAGCAAAAGTAATACCCATAGAGGCCTCTATCACATTCGTACACTCCATATCCCTAGGCCATCCACAAGGACAGGATCCCGATGAATTAGCATCCACATCCCATGTCTCAACTCCCAATTAGCAGCACCAAGGCGATGAGACCCTAAACCCCCCAAAACCCCAACAAAAATCAGAAACTCCAATCTCTAGTCGCGGCAACCTAATTGGTAATTGCTCGAATCGAGCACAGCAGGCGCAGAAATGAAACGGGATTTCTGGAGCCGAGCGATCGGCCTTCAGGGTAAAAAGGTGGGGAGAAAAAGGAGGCGGCGCGGGAGGAGCTCACCGGGAGGTGGGAGGGGTGGTGTCGCTGGCGCTCCCGCTCGGAGACGGGGTTGAGGATGACGGTGGCGAGGTCGGACACCAGGTGTGCCGCCTTCCCGCCCAGCGCCGGCAGGTACCCCATCGCCCCCCCGCTTCACTGAGCCGCGTCCCCCCTGCGCTGCGCCTGCGCTGGTCGAATTGGGGTTCAGGTCCGGAAAGCGGGCGAGGGGAGCCCGATAGCCATCCCCGTGCTGCCGGAGCCCAAGCCGAGCCGAGCCTCGAGAGCGTTCGAGTGCGCGGGGGTGTTGGGTGAGAGATCGGTGGAGAGAGCGAGAGGTGGGAAGGATGGGGTCAAGTGGAAGCGCAGGCGCAGAGCTCTGCTCGCGCGCCGTGCCCGTGGCCCGTGGGTGTGGGGTGGATCCGTGGCAAGACGGGCAAAGGGTCGACACGAGGCAGTTCTGACTTTTTGCCGTGGCCGCGCCGCGCGGCTGCTGCGGATGGGATGGGATGGGAGCGGGACGAGCCGTGCGCGAGTGGGGGCCTCCGGTTCCGGTTCGCTCCTCCGAGTCCCGCGGCGGCTGGCCGGTTGCCACGCAGCGCGGTGGCGAGGCAGGGGGAAGTGCGGAGTAGGTAGTAGGCTCGTCGCTCGGCCCACCGTCGTCTGGCGTCGCGTGCGTGGCTGGACCGACAGCCGGCCCATCCAAGTCTTCTTGAGCCGAAATGGGCCCAGTAATACCGCAGAATGGGGTGGTGAGACCGTGAGAGTGACAGCGATAATGTATGTTCATCAAAGTCCAAACCATGACAATCCAAACAGAAGCTATTAGCAACACAGAAAGCAACCTGCTTTGACATCAATCAGAATGAGCTGTATGCAAGCCACCAATACAACACACTACCTGTCAACCACTCACGCCAGCAATTCAACATTTCCATTGGTGAAAAATCCTTCCAGCCTTGACAGATCCTTGCAGAACGCAGATCCCAGTTTTCCATGCTTACAATAACACTGATCCAGATCAGACCACTAATTCTAATAATTACTTGGACGCTTTACACGGCCGCGTCCACCACTTTCCTTAAAGCCTTAAACCCATCGTCTGGTCGTAGCGTTGCCGCTGGATACCTGTACCCATTACCCGTATCCACACCCATCCCCTGCATTTCAGCACATTTTTATACTACCCCTCTCCTCCCCCTGCCCGGACGCGCATTCCATTCCACCTCCACCGGGCCCCTGTCTCGAGATCCCGCATCCCATCCCCAGCCACCGCCGATGGCGACGCTCAAGGTCCCCGCCACCGTCCCGGCCGTCGCCGACGACTGCGAGCAGCTCCGCAAGGCGTTCCAAGGTCAGTCCCAGTCCCCTCCGCTCTCGCACGCGCGCACATCGACCCGACCCCCTTTGTCTCGGCGCGCTGCCTGCATTTCATTGTCCATGGGCCCCTGCGAGGGTGCGGTGGTGTGACGCGATCGTGCGATCTGACCGTGCGTTTGTCTCCCTCACCCACCGGGGGCGTGCAGGGTGGGGCACGAACGAGGCGCTCATCATCTCCATCCTGGGCCACCGCGACGCCGCGCAGCGCCGCGCCATCCGCCGAGCCTACGCGGAGACGTACGGCGAGGAGCTCCTCCGCTCCATCACCGACGAGATCTCCGGCGACTTCGAGGTAAACCGAACCACCACTAGTCGTCACCGGCGCGGGGCGACCATCTCCCTCGGCGCGATCAACTGCATCCCTCTAGATCCCTCTCTCATCGGCTTGTGTTGTGATGGGAGCAGAGGGCCGTGATCCTGTGGACGCTGGACCCGGCGGAGCGGGACGCGGTGCTCGCCAACGAGGCGGCCAGGAAGTGGCAGCCCGGGAACCGCGTGCTCGTCGAGATCGCGTGCACGCGCGGCTCCGCGCAGCTCTTCGCGGTCAGGCAGGCGTACCACGAGCGCTTCAAGCGCTCGCTTGAGGAGGACATCGCTGCGCACGTCACAGGAGACTTCCGCAAGGTGATGCTTCCTCTCTCACCTCTTTGGTAGTGCCTGCTGAATCAGTCTCGATATCGCGATCTGATACATCCGCGTGCTAGTGGTTCGAACAGTATTGATACCTTCTAACCTTCGCGAAGGATAACTGGACGTTGATCGGACCTTTTTTTTGTTGATTTTTGTCTCTCCAATGTTGATTTATACCATGTATCTATTGAGGTGTGAATGTGTGATATTGATCCGTTCTGTTCTGAAGTTATAGACGAGTTTAATATCGCTACATGCCATGCTTATTATGTTGACTTTTGGCCCACCATGTAATGGAATGCTAACGAGGTTGGTGGATCGTCTGAAATGATCATTAATGAGATTGATAGTTGTGGGATCCTGTTGTTAAATATCCATTATAGATTGTTCTCTATGAAAATTCATATATGATTTTGTTTACTTTACTTGCATGCTGGTGACCTGTAAAATTTAACAGACCAAATTGCAGTTCTGGATCCTCCTTAAAGCATAGGTCAAATTAAATTAGGCTTCATTCTCCCAAAATCTGATGCTCCCTTCCGTTTGTGATTTCTTCATTTTGTTTGTGTCACACTTAAAATAAGGTTACATATGCAAGACTTAATTTGTTCAGGTTTAGTTTACAGGATAGCACGATTTTAGTTTTGGCAACCTTATTCTAGTTTTGCTAGCTCCCTGAGCTTTTGACAACAGGGAAAAGAGTGCAAAAAAGGAAACATTGCCAAATTCTGTGATCTAACCTTTGTTTTATTCTTCATTTCAGCTGCTGGTGCCACTTGTAAGTGCATACCGCTATGATGGACCAGAGGTCAACACAAGGCTGGCACACTCGGAAGCCAAAATGCTTCATGAGAAGATCCATCACAAGGCTTATAGTGATGATGAGATCATCAGAATCCTCACCACTAGGAGCAAAGCTCAGCTTCTTGCTACATTCAATTATTACAACGATGCATTTGGCCACCCAATCAACAAGGTGCATACATGTCTTTTGCTGTATAAAATCGTACAGGAAGTAACCAAATTATTATTTACATTTTGTTCTGCCTATAAGTGGCTTCTGCATTGCACTAAAGTTGAATCAGATTATGCAGTTATGGAATGAGGTTCATGTACCGGTGCATTTTGTCACTCATTTACATGTATCACGACCCACATTAATACAAATCACCCATTCATATTCCGAAGGAAACTAATAAGCTGCTGGTCGTGCCTGCTTTTGCCGATAGACTTTGTTCTTACACTGTTTGGTTCATTCATCCAATTAGTAAGGAGCACGTGTAACATTTGGAAAGCTGTTTACTCATTTTAGTTCCTGCACCCTTCAAGATCAACCATATCCAATAGTTTAGTGCTCAAACCAAGTTTTGATTTCCATGTTTCTTATGTCTAGATCAGTTGCATCCATTAAGATAGATACACTTTGTTGTCAGCTTGTTCTGTTCAGTATTTGGTATGGAAATTTCACAATGCTCTGGCAAAGCTATCCATGTTCAGTATATATAACTGTAGTTGAAAATTCTTTCTAGATCCTTTAATGTTTTAAGATTTCCTTAGTCTTTTTAAGAGAATGAGTTGCTTTTTCATATGTTGATATATGCACGATCATTTCTTGACTATATTGACTCACAGCACTGCTTCCTAATTTCTGCTAAAAACATTCGCATGATAGCTCAGGTGTTTTGGTGCTGGAATCTATTCTCTCTCAAAATGGTATTTTTCTTACAAACAATAGTATTACTAAATACTAACTGCCACTGCAGAATCACCTTACTACTTAGAAGTATTACACTGTTACTTTTGTCAATTAGATATGGTGATTTTAGACTGAAAGATTACTCAGCTCTCAAATGCCATTCAGAACATTGGTGTATCTGGTAAAAGTGTTGTGTTATGGTTCGCTTGGATGTTTTGCTGTTTTTTCAGTTTCATTTCTGTACACTAGCTGTATGTATCATTTGCATGACCTGCCAATATTCAACTTCGCAGATCTCCTAGTGTTCTCAACAAAAATATTCGCACGATGCATCTCCTATTTTCTAGTAAATTCCTCAATGACCCGCTTCCTAACAAGCTCCGCAATCCACAGGATCTGAAGGCTGATCCCAAGGACGAGTACCTCAAAACGCTGCGGGCGATCATTCGGTGCCTCACCTGCCCCGACAGGTACTTCGAGAAGGTGGTCAGGCAGGCCATCGCGGGTCTGGGCACGGACGAGAGCTCCCTGACCCGGGTCATCACCACCCGCGCCGAGGTGGACCTGAAGCACATTAAGGAGGCCTACCAGAAGAGGAACAGCGTGCCACTGGAGCGCGCCGTCGCCGGGGACACCTCCGGCGACTACGAGAGCATGCTCCTCGCCCTCCTGGGCCAGGAGTGATGAGGCGTCGGCTGTCGCGCGTCGCCGACCGGTGCCGTGCTGTCGTTTGCGGTCTGTTCGGGTAATTAAACCTGGTATGCGTAGCTGTTGGCCGTTGTGAACGTGAGTGGGATCGTTTCTTCCGTGATGGTACTGTCGCTGCAGCTTGCATATAACAGTGGTGATCAAATAAATTGTGTTCACGATGAATCATGGCATTTGTTTTCATAGCGGGATCTCTAGAAAGTAAGCTTCTGACTAAGCTGCTGCCTGTGTGGGGCAGAAAGGTTATAATTCAGAGACATTAGAAGCAGCTTGGAAGCTGACAAACCCCTGCCGACGAGCTGGACGGCTAGCCACGCACCAGTGTCATCAAGCACCGGCTTCGATCTGTAGTATTCATTCCGCAGGCTAGCGCCGGGAAACAAGAAGAAAGGGCAACCGCGGCAACGGGCTCATCTTGTTGGACAGTTGGGCCTCTGTGCCCGTGCTTCTGAAATTCAGGCCTCTGTAGAGCTCATTTGCTGATGATTGTATGATTGTCTGACTTCATCATGTGTGTTCATCCAGTGATGATACGCTGATAATTCTATGTGGCTTTGCCTAGTTTCTATCTATTTATTAGCCGAATGGATTACTTTAATGCCTACTCCTTCCGTTCCCAAATTGTAGGTCGTTTTAGCTTCTCTAGATGCATAGATATTGTTATGCATCTAGATATAGTGTATGTCTACATGCATAGATATAGTGTATGTCTACATGCATAATAATATCTATGAGAAAAGGTAAAACGACTTATAATTTGGAATGAAGGGAGTACTACACTACTGCAGGGAAGGAACTTCTTGAGACCCTGGCCAATTATTTTTCATCGTAAAAAAAATTCCAACACTAATACAAATAATTTTGTTTAAATTATGCGTTTCAAAGTTCAAAAATCAAAACCAAGACGTTAAACGCTGCTCAAATGGGCTCGACGAGAAAATAGTTGAAAACGAGTAGCAGCTGGAAAAAGAAAGAGGGGCATCTATTTTGCCACGCAAAAAAGAAAAGAAAAATAAAAAAGAAAAAGCTTGGAAGTGGGGCTGGTCCTCACGCGGGCTGCTCCTCTCAATCTCAACTGAGGAAGACCGCCGACGACGAATCGCCTCCGCCGCCGCCGCCGCCGCCATGCTGTTCCTCCGAAGGCACGTCCTCCCTCTTCTTCGCGCGGCCTCCCCGCTCCCCTCCCCTATCTACCACCGCGCATGCCTCCTCTCCGCCGCCCCATTCTCCCTTGAGGACTACCTCGTCGCCGCCTGCGGCCTAGCCCCAGCTCAAGCCAGGAAGACAGCCCAGAAGGCATTCGATGGAGCATCCAAAGATAGCAGGAAGGCATTCGAGGAGATCTCCAACTGCCGTCTCAACTCCGCCTCTAACCCCGACGCCGTCCTCGCCCTGCTCTCTGGCGTCGGCCTCTCCCGCGCCGACATCGCCGACATCGTCGTCGCGGACCCGCTTCTCCTCCGCTCCTCGCCCAAGAAGGTCGGCCCTCGCCTGCTCGCGCTCCGCGACCGCCTCGGTGTGCTCGCGCTCCCCAGATCGTTCGCTTCCTCCTGGTCGGCTCACGCGCTGTCCGCAGCTGCGACGTCGTTCCAAAGCTCGAGTTCTTCATATCCTTCTATGGCTCATTTGAACGGCTCCTCGTGATCTTAAAGAATCACAACGGCATTATATGGTCAGATCTTGAAAGGGTGATCAAGCCTAACATCGCGCTGCTTCATCAGTGCGGCCCAAGTGTTCGAGATATTGCCCGTCTGTTCTCAGTCAGAGCCAGGGTGCTTACATTCAGACCAGAGAGCATCAAGGAGATAGTGCTACGCGCGGAAGATCTTGGGGTTCCTTGCAGCTCGCGAATGTTCTGGCTGGCGGTGGTGCTCGTCTCAAATGCCACCAAAGAGAAGGTTGCTGCCAGGCTCGAATTTTTGAAGAGTACTCTTGGTTGCCACGAGAGTGAAATTGCCACTGCAGTGTCCAAGATGCCAAACATTCTAGGAATATCTGAGGAGTGCCTTCACCGCAAGATTCAGTTCTTGATCAACGAGGTTGGACTGGAGCCTCAGTACATTCTGCAAAGGCCTGCCTTGTTCGGATACAGCCTGGAGAAGAGGCTAGTGCCCCGGTATTGTGTCATGAAGGTCCTGCTGGCTAAGGGATTGCTGGATAGCAATCGGAGTTTTTATTCATTCGCTCAATATGGAGAGGAGACTTTCAAATTGAGGTGCATTGACAGTCACCAGGACTCTGTTCCTGGGCTTGCAGATGATTATGCCACAGCTCGTGCTGGTGTTGTGCCCTATCAACTTTGAACACCTTAAAATATTCCAATATTTTTCATATTCTAGGCAGATGATATAACTGCAACTCACGCTCATTAGCAGCTGTCAATGGTGCGGGCATTCCCAATTCTTCTTTCTGCAGTAGAACTAGTAATCTCTGACTGCTCATAGCCCAAGTTTAAGTTATGGTTATCTATTATTCTGTCAAGGACCTTACTGCACGTGTTTGTTAGTCGCTTCTTCTGTATAGCAAATGGCTGAAGATTATCCTTAAGTGAGTTGTTCTTCTGCGGATAGGCTCTTGTTATATCACTTAATCTAGTTGGAATTTGACAGCACTAGCTTTCCCTTTTTCTCTAACAGTGTTTGCTCAGCAAGTTTTGTTTCTACTGACATTTATAGCACCCACCGGTACTTCTTTGGGGCTTGCCTAATTCGTTTTTAGTGGAATGGATTCATTTTGTTTCTGCTAATGTTTACATTTTACTTCGCTGAGGCTGAACCACAACTTTCAAGTAGTGGCCGAAATTGCTACTGAGAAGAAACTCTCTATGAAACAATTGTGTAAACCAAGTTGTTGTGGCCAACAATATATTCTTGATTTTTAAGAACTGTTTTGGTTCCATGGACCTTTGGCCAAGATGGTTCTCTTTGGTGTTGAGGAATGGGAGACTGACTGCCAAAAATAGATGGCAAGAACTAATTCGTTGTTCTTGCGTTTTCCACAGAATATGCCCCTTTTATATGGGTTATCTTGACTTGGCCCCCTAAAATTATCTGATTATGTAAATCTGAGACTGGCATATAGAGAGAGCATTATCTCTTCTGGAAATAAATCCACGAATAAGGAAACAAAATATCCTTTAACCAAAGCTTGTTTATTAGCATTTTGATGAATCCTGTGATTTTCTAGCCTGTGCATGATGGATATGCATATCACTATTTATAAGGCTTTCCTTACTATATGTCATATTATGCATTCTGGTTTTACGGCAGCTCACATGATGTGTGGAAGTCTGGAAGATCCTGTTGATGTGTTTTCCAAGCAGGATCACAAAAGCCGCTGTAACCACCGGTGCCCTCCGTTTTGACATGCATTTGAAACTCCATACCTCAGGTCAGCTCCTTGTTTACTGTATGATTGAAGTGTGGTTGCTGTCTAAGTTTCAAGTTAGTAATATTTTCTCAAACAGGCAAACGGTACGCCTCTTTTTTTGTTCTGCTAGTTTGCACGATACGTTCTAGGCTAGTGTTTTGTTCTACTTGAACATTTTTTTACTGAAATCATAGCATTTTCCTTCTAGAAACAATTTATCATAAACATGGAACATTTTTCTCTTGAATATATAACATATGTTCCCGATTCATTAAGAAAATATTCCACATATATAAAATAAAATCTTGAGAAAATTTCATCGAAAGCATAGTGAAGCTTGGTTTTTATTTCAAAGATCTTATCAAAGAACACGATGGTTCGTTCAAATTCAATTTGGTTGTCCGGTATAAAAATTATTGATTTTTTTTGTTTGAATTCGTGCCATCGCTTTTTATTTGCACATGCGTAGTAGCATGAGGGACGCGGGGGTTGGTCGTTGGGTGTATCGTGTATTGGACCCCTAACGTAACCTAATCTTTTTCCGCGTCATTTATGTCAAGAAAATCTGGTACGAAGTAGTATGAACGAACGATCCATGCGACAAACCTCGCCTTTTAGCCAACCATGCTGTAGTTTAGTGCTGGGGCAGCTGGTTAGTTGGATCTGGTGACATTCAGGATCGGATGAGATCCACCTTTGTACATCACCGATACTTCAATTTACTCCCTACGCTTGGTATGAATCTTGGAGCTCTCGCTCGCATCGATCGGTGGCACGTTAGCGGGCTCGCCGGAAACAACGGCAAGGCGGCCGGCTAGGTGGTAGCAGCAAAGTTTCCCAAGGAGGCGCGCACGCTACTACTAGCTGGCATGCCAGCGCGGCCGCCGCGCGCGCGTCATCGGTGGCCGCCCGGGTGGTGGTCGACCGATCGAGCGCGCGTGCAGCACGGCCGGGACAGCCGACAGCAGCACGGGTAGGCGGCGGCCACGGCCAGCCGGCCGGCCGGGCGGGCCGGGGCCCCTACATGTCAAGGCATTGGCGTATACCCTGCATCCGTGCATGGACGGCATGCGAAGTTGATGAGCGTCGTAGTACGCGTACTTTGACGACCAGGGTGAGCAAGTAGAGCTAGGATGCACGAGAACACAGTGTACTAAAGATTTGACATGCATCAGCTAGGTTCGGCAAGCTCAATGCTCATGCACGGAGCAGGTCTTTCGCCCGAGCTGCTTTCAGCCATCGATCGGTCAGTAGTGGCGGAGACGCTGCAGAACTCCACATGGAAATGGAACAGTGCGTCAATCATCAGCGCTACCTAGCTAGAGCATAATGCACGGTTGACGCCCTCGGCTTTGCACGGCGCCAAGTCTGCTGGGACGTTGACAACACTTGTCAAATCGCCAACTCAATCATATCGCTACTAGGCCGCCGTGCAACGCTGGCTTCTTCGCTACTTCTGTGCTTCTGGCCCGCACTATGCAGGGAGGTTTTGCGTGCTTTCTTTCCCTGGATCTTATTGGGCAGCAGCACCACTCGCATCAGTTCATTTTTCTATTGGCGATCTCGATCGATGCGTGAGCGTAACAGCTGACGTGCTCACGCCAATAATGCATGCAGGGTTGGCCAGAGGCCTGAATCTTTTCGACATCCCTGACTACATCTGAATCACCACCTAGCAAAAAAAAAAAAAGGGAAAGCAGCAGATCATGCAGTGAAGGTCACATGTTCTTGGGCTCCTTGGCATCGCGGCCAGAGCCAGTGCAACGTCTTACCCTGCTCTCCTTGCAGGATAAGTGGATAAGAGATCTCCCGTGCATCTCAATGGTACAGATAAAGGCACATGGCCACACATGCATGAGGAAGACAGAAAAGAGGACGTCGCACTTTCAATTTTCAGACCTTGGCAAACATCAAACGAGATGGTAATTGCAGTTAGCATCTTGTGCACGCGAGACATTTGGATCAATAATGCAAGTGGTAAACAAGCAATGCACTGAGCACTGTTGCCTCAGTCATGAACAATATGCTTCGGCACGGATTCCTTTCAGAGAATCAGGTACTACACTACTATACTTCACTGACGACGCCTGTGCATGGGCCAGATCGACAGTTGTGCACGGTAGATTTTAAAATCCCGAGTCTCGATGACGCTTGATGCTTGGAGGATCGGCTTCGCGCTAGAGGCATGCACGTCAGCCTAGTAGCCGCATCGAGCATGTGGCCCGGGCTCGCGGCCGGAGACGACGAAGAAGGCGATCCCTTGCGCGGCATGCGCGGGCGCCGCTCAGTAGATCCACTACGGCGGCGGCGGTAGCGGCCGCGACCAAACCGCTGCCGACGACGACGGCAAGCCGGCCGGCGTCTCTGCCTTTAATTTCACTTGGGCGCACTTGGCCGCACATGGTCGCCGCCTCGTCGGCCACCGGGCAGCAGCGCCGGCGAGTGCGGCATCGATAGAGTACTAGGGAGCACGGCAGTCGGCAGGCCGGCCGCCGGCCGACCGGCCCCTACATCGCATGGAATGGGCATGACCGTGTGAAAGACTTTGGTGATCGAATAACCACGATGATGATGACCACATAATGTGGCGAACGATTTGACTAGCGTGTCCTTGCCATCTCCCGATCATCTCGTTCCCTCTGAACTCCTACAACGCTACGCTGAACGGTTCACATGCATGATGGACACGGACCAAATCACATCAGCTAGAAGCTCAGTTGGCTCCCTCACCTTTACACGACGGAAAAGGGGGCACGCCTGGGCCGAGGGCCGGGGGGCTGATGGGACAACACTTGTCACATCTTGAACGCATATCGCTTGACCTACCCATGCTGCCATGCATGGCATGCAGAGTCATGTGTAAACTAGTTTTTTTTAGAAAAAGGAAATGTGTAAAGTAGATAACTGTAATTACGGTTTAATAACAAAATTCATGTGTTAAGAGACTATAAAACTCTTGACTTTTATCTTACCTAGTTCATGTGTACTCACCATCATAGATAACAAATATAGGGCACCATGCAAACTTTACACCCCTGCAAGCATGGCCATGTGAAGCGCTCAGCACCCTGAACTTTGATGACAACGACGATGCTAACGATCTGACTGGAGATCAGTGTACTTGATGGCGCCCCGGTCCTTTCGGCCGTAGGGTACGCAAGGGCAAGGCTGCACAATTCACATGGACCGACCCCATGCCATTCATGGACCAAATCACATCGATCAGCTAGAAGTACAGGCCCTCCTCACCTTTACACAGCGGAAAGGCTCAAAGGCATGCACCTGGGGGAAGCTGAAGAGACAACACTTGTCACATCCATGCATGCCCTCTCGTTTGCTGCCCAAGAAATATGGTTTAAAAAAATGGTATTGTAAATGAACTTCTTGTCCTGCTTAAATGAAAGAGCAGTGCTCTCCTCGGCGTTAAAGAAAAAGATGGTAAATTTTGAGCAGTGGTTTAAAATCCAAAATTTTGGAAATTTTAGTTTTCTTCCTCTTTAAATTGGATTATTCCACTCATATATCTATCAAAAAAAATCTAAGGTAGAATTATATTCTTGCAAGTCGAAAGTACCAAATGATCTGACGGGGTGGAACCAGATAGATCTCTCGGCATATACTGAAAAAGAAATTGTACAACCCCTATATGAATTTTGGGCTGGTCCTCATCAAATTATCTCAATAATGGGAGTGTTTGCATCTCAAATAACAGTGACTAAGTCAAGTTTTACTTTATGAAAAATAGTCAAATACCACTTCCTTCGTTAATAAAAAGTAACTCCCCAATTAAGCCATATCGACTTTACCTTAACTGATAATATGATCTATTAAAAAATATTATTTCAAATAGAAATGGTTTAATATTGTAAAGTTACTTTTCATAATTTTTTTTAGCACACAATCAACTTTACATCATCAAACATATTCTTTTTCATCTATTGACGGTACAAGTTCAAAAGGTTTGGCTTAGAAGAAACCTAAATACCAACTTACTAGAATCGGAGGAAGTAAATATAGGAACGAAGCAGCGTGATTCTACAACACGAAAGTCGATTTTATCTCTGCATCCAATAATGGTCGAAGGCTAGCAGCTCATATTCTATTGGCCATCTCTATGCATAGCAGTTGACAAGCTCTGGCCAATCCCGACACACATAGAATTGCTAGTGACTAGTGAGTCCGTGCTTGACCGTGTGTGTGCATGTGAAGCGCTCAGCACCCTGCACTTGGGTGACAGGTGACAACGATGCCAACGATCTGACTTGCGCATACTCCTATCATCTCCTTTTTCCTAGTCGATCGCTAGCTAGCTAGCTTCTGGCCGGGCGGGACATGCATACACATTTTGGCCACGGAAGCAAGGCTGCGAATTCACATGGAGGGAGACATATAAGCCATGCAACAAGGACCAAATCGCATCGGCTGGAAAGCAGACGTTATTGGATCTCTCTCACCTTTACACGACGGGAGATAAAGGCACCTGCCACATGGGGAGCTGAGGTGACAACATTTATCACATCCTCAACTCTACTCATATCACCTACTCGTATCACCGCTAATAGAAAACTGAGCATTAGTATCGGCTCTAACGGTTAGTTACCCAGGAGCCCCCTATGACCCCCTTTAGTACCGGTTGGAGGCTCCAACCGGTATTAAAGGTCACCCATTAGTACCAGATGGAGCCTCCACCCAGTACTAATGTGCCTGAGGACCTTTAGTACCGGGTGAAGCATCATCTCTCTCCCCTATCTCCCCACCCTACACCTTATCCTTATCTTCCCACCCTCCTCTCCTCACCAGCCATGTACTATCTCTCCCCCACCGGCTACGCACTATCTCTCCTACCTCTCTCCTCCCTCTCCTTTCAGTGCTGCCGCCTCTCGGGACCGTGCCGGAGCTGCGCGCCGCTAGCCTCCGCACTGGAGGGCCGCGCGTCGCTGGCCTCTGGGTCGTTGTTGGCCGCGCGCCGCCACTCTCTACGCCTCTGGCCGCGCTCCCCCAGCCTTCGAGACGCTGGGCGCACGCTGCCGCCTCCGGCGAGGAGCTGCCACCAAGCTGCCCGCGTGAGGGACCGCTGCCGCTACCCCCGTCGGGGACCGGGTCAGGGCGCTCGGAGGCCTGGAGGCGTTGCGGCCGGGAAGCGCGGCACTTGGAGGCCTGCGCGGTGGCCGACGGCCTGGAGGTGTGGCGATGGAGGCCTGGAGGCATGACACTCGGAGGCTTGGAGGTGTCGCGGCGGCAGCCTGGAGGCGTGGCGATGGAGCGCTCAGAGGCCTGGATGTGCGGCAATGGAGCGCTCGGAGACCTGGAGGCGCGGCGATGGCAACCGGGCAGCGGGGTGGCCGAGCATGGTGCGGCGGTGGAACGGCATGCTACGGCGTGTGACGTGGCAGAAAAGGAAAATGAGAAAAGAAAGAAAATAATAGAAAAGAAAATGAGAAAAGAAAGGAAAAGAAAAAGGCCTCGGCCACGCGTGACGTGGCAGGCAACCAAACGGTACTAAAGGCTCCCCTTTACCTTTAGTACCGGTTATTTCACTTGGTACTTAAAGACCCTCTTAATACCGAAATAGCAATACTGGTTGCACAACCGGTACTAAATGAGGGTTTGGAACCGGTACTGAAGGCGCATTCCCTAGCAGTGCACACTCCGGCCCATCCACATGTAGATCCTATCGGTAGATGATCTTGCAGATCCTATCTAGACATTGTCCTCTTAAGATCCTCTCTGAATAGTGGGGGCCAATAGGTCAAGTTTTTGGCTTGATCAGAATTCAGAAGGACAAAGCTATGGTGTACATCAAACCAAGTTGCGACTTGCGATTATCAGAGCCGGCAGTTGTGAATGATTTGTCTTTCTTGTTGAGTTGGTATAGGCCTCTTAACCAATGGTGGTTAAGATGCAAATTATTTATAGTTACCACTGTGTTCATCGAAGACTTTTTGATCTATGCAACGCGAAATTAATGAACAATAATGCAGTGTTCCCTTGATCATGAAGGATGCACCGCCGGAAGCCCAGTATTCCTTTCAATCATGAACTGCGTGGAAATGAACCAGACACCCATTTTCTGTGTGTGATTGGTGCAGATACCTTTCCGGGTATCAGGGTAGTACCTTACTCAGAGAGGAATCTTTAATTATTTTTTTTCCTGAGGGAACGGCCGGCATGATGATTCATAGAATACCCGCTGTGCTTAGCTTGTTGATCCCAACACAATCGATCGATCTATGAATATTTTTTAGCACCGTCTGTGCTAAACATGGAAATGTGCTCTAGAAATGGACCAAAAGGCACCCATGACTCCATGAGTGTGGCTGGGATAGACGATTCTTCTCGTGCATGCCATAGGGGACATGCTTCAGATGATTCATCAGTAAGTTGTTGATGGGATGGGATTTACCGGGGGGGTTTGCACTTGGGACTTTGCGAGGTCCTAGCTAGTATTCGGATTATCGAGTTTGAAAAGGTTCAGTTTCCCCCTTATTGCAGGAAAATTCACATTTAGACCAGCCTGAATATAATGAAGTAGACCAAGCTCGAGGTATGTATATATTGAAGTAAAAATAAGGGAGGTATCGATGATAATGTAGGCAGGCTGTCAGGCGATGGTGGTGCTTGCTGGTGCATGCGTACGTGCATGACCATGTGAAGGCCTTGGTCACCAGACCATGGCGATAACGATGACCTTGTCGATCGCCTGATCCGTTGCGCTCCTCTGGATTCCTATGAGCTAGGCTGCACCCTTCACATGGAGCAAACCATGGGCATGCAGGATCGAGCATCAGGCGGAAGCACGTACAGTTGACTCCCTCCCCTTGAGTTGTTGATACGACGGAAAGACAACTGATGAGGGGGAGCTGAGGGGACAACACTTGTCAAATCCCGAACTCACATCACTGATCACTTGGCCGGCGCACTGAAGGGAGCATCGAGGTCTTGCTTCAGTGCCTATTCCTACACTATACGCCTACACTACACCCCAAAGGCGCAACCAAACTGACTAGCATCAGTTCAGACTTCAGAGTTCGGACCTGGATGAAAATGAAGCAGCATGATCTGTAACTCAGAGTCGGCACTAACCTCTGCATCCAATAATGGCCGCAGCTCATATATTCTATTGGCGATCTCCATGGATGGCAACTGACAAGCTCGGACCAGTAATAATGTATGGTTTCCTGCTACTGGCCCATCAGTCTCTTGTGTGTGGAAACATAAGAAACAGAGTTCACCAGGGTCCTGAACCTTTTGTTTTGGGCATGCCTGACTGACTACAAACATTGTCTGAATCACCCAGGCAAGAAGCAGAACGCAGTAAAAGAGATCATATGCAGTGTGTAAGACCATGAAATTCATGCATGGTTCTTTTTAAAGTAAATTCATGCATGGTTTGTGTGTGTAGCATCTTTCTCCTGCTCGATCTCCTGCAGGGGAAATGGTTCAGATGGGCGCGCGTTTCCTGTGTATGATTGGTTCTGATACCTCTCGGAGGATCAGATACCTCACAGTCACAGGAATCTTTCTTTTTATATGTGCAGGACCAGCATGATGGTTCATAGAATATACCGGCAGCTGGTTGCTGCTCCCAAAACGATCGACCGTCGGCAGTCGGCACACATGTTCTCTGATGAAGACAAAACATTTTAAGTAATGCGCTACCTGTCAGTGCTAGACATGGAGAGGCGCCCTAGAAATTGACAAACACACTCACATGAACATGACTGGGATCGTTCGTTGGTTTTGATGAGCTCAAGAATCTTCTCATGTCCCTGGGGAGACATGCCTTTCTTAATTCAGTACCATCAGTTTTGCATTGCAAACCAACTGTTGTTTAAGCTGTTCCCTCGTGGCAAAGCCATGACCTGATGACCAATAATGATAGTTTTTTTCCCTTTTGAGAGTACCAATAATGATAGTTGATAAATAGGATGGGAACAAAACTATACTTCATTATGACAAGGCCTTGCATCTCATTGGGGCGTCCCAAACAATAATGAATTTCATGGACCGGCTGACACATCCTCTATACGCGCTTATGAAGAACAACCTTGATTTTTTTTTTCAGGAAAAAAGGGGTGGCAAAGTTCCACCTTATTAGAGAGAGGACAATACATGTGTGTTATGCTGCGTCATCGACCTAACTAAAGAAGTTAGGACCGTTAAAGGCCGCTAAACACGCTTATACAACAGCAACAGCGTTGTTTACACAGCGCTCGTGCGCCGATTCGTTACCATTCCGTTGATGTGAACGTGTCTTCTGAAAACGCTACCGCACACGCAATGAAAGGATTAAATTCTAGCTGCGTGATGTGTTGAAGTACCCACCACGCACGCATGCATGATGGCAGTTGCACTGGTTAATTATGCTGCTTTCGCTTCGCAAATCTGATCATATCAGGACTTTGATCCAAAGCTGCATTATAAAAGAACTAGGAACTGTCACTTCATCACCATTCACACAATGACACAGCAGGCAGCTTAAACTAACTGAGCTAGAATAGTTTTGAGGAGCTGGGACCACGGCTGCAAAGTGAGAAAGTCACAGCTGATGTGTTGATCGATCAGGGGGGCCAATTGTGTGGAATCAGTGGGACGGATTATAAGGTACCCCATGTGCACTGCTCCGATATTGGCAAAGTTTGGCATCTTAATAGACTGTCTCCTTAGGTACAACACAACCTGAAAAATCTGCACATGCTTTCTGCCCAAACTCCCATCGTAATTCAGGAATAAGCATCCTGTATACAGAAATATAACTACTCAATGACTAGAGCTCTCCGTCAAGAACATTTGGGTGTATATGTGTACAGTACATGCATGTCTTCTACTTCTACCCAAAGAAAGAAGCACGTTCGTCACACAAGGAGTTGTATGCTTCTCAGGAGGACAACGCCTTTTCAGTTTTGCTGTGTGCACAAGTTGTGTGATTCCGTATAAGTTAGGTTTTGAGTTGTACAAGAAGACACGCTTGAACCCATGAGGGAAGTCCTAGCTAATCAATCAGATTACTCTTTCAGATTATGACTAATGTAAGGCCTGTCCCAAATAAGTTCTCACTTTGTTTCTCTGAGGAGTCAAACAAGTTCTTTCATTATGTTCATCAATTATTCAACACACACTTATGATTTAGCACCGTACCCGCGTGCCTTATTTCTTTCTGAATAAATATAAAAGCGTGCTTCAGTTAACAAGTCATGCATTTCGTACAAGAATACATGTTTTTTTATCGTTGAAATGTATTAGGAGGCACCATTAACATATACCTCCAGAAGTACTGAAAATTTGAAATCCTTCCTCCGGAGGTACATACAAAAATCCCTTCTCAGTTCGTCCAAGAAATCTTAACCTTGTCACGTTCTCAAGGCGGCCCCTCTAATTAGTATCTCCCGGAGAGAATAATGTGGCAAGTCCTTGCCATATTTCAGCAGGCGTACATGCATAAATAACTGGACAACATACAAAGCCATCAGAATTCAGAAATTCAACTCAGCACACGCAATGAGTTCAGTCTTCAGCAAAGGAAACACTACATAGCTGGCATTAGAATAAAATTCTTATCTTACATTTTACTGGAGTAGTGCAGGCTAGGGTCATAGCTACTAGCTAGTCATCACAATTCATACAGGGGATCGGATGAAACCTTCCCGGGTTACACTAAGGGCGGCAGGCAGCTCTGCACATGGATGCCTTGCCGGTTCACATCTGGGGCCGGGCCGCCGGGCCGGGGTACGTTGACATGCACGATGGCATGTAGCTAGGGGAGGGTTATTAGTAGAGTGCAACGACAATTAACGATTAACTAACTACTAATTAAACACGCGGCCGGAGACTTCTTCGCGATCAGCGATCGGCGAGCTGCGTGTGATCCTTCACCGCCGTGCTCGCTAGTGCTACGGCGCCCTTGGGCGCGCCGCCGACGGCGACCGCAGTCGCTTCCACTCCACCAGCCGGACCAAGAACTCCATGACCTGGAAAACCAAGGACCGGAGGAGTTACCAGTCGACATCTTGCATTGCTTGGAGAGTGATGGAATGAGTTGTTTAGAGGGTGACTGTGTCATGCTGTTTTAATTTGTGTGTATGTGTAGCTAGTTTATGTACCTCAATGGGGTCCTGGAGAGAGTAGGAAGCGTCTGTCTCCTTGGGGCACTTGGAGACGAGGATCCCTAGACCATGACCTCTCTTCTTCAACACCTAAAACAGAGGTTAAATTAAGTTTGGTTATTACTTAGTTGTTTCACCATGGTTGCAACAAACGGGACAGTTGAAATTAAATCATCAGTTGCGCAACATGTACAGTGGACAGCAGGACGTTGGCAGCAATGGAAAACTACTGCAACTTGTAGACTTTGTCCGTGTGCTGCATGTAATGTAACTGATTTCATGTATAAATAAAATAAAATAAAATAAAATATGCACCTTGAAAGCATCCTCGTCGGTCCGGTCGTCCCCGATGTACACCGGCAGGACGTCGCTGCGGTCGTCGAATCCTAAGGTGGGGAACAGTCAGCGATCGATCAGAAGATGTTTACTCTCGCACGCGGCGGCGATCGACGGCGACGATGAGGAGGACGGTGACAGAGATGGAAGCCATGCGCTGGCAATTCACTTACCGAGCGACTTGAGCAAGAACTCGACGGCCTTGCCCTTGTCCCACATGATGGACGGCCGGATCTCCAGGACCTTCCTGCCCTCGGTGAGCTTCAGCTCGGGGAAGTCCCGGAGCACGGCCTTGACCTGCTCAGCCAATGAGCTCCAGCTCTGCAGGCAATTCAACAAGGGGATTAGCAGTTGTCGTTGAAGACGACGATCGATGCAGCGTGAGGCAGTCATCAAAACCCAGGCACATGCATGACGATTGTTCATCGCCATTATTTGAATAAATAAGCTATAGCGTTAACAACCTTCTTGTTTGACTTTCGCCTAAACTAGAGCACGAGTCGGCATCCAAGGCCTGAAGATATTGTAAGACTAGGACGACGAGCGTGAGCGTTGAGCCGGTGGTGGATACTGGACGAACTCACCTTTTCGTCGACGCATCTGAAGTGCACGGACAGGCAGAACTTGTTGTGCTCCACCCTGGCCCCCGGCGTGGCCCTGGTCTCCTCCTCCAGAGCCCTGAACGCCTGCCCATGCATGTGATCCGCGCGTGAGTCTCACGGTGAGTTCCTCATGGTTCAACTAATTACTGGAGTGCAGTAACTTTCAACACGGTCCAAAAGCATTGACGGTGTCGTCATATAACTGATAAAAACAAGAGCGATGATGAACTGTCCTGGAGACACACCTTGTCGATCACCGGCAGGAACTCGCGAGCTGGTTGCAGCAGGACCGTCTGGTCGTCCTGCGAATTCGGAGGAAGAAGAAAAGGTAGCAATGGAGTCAGGCGAAGAAAGATGCTATAGTTGCATGGGCTGTGGCTAGTTGGGTGACGCTGGAGCAGAGAAAGAGATAAAAGTATAGCGAGATGATGAGATGGACGGCTACCTTGGAGCTTGGGCCTTTGATGTCCATGCCGTGGCTGCCGGCGTAGTAGAGCTCCGAGAGACCAACAAAGCTGCAGACCTGAACGGCAAAGAAGAACAAAGCAAACATGGTTATATGTGTGTGTAATGAGGTTCTGACTTCTGAGACGCCGGAATGTGCGAACCTTTTCGACGCAACGGCCGGTCACGATCGCCGTCGGGAAGTGCTTGGCGACGTCGCGCACCGACGTCCTCATCTGCGCGCAGGCACGACGTCGTCAGCACGAGAGGATCGGAGTTCACGGTAACATCAACGAGCTACCACAGCGGACGGCGGTATCGATCTCACTCACTCACCTCGGCGGTCATAAAGGCCATGTCGGGGTCGGTGACGATCGGGGAGAGCGTGCCGTCGTAGTCCATGAACATTACGATCCTCTTCCCCCTCGCCGCCGCCGTGATCTTGTCGAAGCTTCCCAGCGCCGACGGGTGCTTACTCTGCATGCGCAAGAAATCAAACCAACCGCTGGAACGCAACCAACCGCCGCGCGCGGGCCGGCTCACAAGAACGTCGCAGCGACTCACCGTCCACGCCTCGTACTCGTCGACGGCGGGGCAGCGGGTCGGCGACGACGCGCGGATGGCCTCGACGACCCGGCTGGTGCAGGACCGGCCCGCCGCCGCCATGGGGGCGGCGCTCCGGGCGCCGAGGAACGGCTCGCCGCCGTCGGCCGCGCCGGGGAGGGCGCCGAGGCCGCCGTACGCGCCCCCTCTGCGCAGCGACGAGACGGCACCCGCGGCGCCGCGGCACGCGAAGAGGGGGCCCGGCAGGGCCGCCGCCGCCGCCACCGCAATGCCCATGTCCGGGAGCACCACGTCCTGGTTCGTCATGGCCGGCCGGCCGCCGATGGCGCGCCCGCGCACACACACGGATACGCGCCGCACCAGGACTTGCGCGGTTGCGCCGGCCGCGAGATGTCAAGGCTTGACTACTACTACCACTAGTCCACTAGTGTGGCCTGTGGGTTGTTTTGCGGGGGGGCAGGCGGTTTTCTTGGGTGCGATGCGAGCAAGGGAGCAGCGAGGTGTCCGGTACTTATAGAGCGGCTGGAATCTCGGCAGCGGTTGCTGTTGGGACTCCGCGGCGGAGGTGGCACGCTTCGCAACCGTCCGATCGTGCCATGCCATCAATAATGTACGTTCACTTGTCTCGGAATGAAGCAAAAGGTGTTTTAGGCCCATTTCTTTTTTTTTTAAAGAAAAGAAGAGGGTGCTCACGGACATAGAAATAGAAAAAGAGGGTCATTGCTACTATGTAATTTGAACTAGCAGTGAAATATTAGTGTAAAAGTATGGATATCCATTAAAGAAAATTAACTTAATTACCTTGTCTTCCGGTTATATACCCATTTAAAGTGAAAAGGACATGAACCTTGTTTCCCAAGTGATAACTGAAAAATAGAGAGGAAAAATTACAACTCTTTGTATAATATTTAATCAAAACCAATAGTAGTCTTGAATGCAATTTGGTGTGCTGGTGGGCCTAAAGGAACAAATGTTTTTAGTCGCCAGCTACTAAATGGAGCTATAGCTGCTAATAGATGCTAAACTGCACATGGAAACAAATAGATGCACCCTCCTCAATCCGCTACAGACGATTATTTTAAAAATTGAAAGGGAGAGATATATATTGGCTCTAAAGTTTTTTTTTGAGGGAACAACGGCAACCCTGGGGTTCCCTGAGATTTTATTGATTAATTTCAAACAAATTTACAGTTATCAAACTGAGAGAGAATTACAACATGGTCCAGGCAGTAGGCTGGCCAAGAAAAGAAGAAAGAAGCAAAGAAAGAAGTGCAGAATAAGCACTCTTTAAACTATGGGAAAGAAACAACTCCACTCAATGAGTTTATTCTTATCTAAAGGGGAATTACATCTGTGCGACCAAAGGAGAAGATCTTCGTGACAGCTCTGTTCGCTTCAGCTTATCAGCCACCAAACAGTATTTTTCTCTCACAACAAATCATCCGTTTCAGCTTTTCAGCCAGCTTATAAGTCCAGCCGAACGGACTACTGAATGTTGGCTTCATCCATTTTCTACACTTCCAGATATTCCAGAGGACACATGTTAGCACCGTAGTTCGTACTTTCTGAATCTGTTCTTGAACAGGGTTAGCGGTCCACAGCTGCTCAACACCATTGGCAGGCGACAAAGTTCTAAGATCCAGGCGAAGGAAAGACCAAAAACTCTCACTGCGCAGGCAAGATATAAACAGGTGAAAGCAATCTTCGCGTTCAGAACAAAAAGGACAGAGGTCATCAGATCGCATATTGCAATAGAGGAGGCGAGCATTGGAACTCAGTCTCTGGTGGTGCAGCAACCAATTAAATGAAAAACTTGCATTTCTGTGGTGAGTGGTCATGCCAAATTTCAGGGGCGAAGCCATCATCCATCTGAGAGCTGAAGCTGATAGCCCGTTTGTTTCTTTAGGACCTCCTAAAATTTCTATCACATCGAATATTTAGATACTAATTAGGAATATTAAACATAAACTAATTACAAAATTAATTGCATAGATGGAGGCTAATTTACGAGATAAATCTATTAAGCCTAATTAGTCCATGATTTGACAATGTGGTGCTACAGTAAACATGTGCTAATGATGGATTAATTAGTCTTAATAGATTCGTCTCGGGAATTAGCCTCCATCTGTGTAATTAGTTTTATAATTAGCTCATATTTAGTCATTCTAATTAACCTTCAAATATTCGATGTGACATAAATTTTAGTCGGGACTAGATATCCAAACACTGCCTGAGAATGTAATGCTCCTTCGATGTAGGAATCTTGCCATTGTGACGGAGTACCCTTACATCAGTGGATTCTTCACTTAAGAGAGCTGGCGAAATTAGAGTTCGAAGTTCCAATAATTCTCTAGCAGCAACATTGGTAAGTCGAGGACGCAGAGAGAGCTGCAATTCGTGTGTAGATAGGACCCGAGCAACAGATGCATTCGGTCTAGTGACGTGACTGAAAAGAGCTGGGAAGGTTATTGCCAGGGGATGAGAACCACACCATAAGTCATGCCAAAAGGAGGTCATTTTTCCATCACCAATGAGAACTTTGGTGTCTTCCCGGAAGGATGGAAGTTGAGCACAAATGTTCTTACAAATGGGAGTGATATTCACCATGTCATCTCCAAAGTCTCGCTCTTCATTCCAACCATACTGCATTCGCAGCCAATCAATCCATGGGGCAGAGGGAGCACAGTGGAATTTGAACAAGAATTTTTTCAGTAAACTCTGTATTTTTCTTTGCAATGTCAGGGACACCGAGACCACCTTTACATTTGGGGAGGCACACATCCTCCCAAGCCACTTTGCATTGTCCACCTTTGCACTTGGCCTCTCCTGTCCAGAGGAAAGCTTGCTGTTTCTGCACAAGTGACTCAACTGTGCCTTTGAACAAAAGAAGAGAGCACATTGGGTACACAGCCTGGGAGGAAACAACAGAAGTCACCAAGGCAGTTCTACCCTTTTCTTTAAGGAGGGGACCTTTCCATCCGGCGAGGTATTTATCAGAACTAGCAATAAGGGGATGAAAGTCAGAGACTCTAAGCTTGGACGTTGAAAGTGGAAGGCCAAGGTAAGGTTGGGGGAAAGAGGACACAGGGCAATCAAAGATGGAAGCCAAGGATTGCGCCTGTTCTGGGTCAATGCAAACAGGCAAAAAAGTGCTTTTTTCAAAGTTAATGAATAAGCCAGTGGCAGCAGAAAATTTTTGAAGAGTCTGCTTCAAGGCAAGGAGCTGGCCCTCATCAGAAAAATTGAAGGACGGGACAAGGGGCCGAAGCAATAACAGGGTGTTCAAACACACCATTAGCCGAGGCACCACTGAGCATTTGTTGCAAGACATCAGCCACAAGAATAAAAAGATAGGGGGAGACACCTTGTCGAAGCCCTTTCCTACATTTGATCCAGTTACCTGGAGTGCCATTGAGCAGAACAGAAGTTTGACTAGTTGTGAGAATTTGCTGGATCCAACTTGTCCATCTTGCAGGAAAGTTTTTAGCTTCAAGAACTCGGTCTAGCGCCTCCCATTCAATTGAATCAAAGGCTTTGCGAAAATCCAGTTTTAGAGCAATGGCTGGAATTTTTCTTTTGTGGCAGGTTTGAACAAGCTCGGCTGCGTATATGAAATTCTCGGAAATGCTTCTCCCTTTAAGGAAACCAGTTTGGTCTGGGTGGACAAGGAAAGGATCGAATGAAAGGCTGAAGTCGATCTTATGGAGTACAGGTGGTCGGACAGGGTGATTTGGACCGTTCATTGTTTGATCGTACAGGTGGGGCCATCGTACTTACGCTGCTTATGTGGCACATGTAGTACGACCAAATGCTATTTTACTTCTTTCCCTCCCTTTGTGTCCGGTCTGTCGGCCATACGAGCATGGGCTCGTCCGCCCGAAGTCTCTCTAGCTGGACGCGTACGCGAACTAAGATGGTGTATTGAGTCGGGCATTGAGAGAGCAGCTTAGTTAGCTAGCTGTCGAGTTGCTACTTCGCTTTGTTTTAGTAAAGGGAACAGAAATTTCGCTGTTTCTTCGCCGTTGGTTGCTGCTGAGACGCCGGCGAGACGGCGACATGCCGACCGGCCGGAGCCTCGCCGGAGAGCGCGTCAATTAGCCGGCGAAACGGCCGTCTCCGACGAGTACGTGTGCATAGCGCTGTGTCAGCGGAGGGTTCGAAGGGTTGATCGTGTGGCGACGGCGAGCAGCTCGATCGTACACGTCGGAGGATCTAGAGGGCTCCATCGATTGGACGGTGCGTCATGTATAGTGCATGCTTTTGGCAGCGCTTGCGGCGCCGTGTGTTTCTGATTGCGATATTTCATTCTATAACCGAGAAAGGAAGAATACTCTTGTTTTAAAGATTGCAAACAAACAGCTACTAGAATCTGAGGGTATATATGTGTACAGTTTGCTATCTGACTTTCCTATGCTAGTCAACTGTAGTTTCATGAAGGCATGTAAAACCCTCTAATTCATCGATGAGTTGAGAGGTTCATATTATTTAATTAACAAAGCATTATGCATGGGAGTGTTTATTACTGGCTGAGGTCAATTTTCACAATGAAGGAGGTAATAAACACCCCTAAAGACTAATTAAGAAACAAAGTCTGAAAACCTAATCTAAGAAATCTGCAAAGGTATATTTTAAATTTTTTTGTGTGATTTTGTTTCGTAGAACTGTTGGATAGTATGTTTTGATTGTTTAGTTCTTTTTGTAAACAGAAATAATAAAAACCTAAAATGTACTCCTATATAGCTATATATAGCAATATGGTCCTATATAGTAAAAACCTAAATTGTCAGCAATACCTTGGTTCAACAGAATTTGATTTCAACTAGGAGCCTGGTTAGAAGCATACATAAATGCATTTTTCTTTTGAAAAATAAAAAAGTCACGTTAATGTGACTTCACGAATCTCCCACATTTAAAATACGAAGTTGTTCAAAAACTTAGAAAAAACTCAACTTTTACTATCAGTTGGACTGCATAGATAAAATCATGTAAAGGTAAAATTTGTTGTATACATATTTTTTAAAAAAATTCTCGGATACACAGGAGGGTTGCACGCCTGCGCGTCTTTGAATTAATGCAAGGGTTTTACACAACTCGCATAAGAAGATCTTAACTTTTCCCACTAAAAGTTTTCCACTAAAAGAATAAAAAAGATATCTTAACATTTTCCCTTTTAGTGAGACTTTGGTTTGCACACTTTTGGAAGTGCACAACAATTCGATAACATTGCCTCTAGCTTTACACAAAAACAAAGGGTACAGTCTGTGTTCTATCAATTTCCCAGGCATACTTCAATTCACACAACGAAAGACGATGATACCTATGCATGAAAATAACTTTTAATTTCCTCCTATATAATGCCATGGTGTGTGGCCCTCCTCCGTGTTTGAGGGAAAATAAGATACCTATGCATCTAGTGCTGTGTCCAACTTGTGATCATTTTGTAAGTGCCCTGTCCCTTTACTTTTTATATACACATTCCATAGAATGATTCAACAGCAAAGCTTGCCATGCATGCACATTGTAGAATTCTCAAACAAGGTGATCAGTTAGATGACATGATCAATGAACAAGCAATGACTACTTGGCTAGCTTGTCCATTGTACTAGAGTGATCACTAGGGTCCCCACTAATAAATTAAGAAGCAATGTAACCACCTGTGCTCTCCCATCCTACGAAGTTTTTGGTCAGTTATTAGTGCCTTGCTTTTGTCTGCCTAGTACGGCTGTTCAGCAACTGTGCATATATAAAATCACCCAACCATCGATGATCGGTACGTACCAAAACAGGGAACATGCGGCTGATCTCGTAAAACCAGGTTCGATCGAGCTTCTCAACAAGATGCTTGTTCTCTAGCTGATCTTCTTTTAAGCAACAAGTGTGCATGCAGTTCCCAACAATGCACCAGTTTTAAATTCCTTAAAAGGGTGAAATGGTCGAGAAATAATGTCGAGAAGAAAGAGCGTTACGAGTCACAGGAAATTTTCTGAAGGTTTAATGTCACGCGCAATGGTACAAAAAGAGATTGGATTGTCCATACATAATTCTTTTGCATGATGGCATGCATGATGTGTTGACGTTGCAACACAAAAATGAAAAATAGGCCCATTGGGATTATCAATTCTCTCCAAGTGAAGATAGGTATTAACTTGGGGAGGAGCTAACTTAGAAACGACTTCAGAATGAGACGTGCGCATGGACTATTAAGGAAATAAGGGGGGTGTTTACTTTAGCACCTGTCACATTGGATGTTTGGATGCTAATTAGAAGTATTAAACATAGTCTAATTACAAAACTAATTGCACAGATGGAGTCTAATTCGCGAGATGAATCTATTAAGCCTAATTAGTTCATGATTTGATAATGTGGTGCTACAGTAACCATTTGCTAATGATGGATTAATTAGCCTTAATAGATTCATCTCGTGAATTAGACTCTATATGTGCAATTAGTTTTGTAATTAGCTCATATTTTAGCATCTGAACATCCGATGTGACCCTGCTAAAGTTTAGCACCTCGTATCCAAACACCACCTAAGTTTATTAATTTTTTTTTATTTGGCAACTACTGGACGCATGCTGACTTTGCATATACCATTCTCAGTAGGTACGCAAGTACGTTGGTTCCTGATTCCTGTACATCCTTATTTCGTGCTGCAAATTTGCTTGATTGGAGAATCTCTGCCTGCCGGGAGCAGAGACTAATGCAGCCCCTGCAGTCCTGCACCGGTCCTCGTGATTCCGGGACAAAACAAGTACAGATGCTGGAGTGTATTCCGTTTTCATTTCGGGGCAGTACTGATGGAATTGAAGAAGCACAAGTGTCGAGCGTGCAGTAAGCAGTATGATATGCATTTCCTCCGAATTGAAGCTTCAGTGTGTAACTTGAAACGGAAAGAATAACACGGCATGTTTGCATTGGCTACTTGGTTCGAAAAGAACATATCTCATCAGCTTGGTAATGGTACTCCCTAATGATTCACAATCAGGCCAAGAGAGTTAAGAAATGTAAGCAAATGTACTTGTATTCTGTGAAAAAATACTTGTATTTTGTGATACATGTAAATATATTGCCACATGCATAGAGTAAATATTTGTATTGAAATTGCTTTGAGATTAATTCGTACCTGCATGCAACGGATGTGACAAACTCTACTAGCTAGTACCAATCTCATGGTCAATTTGAGTGTACTAGTCCGTCAAACGGTGCTTAATTTCAAGAAACGTAAGTACTAGAAATTTATTAAACAAACTAGAGCCCAAACTAATAATTCGAATTATTTACGAGCACCCTCTCATTTGTTAAATATTATAACATAATACTTATGTAGCTACGTACTTATCTTAAATTTGGGTTGTGATATATTTTAGTAAGTTATATTATTAGATAAATTCTCTAATGTTGCATATGATAGATAGATTTACTTCAAATATTGTGTCAAGAGATAAATAGCAAAACTCATTTAAAAATCGTTCCTAAGATGATCCTCGATCTCTTCGGACAGTTGGGAATGTTGCACGCCGTCCGATATGAAATCTGTGGCAGTGGTACTGCTACACGGACTGCAGCTACGTACTCCGCACGACATGTGCGTAGTGGCGCTACAGCTTTGACTCAGGCCTGCACGTACGAACAAGGGGCCATGCCGCCACTTGCCGCTGCCACGTGCGGGGGCCTGCATGCGCCGGCTCGGCCAATCCACGGCCGTCCGTGCTAGTCCATCCCTCCATGGCGTGCCTTGCGCTGCCTCTCCTCTCCTCCTCCTGCCGTCGCCATTACTCCCGTGCATGCATCTGCATGCACCGCTCGGCTTGTGCTTCTACGTCGTCGTCGTCGTCGTAGCATTGTCATCTACCTATAGCTACTGCACCGGCGCTAGCTATATATGGGGCACTATAGAGTACTGGTAGCTAGAGTATATGCTACAATAACCAATGATTGTGCATTCGTGCGTCTGTTCTAACGGGTGCTACGCTACCGGGATGATGATGTGGCGCGGCATGGTTTCCTTCAACTCCTAGCTACTTTGGGATAAGTTGTTGATGGTCTCGAGAGTCATGGCTCGGGAATATGATCGAGCATATTAGCAAGTGACGTATACTGTTCTTTTGATCCTCTCGCTGGGTAGTAGTAGAGGTGAGTAGTGAGCATAAACATGACGCACCGTAGATGCTTCTTCAATTCATTGCGAGTTAGTTTGGTGTAGAACGAAGTGGTGGTGTGCATATCGAGACTGGCCTTACGAGGTGATGAATGATCGATGTGGCTGGGGATGGCCAGAAAGTGTTGCCATACGCAACCTGAGGAGTGTATACTGTAGCAGTAGTGGCGAAAGCAGGATTGAAGTTTAGAGGGGTTCTTCTTTCCTTCTTCTTCCTCCCTCCCTTCTTTCCTTCTTCTTCCTTCTCAAATTTGTAGCGAGGCTCCATGGGATTCACGGCGGTAGGGGGGCGGGACCCCCCTGACTCACCGCTAGATCCACCTCTAGTAGTAGAGTAGTGACCAGTGAGTCCGGCACTAGGCCACAAAAGGTTTTTGCTGGTGGCTAGAACAGGTTTGTGCTGGTGAGTATCGCACCCGCCAGCAACCTTAAGCCAGCACAAATGCCGTCTATGCTGGCGGGTGCTTGCCCGCCAGCACAAATGCTTTCTGCGCTGGCAGTGTGGTTACATCACCCGCCAGCACAGATGGTTTCTGTGCTAGCGGGTGCTTATGCTGCCCACCAAGAAAATGTATTTTCCCATTCAATATATTATTTCCCGTGGATTATTTATTATTTATATTTCCCACTATTTTGTAGCCACCAAATTGAAATATGTATCTTACAACAAACTTGAATAATAAATAATTCACATTATTAAAAACTGCATCGTACATAACATATAATTCACATTATTAAAATTCCAACATTTGGAATAGAGCTCTTCTTTGCCACACTAATATTAAAAACTATTACTCCCATCTATGAAGATTTGTGCACTCGTCCGTCATCAATACGCCAGCTTTATCAAAGAATGCTCCATCCTCATGACAAATCTCGCTTAGGATGAACCTCGCCATGGCCGTACAAATGTTATCGATTTGTTTGTTTTCAATCTTGGTATAGTTACCGTGGATGGTAGGCATATACAGGTAAAGAGTAAATGAAGATTACCATTAGGAAGTTAGCACATGGCAGTGTATAAGAAACTTACGTCTTCAGGGTTTGTCTGGTACCTCCCATTGTTTCTGATAAACTCACACACGTAATATCCGCATAGCACAAAGCTGGGAGGTTGCTTGTGGCACTGCAAACAAATAGAAACATGATGAGTCGTTATTAGTGACAAGTCTACAATATAAGAAAAAGCAAGTTTTTATGTTCTTACGTATTTATGATATATTATTTTCATAGCTTTCGTCCTTTTTGGATTGTGGGGCCCGCCTTTTAGTATGTTAAGCTTGTACGCACTTTGAGGATATAAAGTCAAGAGTTAGTAATACAACTTAGGTGCATAGGATATCAATATGCATATAAGTACTGCCAAGGAATATCTTACTTTGTATAATACTATGAATTCCTTGTACCTATCTCTATCATAGCTAGTTGAGTCAAGGACCACTGCTTCTCTTAGCTTGGGTAAAATCATGATGCAAATCCAATAAGCTCTGCATTATATTAAAATAATTTATATTAAAGACGGTATTAAATAGCACCTAATATATATATATAGTAACTAAAACTAGTTTACTCAAAATCGTAAGGAGCTATGATATAATCCTTGTCAGACCTTTTCCGCATCATACGAGCAATGTATACGGATACTTTGTGACTTTCTTCTCTGTGTGCTTGATTTTTGATAGCCTCTTTCTCCGCTTGTGTCTCTGCTGCATTTAATTTTGCTTTGATCGTTTCCATCATTTGAAGCTTGTGCTCTGGCTCGCTTATTCATGCTGGGTCAAGGTATGCTACCTTGAACCTACTGCGCGTCAATCTTCCTCCCTCCATTGCATCCTGCAGAATAGGTCGCTCAGGTACTTGACATAAAATACGTATCTAATTAAAATTCATGTATATGGCACATGTAGACTTACAAGCACCATACAGAAATGAGATTCATGTCGAGGCATTGTCGACGATAAAGTCTGTGCAAATTCTCGAAATCGATCACAATATGGTATGGGAGAACGCCAATGAAAACCTTAGTAGGACATGCGCGGTGATTTCTTGAATGCCTTGCTTCATTGCATTCATGATCTATTCATGCAGCTTATTTAATTCCCATGGGGCCTCCAGCAGATCCCACTGATACAAGAATGGTTTGCCATGCTCATATTTCATTGGCACCTCATGTGACGCAAATAAATTGAGGTTTTGATCCTTTTCCTTTTGTTGAGAGGCGCTGCGAGTTCCAGAAGCCTTCTTCTTGAATACGTTTAAAAACTTGTCAACGTCTGCTGATGGAGCCTTTTGATCATATCTGCTGACCATACGAGGTACTGCTGGCCTCTAGGGAGGTGGAGATGCCAACGAAGGCGATGATGGATCATTAACTTCTAAATCATCTACCCGTTCATCGCCTTCTAGTGCTGCCATCCCATCATCCTCATTGAGAGCTTCTAGGACAGGTGATAACATTGGCTACTCTTCCTCATTGTTAGCTCCCTGCACATGTGACAGCATAGGTTGGTCTATGTCAACATTTGAATCTGGAAGGGGTGGTTCTTGGCTCGGCCGTGTGCTTTCTAGCGGTGCATTCAGAATGATATCTCAGCGATGCCACAGTACGTACTGGTTCGTCGCATCACCGAGAACCTCAAACCCCTCATCAATAAGGATGTCTATCTTGCACGACTCATCCAACACCGTAACAACTTGCACCCAGGCGTATTCTAGTGGGGGTGCCTTTGGGAACACATGACCCGTTATTGCCATGCCGATTGCGACCTCTCGAAACTTATTTTGCCATGCCATTACTTGCATAGTGTATCCACTTGTATGTCATCAACTGGATACCTCACATTTGCAATGGAGCCAGCACTACTCGGAGCAACGAATCCTATCTGGGCAAGTAGCATTGTTGGTTCTGCCTATCATTGACCATCGGATACTGTCGGGTTAGCCACTGTTGCTATGTGCTGGTTGGCCAAGAACTCTAAGAATTCCTGTATGGCGATTTCCCTCATCTTGTCTTCAAGGTTTTTCTTATAACGGTCATGATTCCTGTAGATTGCTTGGTCGTTGGGGAATGCTTTACCCCAGGGCAATGTTGATGACATCCCTCGAACACGCCTAGAGTGCTCCGCGGTTCCAATCACGGCGGTTAGCTGACCTTTCTCCCTGTCGGGCTGGAAAAGACCCTTCTTTTGTGCC